>NC_031768.1:86531529-86619528 GCF_001522545.3 Parus major
AAGGGAAGGGAAGGGAAGGGAAGGGAAGGGAAGGGAAGGGAAGGGAAGGGAAGGGAAGGGAAGGGAGGTGTAAACCCCAGAAAACACAGCTGATGCATGGTACAGTTGCTCACCACCTGCTGATGGATGCCCAGCACATCCCTGAGCAGTAATCAACAGATCCTGGCCACCTCCCCTCTGTTTATGCACTGTGCATGACTTCCAAAGTGTGGAATACCTCTTCAGCCTGTTCAGGACAGCTGTTCCTGGCCTTGCTCCCTCCCAGCTTCTTGTCCATCTCCTCAATGGCAGAGCATGGGAAATTGAAAAGTTCTTGATTTAGAGTGATCTTTACTTAGCAACAACTAAAACATCTGTGTTATTAAGAGTACTCTCAATCCAAAACGCAGCACTCTGCCAGCTCCTAAGAAGAAATTTAACTCTATCCCAGCCAAAACCAGGACAGTAACACATCCTCTGTTTAATAACTATTTGTGAAAATGTGTTATTTCCCTTTCCCTTTCAAATACCAAAATAGGATGCATATTTTTTCTTGTTTTCAGATGTCTTCTGTTGTAAAATTTCAGTGAATTTTAGGGTGTTTGTTTAAACTTGCGTCAGAGGAGGAAGTGTCAATTTTCAAAGAATTTTTAGTACCACAGATTATTTTCACCTAGAAGTAAATAATGTGGTGATCTTCAAGGACACTTGAGTCTAGTATTCTAAACTTAAAATTTTGTGTTTAGAGTTTTGGGAATACAACATTTTACACAGTGCTTGACAAAGGTTTGCTGCTGTGCCCTGGAGTTTGTGAATTGTGTATTTTTTTCCTCGCTGAAGCCTTATGTCTTCCTTTTGTACAGATGAAAGTATAATTGTCAAAGATAAATTATACTTGAAGCTGATAACATCATATTTATTTCCACACAGATAAAGGTGCAGAGATCTGTGCACAGTTGTACTGAGAGAAGTATCCTGAGAAATTAGGATACAATCAATAGCAGGACAGTGAAACCATACCCAGTGGGTACAGTTGTCATCTTCTCTTACCATCAAAGAAGATAAATGTGATGGACAGCTGTTAATTAATTTCTCCCTGTTTGAGAACTCTCCTTTATTTACTGTATAAAAATTCAAAGGGAGTAATTTCTGTATCACTTCAATTCCTGTTATATTTTAGAAGTTTCTATCAGGAAGTAATGGATAACATAAAGAAAAATTAATTTCTTCACATTTTTCATTCTATAATGCTGTTAATATTCTAGATTTTGCTTCCAGGTGTTAATGTTAGAAACTTGACTAAAATTGCCAGTGTCTCTTTGAAAGCTACATAAATCTCTATAAAAATTATCAGTGAAGCCAAATCTTGTGAGGTAGAAAGATTTTTTTTCAGGAACTTAAAATTGTGTTTAATATGTATGTAATTCAAGTACATACTAGATGGAAGAAAGAATCTGTATCTTTAATTAGAATATTTTTTTAAATTTCTGTAGTTTCAAGTGATCAGTGTCTATCTTTGTTAGGCATAGCAAAACATGATGTGGAGGCATTGAGAAAGTCTCCAGAAACACAGGGCAGCTGTGAATGAATTTTGCTTGGGAGGAGAGACTAGATTTACAAGCTAAGCTGTAAAGCTACTCTAGCCAAGTGTGTGTCATGGCAGAGAAGGGAGATTTGAGGGAAAGCACTGTAGTTATCTAAAGAGATGCTAACCTGGCCTCCTGTGTGGCTTGGGAGACGGCACAGAGGCTCGGAATCTCCCCAGACACCTTTGGGCTGCTCCTAGGAGTCATCGGGAGGGAGCTGTTCAGCTGTCCATAGCTCCCTTTTTTAATTAGTGCAGATCTTAGCTGGTGATTCAGCTCAGTCCACTGACTGCCGAGGTCACTGGAGTGATTGTGCTTCTAAGTTGGGCACCCTATTTGAGCTCAAGGGTTTAATAAAAATTCATGAAAATAAGCGTCTCTTTCTTCCTTGTAAGAGCTATGGAGGTTCTTAATTTGGATTCCACTAGGAAATGTATAATCAGGGCATGGAAGATCAGCTTCAAGACTCCTGATGTTTCCATGGTAAACAAGGAAATGAATGCCTTTCTTTGGAGAACATTCTGAATCAGCTTTTGGAGTGTCATTGTAAACTTAAGGGATCCCAAGAGAGACAGACACAACTCTATCTAAATAATCTGTAGGAAGTAAATGATCAAGCCAGCTAGAAGAAATATTTTATGAAGTATGCTCTTGAGGAATAGTTATTAGTTATACATTTCATCTAGAGCATTGCTCTCAAAATTAAATAAATCAACAGACTGTAAAAAAATCCATAAGGCTTTTTTTGATAAATTCTACTCTCAGATATTTTCAAAGTAGTTTGGAGTCATTAAAAATAATCTAAATTAGTAACAGAGGATGAAAGGATATACAGAAACTATCAAAATGAGCTATTTATTTAATCAGTCATTTTTCTGTGGTGCTTTATGTGCCCCAGTAACAGAATTTTTGAAGAAAACACATTAACTTCATTATATTAAAACCCTGAGGGATAAATTATGTGTTTCTCCCCCCCATTCACTTCCTGTTTGGGGCGTAGAAAGATTTCTATGAATAGCAGTTATTGTAATTATTGTCTAAGAAAGAAGGTAGGCAGTATTATGTCATGCTCAGAGTTCTGGACAGGCACTGAGTGACAGCTTTTCACAACAGCATCATGAGATTTATCCCAGTGAGATGAATGACCATTGCTGCAAGGGCATCCCAGTGGCAAAAGAGAAATTACAGTAGGACAGAAATGGGAGCAACAAAGGAGGGGGGGAGGCCTTTTGCTTGATGTGTAATACTATCATGATTCCCTATTTATCATGAATGAGAGGTATTAATTCCACATTTTGTACTCTGCCTAAATGTGATGAATCAGTGTGCGGCACAAATTAATTGGAATAGTAGTTTATTGACTCTCCCAGATGTTGTGCTCATTTATCTTTTTAATGGTACTTGCTGAGGGATAATATTAAGCTGATATGAGTCACAGTGCAAAATGTGCAGGAGGAGGAAAGACTGTGTTTGCAAAGGTACAGCATTTTCTCTACTCTGGAGAATTTTTGAGGTGCATTTATTTTGCGTCTAGATCCTTTGTGTGAGGAAGAAGTATGACAAATACGGGGAAAGTTTGTGGAATCAAGTGTAGCACAGGGAAGTTAGACCCGTATTATGATTTCTACTGTGAAATAAGCCTAGAGGAGTCAGTTAACAATGAACGAGGAAGAAGCATTGTTCCTGTGGGAGGAAACAAGATGATTTGGAAAAGTTCTTGGAACAGATAAGAAGAATTGAAAGCATAAAAAATTTGGCACTGTTACGATTTCAGCTGCTATTAGTAGAACAATTTAAAATACGTAAAAATACTTAGTTGCACGAGGATAGATATCTTTCCAAATCTGTTTCAAGTTCAAGACAGGGATTGGGTGAATTCCTAAAGAGATACTAAAGGCAAGGAATTAGGGGATATTCTCTAGTAATCTTTGTCTTGTATTTGTGGATACCAGAGGAAGAGTAGGGAAGAGGGTCACACAGAGGCCAGGCTTGCAAGTCGTCTGCACACAGCACCTCTTCCTGGCACTGGAGACACGAAGAAAACTTGGCTTTAGGTGGACATTAATCCGCTTCTCTGTTTTCTTGAATTTTAAAATGTACAACTCAAAGAAACAGCTATATTCAGGCCCTCATCTTTTCTCCAGAAAGCTTGTGCAGTACCTGAGCAATTCTAGCTTTTTTCTTAATTCTAAATGCGTGCTTGAATTCCTCCTGTGGAAGCCAGACAGATGCATGGTTCAGAAGAATGTTTAATGCTATAACATGTCAGGTTCTGCAGGTGGTGTCTGTCAGAGGGAAACAGGGCCACTGCACATTGTTTTCTGATCTGTGACTACATATTGTCTGTGTAGTAAGCTAGAACATTCTTCAGTGAAGGTCTGTCTAAAGTTTTGTGGTTGGAGTCAAAAGGTTAAGAAAAGGAGGGGTTTTGTTCAAAGCTTAGGTCCAGAAGAGCCTGTGGCCAGCACAGAATTAACACAGTTCATCTAGCTGTCACTGTTTTTGATCAGTCTGAGTGCCATGCAAACCTCAGAAGAATAAAAAAGCAGTCCATTCTAAGGAGACCCCTCAGGTTTGTCATGTGCATGACCACCTCCATCAAGGCTCCAGACATATTGGGGTATTCTAAAATAAATGACTGCACAAACCTTGGAGCAAACCTCCTTCCTTGCTAACAAAAACACATGCATTGATGGAAGGGAATTCTCAATTAATGCCGACCTGTTTAGCAGCACTGGTGCCCTATGGCTCTTCAGGTGTCATCGCTGACAGTGCTTGAACTTTGAGGGAATCCTTTATTTGCATAAAGAAGCTGCTGCAAAGGTACTGGCTGCTTGAAATGCTTTGCCACAGCTTAGGTACATCATGGGCAGACAGCAGCCCTCTTTGTGACAGGAATCTCACAAGCACAGAACTGTACTACTGTCAGTTGTTTTAGCACATGTGGGAGCACTATCACTGTCTCTTCTGTAGCACTGAGCATCATTTCCCTGGAGATGGTACTGAAGCATTCCCACTTCAAGACTGAGTTCAGAAAAAGTGAGAAATTACAGCACTGGCCCTGTCTGGTGAGAATAAACAGGACTTAAACAGTGCCAGTCAAGCCAGGCATGCTGTTTCACATTCAAGGCTTTCCAGCTGAAATGGCTTGTGTTTTCAGTCTTGGGTAGAAGAAGCTTTGAGGTGCTTGGCAAGAGCTGACTCTCTTCTGTTGAGATAGAAACAGAAGACAGCAAAGGAGATTCTGATGACATATAAGGAAAGAAAAAAAAAATACCCAGTAAAAAAAAATCTAAAATGACCCTGTTCAACACTGCTACAGAAGCCCAAAAAGTTGGGGAATCTCCATCCTTGGTGGTGTTCAAAACTCATGTTGACAAGCTTCCCAAAGAACTCTTCTCCCTTGCTGGTTGTTTAGCTAAGAAACCAGGATTCTTGAAAATAGTGGTGGTGATTGTATTTCTCTCTTTAACTGAGATCTCAAACATAAATTTTGGTAATCTAGGTACCACAGTGATGATGCCAAAGTAAACAGTCATGATAGCTTTGGTGAATGATGTAGGGAGACAACCCAGAAACTTCCAACTTCCATCTCTTGGAGCTTCGTGCTACAGTAAAAGTCATATGTGACTGATGTTTTCTGACTGCTTGGGATCTTCACAGTTTTATAAGTTTGAATCATTAAAAGGCATTTTGATCCTCTGGAACTGTCACTTCTCAGATGCTTTAAAATTTTCAGGACTTCCCAGGAGATGGAGATCATTCCACTAGCTAAGGAAATTTATGCCTAAAAATGGGTTAAATCCTTTAAGGAAAGGTTAGCATAAGAGGATTGACAGCTGGTACATGAGTGGTAAGTTCATGTACTTGGAGGAGAGAAAGGATGAGAAGCAGTATTTAAGTTTATCAAAGGATCCTGTGCACAGAAGATGTATTGCTTTACAGTTGGATTTGGAGGAGAGTGGGGAATAGTGGACTCCATACTCAATAGCAAAGGGAAGTAATCTTGCTGAAAGCAGTTTTGGAAGAAGTAACTAGCTGAGAAGGCCATGGAAAGATGCTTGTGTGGACAAGAGAAGAGGGTGGTTTGAAAGTTGGGATGGTTTGAGGTTTCTGTTTACGTAGTTTGGGGTAGGGTAGAAGTGGTAGGAGAACTGAAGAATGAAAGATGAGCGTCTCTGGGTGTAGTCAGATTCTGTACACATCAAGTGCTAGGGGGAAGGGCAGGGCAGTGGTTAGCAATTTAGGGGCTCAGTACTCTTTAATTCACAGAGGCTAGTGCTTCCCTCCTACTCTCCCTTAAATGCTTCCATAATGTTCTCTCTATCCTTCACTGTGGAGTAAGCATTTTTCATTGAGGTGTGGAAGAGGCAGAATAAAAATAAAAATATAAAAACTAAAACAACTAAAAAAAAATACCTTTTTTATCTACTAAATCACTACCAGCTTTTTGATTTAACCACAGTTTATTTCAGGGAAAATAATTGCCAGTCTAATCCTGACAAAGGCTGTATGATTCCTCTTGGAGAGCAGTGTAACTTTGGTGGGATACAGGGCCAACCAGGATAAGGCAAAGAGATGTTGTAAGAGAGATGTGCAGGTGAGGAGAGCAGCAGAAGAACAGCTGGTTTCCTTGGAGCCAGAATTTGTTTCGTGTACGAGGGGTTTTTTAGTTATATCTTTTCTGTGGCAATTTCAATGCTATGGCCTGAGATCCAGCAGCCAAAGTATATTTGGGTTCAGTTTTCTGCTCTGTGACTCAGAAATTATGTGACATGAGAAAATCTGAATTGTGAGCTGTTTCCAAGCCTTCTGCAGATAAATGAAGTCCCATTGACAGATATTAAAATATTCTTCAGTTTGTTTGACCTCTGTTTCTGCATTTGTTTGCCTTCATTATGAATGCTTCAAAGTCCTCATCTCTTAGGATTTTACTGGCCTAATAAAAAACTTTAAGGTATTATAATATTACAGATTGACTGTCAGTACAAATGGTATTTATGTCTCCATGTAGACATGTCTTGCAGGCTTGATTTTGGTGTACGCAGTCTTAGTTTTGGTGGCTCATGCAGCAGTCTTCACTCCTGTTCCAGGAGAACACTGCTGTGAGCTTGGATAGTTCTTTCTGTAAAGAAGAACATTCTGATCTTTCACCCTGGAATGTTCTCCTTTCTGCAGTTGCATTCAGTGGTGTTTTTATTCCGTGACATGTCATGTTGTATACATGCTAAATAAACTAATAAGCAGTACCTGTATTATATCCATCCTCACATTTAATCTTCATTTTTCCTCAGTTATACTTAATGGACTTTATTTTTCTCTCTCCTCTGAAGTCATGAATCAAAGTTTTTGCCTCTTGCTGAGATCCCTTTAGTTTCCTTACATTTTAGTGATGCTCGGAGTGCCTTTGGTTCGTCTGTCTTGGGTGCTTCAGGTTCTTACTTGGGGCAGCAGAAGACAGAACTGTTCCATCCTGTCCAGAATTTCTCTCCCTCTCTGGTAAAGCAAATCTAATTGCACTCCACTGCCTTTTCGCATACTCCCCAGGCTGCTTTTTCCTCTGCTATGCCCAACTTGCTCAAATCCCCTATTGCAAGGCTTTCAGATAATTGCACTGAGTCTGCCCCTTTTAATTACAACTCTCCCCTCCCTCTTTCAGCCAAGTTATTGAGCCATTTCTGTACATTGCCTGAGACATTTTTCTTTCTCCTTAGCTACGCTTCACTGTGTCACTGAAGATATTGGAGCATTTTCAATGCTCTGCTCAAAGAGCACCTGAAGAAACAAAACGTACTGGCTTTTTGCATGCAACCTACATATTACTGTGATATTTCTCTGGTGGGCTGAGAATTGGACAGATGGAGCTAGAATTACCTTGCTTAGCAAAATTGTTATGCTGTATTGATCTAATGCAATGCTGGATTAAGCGACATGCTGCTCCCTTACTGTAAGATAAGCTTTTATGTCAGGTTCTTAACGGTGGTGGTAGAGTTTTGTTTGGATTTTTTCCCACTTAAGATAATAAACTTGGACTTGTGTGCTTTTTCTGGCTGTAATGCAGGCTCCCTGTTTGACCTTAAATATCACAACGTTTGCTTCCTCACGTACGACATATCAATGGGAAAAATACTGTCCAAGTTGGTAGTGTTGTGCAGTCATATGCTTAAAGGGACAAATGCCTGCATCTGAAATGCAGTTACAAGTGTGTCAGCTGTGCAGATTTGTTCTGGCAAAAACTCTCCTGTCATGGCTACTGCCCTGCAGAGGCCTTAAAAGGCAAAGTGTAAATTACAAGAGACAGAATTTGAAAAGCATACAGGGGAAATGGAATGGACACCTTCCAAGAAACATTGCCAAAGATGCAGAAAGGACCAGGACTTCAGTAGTAGTACAGCCTATACTGTGGTGGAGATTGAGCATTGATTTGGGAGCCACACTGTCACTGATGCCATGAAAGTCTCAAAATCTGTGTCTACTGGCAGTGCACAAAGCACCTGTGACTGACTGAAGTCTTGAGGGGTCAGTAGATGGTAAATACTGGGTCTGTGCTACTCCTTTTCGCCTCTAACTTGGAAGTACTAAATGATGAAGCAGTTGTATAAAAACTGTCAGTTTTGTGTTAGAGTGACCTGATTTCTGTTTCTATCATCTGTTTTTTCTTAAACAGTATTTCTCTGTGAAGACCTCTGTGCTTTAATTTGGGAAGATACTCAAACACTCCAAGAAATCTCAGACCATTTCAAGGGAGTGGTGTGTGCTTGTTGAAGATGGTGGTATTTACAGAGAATCTTCATGGATTCTAATGCTGGCATCAGTGCAAGAAGAGTGTCGGGAATGGGTTGGCTCTGGATGGTCTTCTTCTTTCATCTAGTCACCTCATTAGAAGGTAAGAATGGATGTTTTGCAACAACTTTGAACAGTTCTCTGTAGAGGTTAAAAAAAAAAAAAGTAGAAGTGTGCTCTCCAGTATGCTTATATCCTAGTCCAGATGAGCATTGAGCACATGTCTGTTTGATGATTGATCGCTATCTCTTGGGATTTAAAAACTTGTTAGTATTGTTTCTGGTGGGAGAGACAAACCCTCTTATGAAGGATCATTAGTGAACATTACTACTAACTATCTCAGATGTGCCTGCCTCAAAGAACAGATTTTTTTTTTTCTCCAGGAATAAGCCCCTTGTTTATATTTTACGTGTATTTGATTCTTGTGTTCCTGTTCTTGCACCACGTTTGCTTTGTGAAATGATCTCTGGATATTTGTACTGCTTGAGAAGACAGCACCCAATGGGCTGAAATCAAGAGTTTTTGTCTCACCTCTGAAAAACTTGCCTCAAATAATAGATATGGAGAGAATGTTTTGCATTAACAAGAAGAGACAGTTCACATTCAGCCGGCAGACAGAGGAGGGAGAAAGCACTGAAGGCAGGGTAGGGGAAAGGTAGGCAGGGGAAAAGAGGTGCCAAGAAAAAGGTAGAAGAAAGAATAGATGATAGAATGGAGGGCGATGAGAGCAGGAGATAAGATTAGAGCTATGGAAGAGAGTTAGAGAAGGGCAGAGGTACTGTAAACAGTCCCCTTGTTTGTTCCAAGAATATCCTTGCAGCTACATGTGCTCAGTGAACTGTACTGCTTTGTGATGAATGTTCATCTCTTGCATTTCTGAAAGCCACTGAAAGAGGAGAGGAGGGAGAGATGGAATCAAAGGGAAGCAAGGAAAGACCTAGAGAAAAGGAAAGGAGAATAGTGTGAGATCTAGTAAAAAGAGGAAAGCTTGTTAAAGCATCCCTTCTCTTAATAGGAAGGGAATGCAGTGTGTGTGGGAAGTTCAGAGACTAAATAATTGATGTAAGATTATAATACAAATTCTTAAATCTCTGAAATTCTCATTTCATGAAATGAGTGAATTACTCATTTTAAAATTGTATTACAAATTACTGTGTAATTCCTCCTGTAACTGGTAGAGAAACCAAGATAGAAAAGGGGGGAAAATGTAAATTCTCTCTGCAGATAATAAGTAACTGGGCGATGCCTGTGCAAGTGAATGTTTTTTTTAATTCAGTGCTCACTCCTGAAAGTTTGTAGGGATTAAAGAGTTTAGAAAGTACTGTGTGATACAGCTTCACAGAACACATAGTTGACCTGCCTGGATTGAAATAGGACAGTAAAATTCTGCCTATGGAGAGGAAGCAGTAAAAGTGTCCATGAACCAAACTTCAACTCTCAATTCAGAGTCAGGGTAGTCAGCATCTTCCTTGTGACTGTACTGCATGGTCCTAAGTTTGCACTCCAAAGCTGATTTACATCTCAGAGGTAAGTATTTTTGTTGTGGTCAAAAGTCAAAGAAAAATTATATGGTAAGGGAGGAAAGTCTGATGATAAGTATGTAGAAAGCTTTGCTTTAGTGCAGAGTTGTCCATAAGGAAGGAAAAAGGCCTATGGCTTGTTTGTTGACTCATTATTATATACAGCAGAAACTTGAAATTCAGGTTTCAGACCTAAGTTGAAAAATATAGGGAATATCCAATGTGGTCTTTAGTTTTTGGAAAGCTTCTCAGAAGTTTCAGATGGTGTTTAAAATACATTTCACCTCCAACTAAAGAGAATTGACCAAGTGGGAAAATCAATTCTTCCTAGTGTTTCTCAGGCATTTGAGTTAAAGTCTGAATGTAAATCACTTTTTGTCTCAAACTAAATGTTGTTCAAACTTTGTTTGAAATTTTCTAAACCTTAATGTTAATCATTAAGAAAAGAGGGAGAAACTCTCTCAAAGAAATAGAGAGGGGAAGTAGTCAAAATATTCAGACCATCTTTATATACATTATGAAAAGAGCAAATACTTCTTAGGCATAATGCCTCCCAAATAGAAAGAAGGCAGCATGCTTTTACAGGACCTAATGGGACTTTAAACTCCCTCATGACTCAGAAGTAAAGAAGTTCTTGTAAGCAATTGAAATTATTTTGTTGGTATTGGTTTTAATGCATAAAAAGGAGACATGAGGCTGAATTTATTCAATACAGCTCTAGTATTTGGACACACTGATTTCATTAGGAATGAGCATGTCTGTGCAAAGTTTTCCAGACATGATTTTTACTCCAAAAGAAAAGCCTGAATGGAAACCTAAGGGAAGGCTGCTTTGCAAACAGAAAACATTTGTATACTTATTATTTTAGCCTTATAAAAAGAAACACAATTTCACAAAAGTTTTCATTAAGATCACATTTCTCAGTGTTTATAGTTCTGCAACAGTTTTTGAGGATTTAGTTTTGAGAGCATTACTTCTGAGCCACATGCTGGGTGAGGTAATAGATTTTTCCTTTTTCTCAAAGCTACATAAAGAACTGCAGTAATTTTATTTCTTTGAAAATCTATGGATGTATGTAATTACAGTTTATCACTGAATATTTAAATTAACATTTTAGGTTAACCTCTCTGATTGTAAAAATTTGTGAAGCATAGAATTTAAGAATGCTTGATGGGCTGCAGTCAAGACAGGTGAGAGCAAGTGATAACTTGTTAATGAAATAGCTCTTGCTAGGGCACTGGGATCAATTTTATGCAGAATATTAGTTTTGCTTTGATGGCATTATAAATGTCTACAGCTGTAAACACGGAGTTCATTTTGAAGAACTCATTAAATATGTTCCAGAGGAATGGTGTGTTCTGTATGTAAGGGACTGCATTTATTTTACAACAAGCTCTCAAGCTTGCAGAACAGCTGGACAATCTTCCTAAGTATCTTGCAGAAATTCAAGATACAGAGAGAATAATTCTGCTTTGGTAAAACCTCTTTGTATTATTCTCTTTGGCAAAAGAGAATATGGAAGAATATGGAAGAAAAAAGGCAGTGAGCTCAGACATTTCATTTTCCCCCTATTTTTTCTACCAACTGGTTGTTATCTTGGGTTGTTGAAAATAATGTATTGATTGTTCAAATTGGCTTGCCTTTGAAGTGGAGGAAAAGATAGCTTCCTCAGAGGGATCTTCAGAGCGAAAAATACCACTGTCTTTTGGTTTATTATATGCAGTTTAGTATATACAAAGAAAGGTTTAAATTAGTGTCATTTTACTTTGGGGCGTGGGGGGAAAGTGAAATTAACTTTTTAGTTTTATTGCTTGTGATTCACATGAGTTATTAAAATCCTAGCAAACATTTTCTTCACAGCTCTTTCCTGATGCTCTCTTGTGTGCCAAAAACTTTTCCACATGCTTGGAAAGCCCAGGGCTGAGGAATATCCTGATGTAGACATGCAGAAGGTGAATGAGACTGGGCTGGATGTGCAGCCTGTTTGTAAAGGGGAACAGACAGAGGTTTATCCTCTTGGTCAGTCTCAGCAGCTCCATTTGATTAATTTTCTTCCATAATCAATTCCTCTGTAGTTCCTGTGCTAGGGACATCCCTGTTCCCAGCTTTGTACCATGCCCTGTGTTGAATCTCTTCTCAAACTGCTGCTTGGAGGCCAGTAGGACAGGAGAGACTGTTCATGCTGCAAATAACACTGTTTATATTCAAAGCTAATTAAAGCTTCATAGAAAAGGAATGGCATTCCTGTAGTGTAGAGTCTCCAGGATTTTTAGTGAATGCTTTGGTAAAACTTGGGAAGACATAAGCTCACTTATTTAGAGTCTATGAAAAAAAGCAAGCAGGAAAACATAGATGAGCATTAAAAGTCATGCTGTGCTGTCATTGGAAGTAGCTGGTTTGGTGGCAGTGGTAGTGGTAAGTTCTAGACTTACTAGTGGCTGTTTGGAGAATGAACTTCTTTAGCTGTGGAAGAGTAGATATTATATTGTATCACTAGAAAGGTTGTAGATAGCAATTTAACTTGATTTCATATGCAAAGTTGGAACTTTTTTTATTTTAATTTCTTGATGTCTGCATTTTCTGACATCAGTAGTAGTGCAACATGCTAATCCTGGCAGTTTCCTTAGAGCTTTAACAAAAGAAAGGGGCTGGGAAAGAGGAAAATACACAATCATTCATAAAGCTTAAAAACTGTGTTACCTTGCAAAAAGCTGTGTATTTCCATATCCTACACCATTTGGCTGTCATTTCTCTCTTTCACAGATGGTACATAACTCCTGGTTGGAGTGTGAGAATTCCTCCTTGCAGATGACAACTTTGATGTTCTGAGAGTGTCAGCATTTTGCTCTGACATAGCAAGCAGTTAAATTACATTAAACTTCATGGAACTTACTAAACACATATCCCATTGATTCCAAATAGCTTTTCTAAAATTAATTGCATTTGAAAAGGAGCATTGCAGAAGTAATACAGGATCATTCATTGCAGGATTGACAATATAGTTTTATACAAGAAAAAAATTCGAACTCATTTGTCTCATATAGATTGGTTTTGTATATATTCTTTTACATTAGGAGACATATTCTATAACTCTGTAGCTTGATTTTTCATGTTAAGTCATAGCTAAAATTTAAGACATTTTCTTTTAAAAAATAACAGCAACTTTTGTGTTGGATAGTTATGAACAAGTAGGATTTTTTGGCTGGTTTTGTTTGGTTTTCTACTTGTTTGATCAACTCATTTTTGAAAAACAGAATACTTACTACAGTTGCATATGTCATTAGCTATTTATATATTATTTAATTCACCACAATTGCTGTTTAGTTTTGGAAGAAGTTCTAGTGTATTTAAGGCTTCCCAAAGATTTCAGTGTCTTTTGTCTCCTGATGATAGACCCCATGCACATATATATTATTGTTTATAAGAGTGATAAAAGGTTCCTGATAAAAGGGTTCTCTTCCCATGCTCAAAGGAGCACAGAGGAACAGTGAAAGGCAGGGGAATCTGAATAACCTAAAAGAGAAATAAATTCCCTGACCCAGCTTCTCCCAAGTACTATCACAGGAGTGTGATCAGTCCATGGGGTGGGAATGGAACCAATTAAGTTAAATCAGTGGAAGTGCTGTCTGGAACACCTTTTAGATTGAAGAAGATTATTGCAAACAAGGGCATGAGGTTTATAATGGGATGTAGGGAAGATAACCTGCAGAATTTACTGCAGGTTGTTTAGGGGAGTAACCATAGATGTGGAAAGGGAGGATTAAGTGTGAGAAAGCAGAGAGAGATAAGGGGCCAATCACATACACCAGCTTGCAGGTCAGTATGGCTGTCAGGCATCTGACCACCACAGTCTATCCTATCTTCTTATTAAATTCCATTTTTCATCAGTTACCTGGGTGAGGGGGCTTTGTGTGTGTATGTGTATGTACATTTATATACCAGCAACTGGAGTTGAACCACAGGTCATAATGGCCCATGAGTCAGTGCTACCAGCAACTGGAGATCATGGAATGGATGAAAATCAAATGCTAGGAGCTCAGGGTGGACCACAGGTCATAGGATCTGTGCATCTGTGATGCAAGCAGCTGGAGTGAGTGAGCTTGTATTAGTGAGCCTGTGATCTCTATATCAAGGCAGACTAGCTTGATGGTGGAGTTAGTGGGTTGGGAAGCCAGGGGAAGAGCAGAGTCTGGAGGAGGAGTGAGACACCAGATGGAATGAGTGTGTCTCTATGAGTGAGAAAAATGGAGGGGTTTATCTAGTGAGGGATGGTCAACTATCAGGAGGTCCAGGTCAGCTATTCTGGTGGCCATGAATTCTGGGGGTTCTTTGAGAGTACTGTCTGTGTGTTGCGTATCTTAGTGTACCCAGAGACAGGATGATCCCAGGGCCAGCTTCTGGATCGGCTGAGTGTCAAAGACCACTTCATGGAGAGATCCACAGAATAGCAACCCAGGAGAGCAAACTCCCAGGGCTAGCCCCCAGGGGTAGGCTGCACCCTTAAAGCCAGTTAGTAGAGGATCCAAGTGTGCCTCTGTGTGTGTGAAGGGATGTATCAGTGAGTGGAGGCTGTCTGACTGCTCACACCACGAGTGGGGCTGGGAGCTTCAGATGCCAGCAGACGGAGAGACCACAGATCCAGAGGTCAGGAGGTTTAATCTTTAAGGACAGTTATTGCAGAGATCTTCATTGTTTATAAATGCATATGTATTTCCCACTAAGATACCTTAATCCTGACCAACTAGAAAGGGGAGCAGGATGAGGCCATTGGTGGTGCTGTTTCTCTTTGCATGACTGGTGAGTGCTTCTGTCTGTGTTGATCTTTGTGGCTGGCCATTCACAGATGTGCAGTGCCTGCATGTGTTTGTGTGTGTGCCTGTTTGGAATACTCACTTAACCCTGCTTTTGGTTGTACCTGGGGCCATGGAGCTGCAGCAGCCTGGCTTGTGTGAGGTTACTGGATTTGACAGCTCCTGACACTATTTTTGCACCAGCCCAGGGAATGATTTCTCTCCCCAGCCTTCTTAGAGAACATTCACACTCTTCTTACTTGTTCAAGGCATGATCATAGAAGGCAGAATAAGCTCAGAAATGTTTCAGCTCTTTTCAAGTCTGTTAAGTGAGCAAGTTTTGCTGCTTGGGGCATTCAGCTCCATAGCAAAGCAAACTCTTTGAATGTTACCTTTTACCATAGTGCCCTTTGCCTTCTACTGGTGTACATTTGGATATGCTCAGAATTCAACTGGACGAGGTTTGGAGCAATCTATGGTAATTTAGCCTGGCCTTGAGTGGCGTGTTGATCAAGATGACCTCTGTACCTCCCTTCCAGCTTGTTTCATTCAGTGTTTCTACAGTTTTAGTACCAGATTCTCACCACACAGGTAAAGGGATCATTTTCCTCTCTTCTCAGGATCAGCTCTCTTGTCTGTGGCTGTAGTTTGCAAGGCTTTGGTTGTATAACTCCCTCTTGCACCACTGCACTGTTAAGACACTGAGGGCAAATGCTCTTCAATCCAGAAAGCTGTTAGGCCATCATTGCCTCCATGAAGGTTGTCTAAGGGTCAGTCATCCTTGGGTGAATTGTCATGCTCTTGCATCAGGGGATCATTTTGTCTATAACACAAGCACTTAATAGTCTTGCTTGAAAGTACTGACAAAATCTGAAAATTGTTAATGTGCCTATTCTGAACAGCCTGATCTGTCATAGCAGCTTCTAGCCTCTGCCCAGTTTTTCTGGATGTTGACATTATAACATAATGTAGCCCAAGAGATTGGTTTGTGATGTAAATATAGAATAGTACTAGCTGAAGTATTTGGGATTTTTATTTCACCCTTTCTGGCCTGCAAGAACTGAGGATACTCAAATGATAGTTCAGATTTTGCAGAGTGTAATGAACCCATTTGACTCTTCTATAAAAAGTGATGTTTTTTTCTTTTTAGTTTAGGGAAGAGAAATACAGAGGAATCTCTCATCAGTTATTTTTATCTTCCTTGAACTAAAATAACACTTGTAATATGAAATTGGAATATCATTCTTCAAAACTGAGATTAAACCAGGAGTGAAAGAAGTATTGTAGAATTGTCATAATTTCACGTGTTTGAAAGCTTCTAGATTCCTCAGGTATCTTGCCCATTTTTAATGCAGAGTGGAATATTACTCTAATGATACCCTGAGATTCCTCAATCAGTGTTGCCTCTAGCAGCATCATGGGCTCCACTGAGCCTGGGTCTAACCTGATCTTGCAAAACCCTTGATTTTGAGCAATGTTAAAAGGATGCAAGCCATTTTTCTTCCAGGGTGGTAAATTCAGCAGAACGTATTGTTTCTATCTGCACTGAAGAACAGCAGAGTACTGGTCTGGCCCAGCACAGTGAGGATGTGGAATGCTACATCAGTCACCAGTGCTAATAAAGTGTCAGAGTGAAGGCTTATACCTGTACACATGTAGTCATTCATACTGTTAAATTATGAACACAGCCATGGGTTTGTTTGGCCCATGCCGAATAGTCTTACCACAGACAGTGCCTACACATAGGTCAGAGGTTAGGACGGACTGAGGACCATTCCTGGGGGGTGGTTTGCATGCAGCCATGGGCTTCTGTGGGGTTGGAGTTCTTAGTCATGGGAACATGAACCACAGTGTGCCTGTTGTCCTCAGAGCTAGAGAGCAGTTTAACAGCTTGTTAGATTTATGAGTGTGCATGCAGCTAGTGTGACTGGGGATGTGATTCAAGGCATAACGCCAGTAGGAGAGGGAGGAAGAAGAAAAATAGTGAGGGACTTTTGGCTGTAGGCTGCAAAGTGAGATTTATGCACACAAAATTCTTGTGTACTTTTCTTATTTTTCTAGTGGTTTCTGACTTAAAGTATTCACTGTGAAAGGGACAGTTCTGTCTGCTTCAGGCTGTCTACTTCTGTTTGCTTGTAAAATACTCATGGTAAATTTACTGGGTAAATATTACCTTGCTCACTGGTGAGAAGTTGCCTGGAGAATATGCTTAACGTGGCAGAGCATGGGCTGCTGAGCAAGTCTTTGTTTCCTTTCTTTTACATTCCTTTTGCGCTTTCTATATGGCTTTCCATGCCCTGATTAACTTCTCTCAATTTTACTTTCTCTTAGAGTTTCCATGGGGTAAAAGCATTATACTTTGGTAAATGGGAGACTCAGATCTGATTAGGAAAAAAGTTTTCTGTGTTGAAAAATGGCCTTGTATATTATTTCAGCATATCAAGGCCATGTCTGACATCCCAGTGACAAAGTAATGACATGACACAGTGCAATCCCTGTGCCAGGCTGTGCAATTGAGAAGGTAATGGGCATGGGGGAATGCCAAGTTCCTCTGCTGCCAGGACAGCCTAGCTAACACTGTGCCTCAGGGAGGCATGGGCCTTCTGCAGATGTTCTGCTGCTCAGAGGGGCTGTCTGAGCTGAGTTATCCTTGAGAACTGAGCAGCTCAGCATTTCCTGAGGTCTGTAACATAATTTTAGTGGGGCTGTACTTTAGCTGTAACCGGTAGTTCTTTCCAGTTTTGGCAAGCCAACCCAGGTATTTTGCACTGCTTTTGAATCAAGGAGCTGCATCCTCAGGGAGGTCTAAAAAGTATAAAATGTCCTGTGGGAATATAGGGAATATAGTTCAGGGACATTGGTGAACGCTGAGGTCTGTATAAACTTGTTCACTTGATCACGTCTGCTTTAGGATGAACCTAGTCTTTCCTTTCCAATAATTAATGTGGATGAAGCCCCAGGTGTTTTGGTAGGGATAGTGACTTAAGCAATCCATAAACTGGAAATAAAAACCATTGAGGATTTCTCTCCTGCATAAAACATGGAACAAACCCTTTGCAAGGTTTAATAATGGATCATGAATCTTATTTGTAAGTAAGCTGTCTGTTGCTCGTAAATTTTGTGTTGGTTTTTTTAATCTGTTTTTTGAGATTTTTTTTTAAAGCAACAAGATAGAAATATGAAAATCAGAATAACCAATTAAAGCCCAGAATTTAAGAAAAGCCAGTTGATTTATACAGTAAATATCAACACATGTAAATACCTATTCAGCTGAGCCATTTTCTTATTCTGTGTCCTAAATATACAGAGTAAAGAGCACATGCTTGCATACCACGATGGTCTCAGACCCTGACACTCTCTTTTGGAGTTTATGTTTAAACTGTGTTTATAGTTTGTACTGTCAAAATCTCTTGTGTGTTTCTTTGTACCCAAGCAGAGAATAAAGTGTCCAACAGCAGTCAAGGCTGGTATCTGTCTCCAGTGGTAGCTTCAAAAACAATGGAAATGCAGACTATTTGTGGGAATAAATTAGGCCTGTGAAGTACCCTACTCTTGAGCAGTGTGATGCAACAGATTATTTAATAGTGGGATTCCTACACAGGCTTGGAATGTAATGCCCAGCTCCAGAACAAAGTGAATCCATTACAGGATCATCTGGGTTTGGGTCTTAAACTCCCAAAGAAATTTGGTTCCAGAACTGTGAACAAATGTATCTTGGCCTCATGTCCACACTTACATGTGCAAATAAAATGGGCAACCAGTTCTAAGGAGACTGGCATGCATTTATATTGCTCATCTTGTATCCCTCTTTCCTTTCCAAAAAGAGAGTGGCCTCATCTTAGTTGCTCAATATGATAACTGCTCCAAGCTGTCAGTGTGCTTATACTTTGCCTGGGAAAGTCTGGTGAGAATATTGCCAAGCAACTTGAGAGTCATGAGTTAGCATGATTATGTGCCCAGTGCCTCTGCCCTTGTCCTGGCCCTTCTTAATTTATTAGTATAGACATAACCTGTCATATTTAATCTCAAAACATTAATGTTTATTTATGGTGTATGGAAGCCCTCTACAAGACAATCTTGTGAGGAACAGATAAATTTTAGTTTGACTTGGAATAGCACAAAATACTTCTTTTATTTATTTGTTTTTTTAATACAAACAGAAATACTTCTGGATACAACTCAAGAGACCTCAGAGATAGGCTGGACTGCACACCCTTCTGATGGGGTAAGCATTTCCCTTGTTCTCTTCTTGACTGTACCTCTGCTGGGAAGATGTGCATGCATCTGATGAAGAAAGGGAAACTGGAAGCAGTGAGACTTGGTTTACAGATTCTGTACATATGAACAATTTGAGCACAGTGTATTATGCAAAGCCGAATTGTTAAGAGAGAAGGATGCTGAGTGGGATGCTATTGCCACCTCCTTACCCTCTTCCTTCCACTCTGCTCCAGAGACACTAAACAGTTCTCCAGCTACCCCTCCAGATTAGAATAGAATAGAATAGAATAGAATATTGCCATTGAAAGGTACCTACAACAATCAGCTGTCCCAGCTGCTAACCACTTAATGGCTGACCAGAAGCTGAAGCATGTTATAAAGGGCACTGTCAAATGTCTCTTACACACTGACAGGCTTGGGGTATTGACCACCTTTCTAGGAAGCCTGTTCCAGTGTCTGACCACCTTCTAGGTAAAGGAATGTTTCCTGATGTCAATTCTGAGCTTCCCCTGAGGCAGATTTGAACCATTCCCATGCATCCTGTCTTGGATCTGTGGGAGAAAGGATCAGCATTTCCTTCTCCCCTTCCCCTCCTCAGGGAGCTGCAGAGAGCAAGGGGGTCACCCCTCAGCCTCTCTTATCTCCAGACTGGATAAGCCCAGAGCCCTCAGCCACTCCTCCCAGGTCACACCTTCCAGCCCTTCCACCAGCACTGTACCTTCCTCTGCACACAAAGACTTTCCCAGCCCTCTGAAGAGGCAGCAGTGCCCAGAAGTGCCACCAGCACTCCGGGTGAGGCCACACCAGGGCTGAGCACAGCAGGGTGATCCCCCCTTCTGCCCGGCTGTGCTGCCTGTTTGATGCCCCCAGGACACGGTTTCTGCCCTCTGGGCTGACCAGGCACACCCTGCTGACTCTCACTGAGCTGCTGCCACCTGCACCCCCAGGGCCCTCCCTGCAGGGCGCTCCCCAGAATCCTCTCCCAGTTTGCACTTGTGCCTGCTGTTACTCCATCCCAGGTGCAGCATCTGGCACTTGCTCTTGTTAGGTTTTGTGCCATGAATGATTGCCCAGTGCTCCCATGGTGTACAAACATTTCAGCTGTGCTCCTGAGCCCTCCATGCTGCCAGGAGCAGCATACATGATCCCAACTAGCACTGCCATCCTAAGTTTATGCCATGCCAACCTTCAGTTTACCTTCAGGTCTCCTGTTGGTATGCCCTTCCTCCATTAGTTACAGATTAAATCACTCAAACCAAGTCCCTTCAGTTTATGAGCAAAGATACATTTCTTCCATCAGAACAGTGGATCCTGTCACATCCCAGCACACCCTGTGTCTCAGAGATTCTTAAATGGTTACAAACCCTTTTTGGCAGAGGTGCCAGTCCTGAAGCCAGTATTGATGTCTTGGCACCTGTTTCTTTCAAAGTGCCTTACTGCTACTGAAAAGATCGAGGAAAAACACTACCTGTTCTCCTGAATTTTTTTATCATTCTTCCCAGGGCCCTGAAAACTCTCTTAATCAACTTTGCACTTTTTGTTGGGACATTATTTGTACCCATGTGAAAAAGCAGGTGTGGATAGTAGTCCAAAGGCTGTACTAAGCTCTTCCATCATCTGCTGACATCACTGAACTGGGGCCCAGGGAGGCTGCAAACTTGCCTAAAAAGATGTTCTGGGCTGCAGATGGGTGCTTCTGTTTGACACTGGAGAAAGTCACGGATGACCATAACTTGCTGTTGTTTCTTCTTGGCAAATGGTCGTACTGCAGATCTTATTGTGAGGAGCTGGTTGGCCAGACCTTTGTGAGAATGCTTGAGCAGGTTCATTCTCTTCTCTCTCATTGTACACATCCTCTGTCATACCCAGGGCCTTGTACCTATTCTAAAAAGCTTGTTGAGAGGGTAAGGAAGGTTTTGTTTCATAGCTTTGTGCAGGAACCTGCTTCTACCCCTCCTTATTCTTCCTCCAGGCACAAATCAGACCTGGACCTGCCCCTGTAGTGGTCATGCTGAGTGGTTTATGTGCATAGGAGATGTCAGAACACAGCTCCCACTGTGGTAAAAAGTAGAAGGGACTTCTGCTTTAATGTGTTTTCCAGAGAACAGTGTCTAGTTGCTCTGTCTCATTTGTTTGTGTGCTTTGTTTTGTCTCTGGAGATAAGAGATGGGAAGATAGGAAGGAAGAAAGTGTGACTCTTGCATTTTAAGATTCTCGATGTCATGTGACCAAGTTTGCATGATTTATGTTTTCTGTCACAACAGTTCTTACTTCAGAGCTTTGACTGCTATTCTTTACAGGGTCATACTCTGTCTAGAATGCTCTGCTGCACATGGCATCAACAAGTTCAAATCATAGGCACGGCAAGGAGAAAGGGAAGACAAAGGCCTGTCCTGCATTTTTGGGTCAGCTGAATACCGAATCCTTTTTTTTTTTACTGTTTCTTTTTTCTCTTCTGTATCCATTGTAGTGGGATGAGGTAAGTGTCCTGGATGACAAGAAGCGCCTGATCCGAACCTTTCAAGTGTGCAACGTGGCTGAACCGGGTCAGAACAACTGGCTGCGCACTCACTTCATAGAGCGGCGCGGAGCCCACCGCGTCCACGTCCGCCTCCGCTTCTCCGTGAGGGACTGTGCCAGCATGCGCACCGTGGCCTCTTCCTGCAAGGAGACTTTCACGCTCTACTACCACCAGGCGGAGGCTGACATAGCCTCTCAGGACATGCCAGAGTGGCGCGAGGGCCCCTGGACCAAAGTGGACACTATTGCAGCTGATGAAAGCTTTTCCCAGGTGGACAGCACTGGGAAGGTGGTCAAGATGAATGTTAAAGTACGTAGCTTTGGGCCACTCACCAAGCAGGGCTTCTACCTGGCCTTCCAGGATTCGGGAGCCTGCATGTCCTTGGTGGCAGTCCAAGTATTTTTCTACAAGTGCCCAGCTGTGGTGAAAGGATTTGCCTCCTTTCCTGAAACGTTTGCTGGCGGGGAGAGGACGTCGCTGGTGGAGTCCCCAGGGACGTGTGTGCCCAACGCTGAAGAGACGAGCACGACGGGCTCCTCGAGTGTCCGGCTGCACTGCAATGGGGAAGGGGAGTGGATGGTGGCCATTGGACGGTGTACCTGCAAGGCTGGCTACCAGCCTGTGGACGATGAACGAGCCTGCCAAGGTGAGAGAACTTTTTTCCCCTCGCCCTTTGGCAGCCATTCTCTCATTGGTTCTCTGTGTCAGCAATATTTGGCCCTAGCCAAAATTTCACAGAGCTGGGAGAGTAAATCATTTCTCACAGAGATTGCATTGTAGCAGCCTCTTCTCACACATTCAGCTCCGCAGACTGGAGTTGGAGTGACCACTTTGTCGTGGTTTAGGAATGGTGTTCTCTAGTTTGATATTGCCACTAAAACCATGCTGCCCCTCGCTCCCTCTTCCAATTGGAAGTACAGACGGCAAAGATCATGGATTAAGATAAGAACAATTTACTGGAAACAGCAGTGAGATCATAGAATGAATGGTAACAGCAACAATATTAACAACAAAAGGTGTAAGACAGATGGTTTACATGGGAAGTGACAATGAACTAATACCAATCTGATTGGCTGTTTCTGACATGTTTTCTCAGAGCAGAAAGGAATGCCCCTTTCCTTGGAGTCTGTCTTCCCCCCAACCCTGTCAATGATAAGGGGTGGTGTAGCGTAGCATCTGGTCCTGGTTACACCCGCATAACCATGCCCACTCCCAGCTAATGCAAAAAATTGTCCTTGTCTTGGCTGAAACCAGGACACCACTGCTTGCTGCTAGGAACATGTTTGGAAACTCCACCAAGGCCTTAGTTACAGCTGCCACCAGAAACAGCCTCTCAGGGTACTTATAAAGAACTGTCAGGAGCAGGAGCTGTCTCTAAGCCAGATCTACCATAATTCCACTTCTTTACCAAGGTGCAACAGCACTAGAAGAAAGATGCCACATGGAGGACAGCTGAGCCCAGAGCTAATACCCTCTCTACCCTAGTTATTTCTGGCCCTTTTGTTAGTGTATAGTAATAACATTTTAAAAAGGGGGAAACAGCAGCAGCCTGGTCATGGGACAGAGAAAATGTGGCTCTGTGAACCTGTCCTGACTAGAAAAAGCAGTAATAATGGTATCATCATTACCAATAATGTACTCTCTGCCCCAGGGCCAGTGGTATTTCTGTGACATGTCTGTAGGAGGAAGTAGAGTTCATTACATATCACCCAGAAGTGGTATTGGGCTAAAATATGGCCAAGCCTGATCCCCCAGTCTAATGTCATGACTGTGTTCCTATCTCAAGCTTCGGACAGTCCATTAGAGCAAACTGCTTATGTTGGTTATATAATTTGTGTATGAAGTTCTTCTGGTGCTTCCTTTGTTTTAATACACATCTACTCATAATCTCTCGGCAGTGTAAAATGTTGCTGCACTACACTTAGTAGTCTAAAAAATAAATGCTATATGCAACCCAGTTTTGGCTGCTGACAAAATTTAGAAGTTGGATTTATTCAAACAAGAGTTCAGCTCGGACATGGAATGTATGAATACTCTGGTTAACACTGAGTGCAAATGCAACAAATAATTAATGGTTGTCAATAATATCTTACCTTAAATTCCTACTTCATGAAGTGATTTGGGTCATGCAAAATAGCATCATTATTAAAATAGTTTTATTTTTAAAATACAGGTCATTGTGCTGGAGACTTAAAAAGCAATTAAAATTGATAGGTGCTTTTCATTTATTTAAACTTTGAGAATAATTAAAATATGTGTGCCTTTTTATCCTATTCATTCTAAGAGAAATGTAACTACATTCATTTGGTGCTGCTCCAGAGCCAATAAGCTCTGATGTAGAGCAGCTCTGTATGGCACTAAATTTGTTGTCTGCATGAGTAGCATGACTAGTTCACAGTCTAAATAAACTGCCAGTCAATAATTTAGTTTCAGATAGTAGTTTTAAGCAGTTAAAAAAAAAAAAAAAAAGAAAGAAAAAAAGAAAGATTTGGCTTGCCAAATAAAAAATAAAAATAAGGATTTTTTAAAAAAACTTGTCTTCCATTTTTTGAAGTATTCAGTTAAAGATGATACTTCCTTGCAGCCTCATTGTCATAGAAGCTGGAGATAGATGAAAATGATTTATATTATAAGGAATAGCTGAAATAATGACAGTCTATCAAGCTACAAAAGTCAGTTCCTATCATTTACTTCCCAAGATTCCATGAGCAGCCTAGAGCAGCCAGTGACAACCAAATATGAATAACGTTAAAGGGTATTCTTTTCTCCTCATGTTTCTTTTATACTCCTCTGGCTTGCTCATCCTTCCTGGTCTCTTCTCCTGATAACAACATGTTGCTGTCCTGTCTGAATGAAGCCACATTCAGCTCGTGTCCCCTTGCTTGGTGTTTCTCTTCGTTGAGTCCTCTACAGCCCCTCTTGTCTGTCCGTCTGTCCGTGTGTCCTCCCTTCCTAAGAGCAGGCGTACACCGCGATACAGAGCTGCTGCCACGGTGTTTGAGATGAAACACGAAACAAAAGCAATAGCTCAAGGGCAGATTTCCACTGATGATAATGCAGAGAGGTGTTCTTAATAAGACCGAAGAATCAACCAAGGATAAGAAGGAGAAGCAAGTTTCCTTCTTACACTTTGGCAGAAGAGTGTGTGGGCATTGCCTTCCCCCTCACCATATGCAAGCCCGTGGAGTCCTTCCTGGACCAGCTGTTACCTCTTTATTTAGAACAACAAATCTGCCAAGAGCCATTCTGGGCAGATAGATAGAAAGCCCTTTTTTTCCCCCTGCCCCCGTCATGATTTAAGGTACTTTCTTTTTTTCTTCACTTTTATAAGACTGCCTGCTCTATGTTACTATACAGCAGATTTCTCCAGCTAAATAGAAGAGTGAAATAACAACCTTTAAACAAGCCCTTTGGGTGATGTGGGGTGCAATCTGTGTGGGATTTACTTTTGACTTTATCTGAGTAGACTTGTCATGCTGAACAGTCAGAAAAGAGAATGGCAGTTTACAGAGGAAAAAAGAAGGCTGGGACCTCAGTTTCTTTTCCTTCTGTAGATGTTCACACACAAGGTGCCTTGCCGTACAAAATCATATAGTTTTTAAATTACCAGGTGCTTTTGAAAATAATATTTAGAATTTATGACTGTGACTTTTTAAAAAATATTTCAAAAATGACAAATGTAGACAAAAAAGAGTGGAGGAATGACTGCCTGATAAAGTGCTTCCAAATAAAGAAGGACAGAGCACTGGACAGAGCTGAGCTGATTAGCCATGTGTGTGGCACCTCTATACAAACATACTCAACCAGAGGCAGAATACACCAGCCAGAAAGAGGAGGAGGGAGCAAGTTTGAAGTCAAAAGCATTAAGCTGAACTTGGGAGAGGGAGGAGGGAAGGTGTTGGTTTAATGTTTGTTTTTGTTTTCTCATTACCCAAATCTATGTTAATCAGCAATAAATTAAATTTCTCCAAGCCAAGTCTGTTGTGCCTACGATAGTAACTGGTAAACAAGCTCCCTGTCTTTATAACTTCTTTACCTCTGCCCACGAGCTTTCTCATCCAATTTTCTCCCTATGTCTTGCTGAGGAGGGAGAGTAAGAGGGTGGCTGGGTGGGCATTTGGGTGTCTACCAAGGTTAGCCATCTACATGGCTGCTTCTCCACTCTCATTTCTCTGGATATTTGTTTCTAAGAGTATTTAGCAAGCAAAAGGTATGCCTGTCATCTGGAGTAGCTGTAGGGATTCTATAAAATTGCCCATGTCCTTTGGCAATATGCAGTCCTTTCTGATTACAGAAGGAATCACATCTGTATTACTGATAACTCTAGGAGCAAGCAACTGTGCACGGAGCTGTTGGAGGTCTCATTTGGGAAGAATATTGCATGATTATTTTTATGTTATTAAAAAATGCCCTTTCTCACTAGCTTGGATAAGCCTTTTTCAGTGGGTGAGGCTAAGAGATTGTTAAGCTTTATATTAAAGTAAAAGATTCGATAGTCTGCTAAAAATATGCACATACTAGTAGCGAAGGGAAAAAAAGAACACAATAAGATCTTCTTAAATTTTAATCACTTAAAGGATGCTCCCTTTAAAACCACAGGATCATTTACATTCCAGGGACTTGTGAAAGTCATCTTCTCCAACCCCATGCTCAAAGCAGGGCCAAATTGGGTTAGGTCACTCAAGGCCTGTTCTAGTCTAGTTTTAGTTATTACTGAAGATGAAGATTACACAATGTCCCTGGGCAACTGTTCCAATATTTGACAACACCCATGGTGAAATTACTTTTTCCTATGTAGAAGAAGATTTTAGTAAGACGTAGTATGAGGTTATTACAACTTGTGTCTGTTACCTCATGTTCTGCCACCTCGTGCCTACACCTTCTCCATATCCTCCCATTAGGTGGCTGATGACAGCCATAAGCTCCTGCCCCACAGCCTGCTCTGCTTCAAAATGAGCAAACACAGTGTCTTAGCCTCTCCTGGATGAGAGCTTTAATTTCAAGGTAAACTCACAGTTGATAATAATGTTTGGTGCCTTGATCTAGATTACCTTTTTCATGTTTTTTTTTCTTCCATATTGCTCCTTTCATCAGCTTCTCCAGCCTTCTTCTGCTACTTGCACACACATTTTGGTGCTTTTCAAGTAGTTTGCTTCTTTTCCTGTATCAAGTGCTTGCTGTCTACTCATATTCTGTCCTACCCTGCCCAAATCTTTCCTCTTGTGTTTTTTGCCTTTTTTTTCCTCACACAACCCATTCACTGGCAGTTCTCCCACATATAATTAGCCAGTAATTGCCTCAGCTCCACCTCTTTTACCTAAAAAATCCCTTACTCAACTGATCTCCTATCAACAGTTAAACAGGAAAGAGTTCTTAGTCACTCCATTTATTTTATCTCAGTTGATTTGATGCTCTTCTTTAAGGCTTGAAAGACACACTTTTCTCTCCTTATGTTTCTTTCATTTTCCACTCTCTCTTCCCCACCCAAACAGTTGTAGTAACTGTGAAACTCTAGATCAACTCAGGGCCCTATTGCATCACTGTGCCTTGCTTTTATTGCTGGTTGATTCCACCTTATTCAGAACAAGATGCAAGATGCACGGTAGCAGTCACTGTGGCATAGCCTGACCCAGTAGGAGTTTATTACCACCATAAGCTAGCCATAGATTTATTTATGGGGGGCAGGGGGGAAGAGCTTTATCTAAAAGACACTACCATTTTTATTTTCTGTTGTGTTTTCTGCATGCTAATTATGCTATCTTTCCAGCATTTTGAGAAATATAATGTCTAAATGCCTACATCATAATTTTACAGTACTTCTGGTTGCTAACTCCTTTCCATCATCCTCCCCTCTAAGTGCCAAACTCCATCCCTTTGCCTGGAGTCATTCTCATTGGAGGCCCTCTGTAGCTCTGCAGATTTGGTTTTTGCCAGGCCTCACAATCATCTGTGTCCATTCATCCTTCCCAGTGTGACTCCAGTGCCAGCTTTGACACTGTTCATTTTCAACACTCACATCTAGTATTTATTCTTGCTGCCCCACAGTACTGGGAGCAGAACTTCTATGTAAGAAACAGATTACTTGTCTCAGTCAGGAAGAGAGCAATTTTATGCTCTTCTAAATGTCTTCCTGTGTCCCAGCTAATTTCCAAGTCGTATCTGTGTACAAAAAATCAGTGTCACCTGTTTCACTCCCTAAAGTCACTTCTAGGTGTACCTAAAGCTGTGTTGGAAGTTCCCAGCTGCCTTTCTTGGTCATTCTCCCCTTGCTGCATTTTGTTTTCCTCTCTGTCCTTACTGTCCAAGTGAGCTTTTTAATGCCTCTTTCTCTGCCTCTTCGGTTCTTGGTCTGTAGTCTCTTCATTTTAATTTTCTTTATCTCTGTCCCCACTGCCACTCCATGATTCCAGCACTTTTCTCTGCTGTTTTGGCTATGTGCTATTGCTAGAAGTCTGTCAGAAGCTGCTCCTCCAGCCTCACGGGTGGAACTTGTCTCCAGTGAGCAGTCAGGCAAACAGTGGGGCGAGCGTTGTAGGGGGAGCTGAGGAAAACTGGGTCAGTGTCTGAGATGAGCTGTGCCCAGCTGAACTGTTGTGGCATTCTGACACTGTGCCAAGATATGGAAAATGACTGAGACAAGCTGAGGGAAAAGCGCTTGCGCACTCCGAGCTCTGCCTTCTCCTTTCATAGTAGGCTTGACTTGATGGGATGTGGCAGCTTGCTCTGCCCCCTGAGGTGCTAGCTCTGCAACCCTCTGCCCTTGCATTGGATATTGTGAATCAATCAGAGCTAGATCTATGTTTTCTTGGAAAGTCCTGTTGCTGGGGGATGCTAAGTCCTACTACCACCACCACCAAGGCCTGTCAAGAGCTTAGCTGGTGCTCGTGTTCTGTGTGAAGCTGTTCTGCAGGAACGCAGTGGAGGTGTTTCAGGAGAAGCCCCTCTCGCTCAGGCTTTCTCTGGGATGGTCCTGAAGTGGCAGTGTTCACTAAAGGAAAGGGTACTAGTCCCAGTGACAGTAGGCCTGCTTCAGTCCGAGTATTTGTTACGACTGTCTCCAGTGAGCAGCCGTCTGCAGAGGCTGTAGGACCACAGCAAGTGGACCATGATCTGCAGTAAGAAGGGAATGCAAGGTAAGATCATTCAGAAACAAAGGAGAGATGGATTCTGTCTGTTTGTGTAAAGACAGCCCTAGGCTCACTGTAACTGCTTGAATAAAAGGAAGTGGCTTTTGCCTATTTAGATTGCCAGGGAATTTTTTTCTCTTTCCTCCTGACTTGACCTTCGATATACTATTTATAGTGACTGGACAGAGGCAATGCCAGGAAAAGCTCCATATTCTGGGAACAATTATTATTGCTATCTGTGAGCCAAAGTCCTGAGTGCTGTGGGCAGCCTATATTAGGCAATTTTGGAAAGGGATAAAGGTGCTCAGTGTAAGCATCTCTGTGACTGGATGCAGAGGCAGGGTTCAGGTAGAAGCAGAAAGTTTGTGATAGCTGCAGTGCCTGCTTTTGGAGGCCATTCTTTAGTGTCTTGTAACTGGAGACCAGTTAGTGTCTATTCAGCCCAGCCGTTTTGGCCAAAATTACGGATGTAAAATATAAGCAACAACAAAATTTAGGCCACAGCATTCTTTTTCCAACTATATTTTATTAGGAAGGTGAGAGAGATGTGAATCATGTTTAATCACTGTAAATCAGCTTTGCTTGCAGTATGCTATATGATTTCATTTTACTGTTTTTCTTCTGGAAATAGAAATACCCAGGGGCAGAATGAGAGTTTCAAAGCATGATTGTTTCTCTGTATCTGCCATCCCTCCTGGAAATAACAACGTGAGATTATAGGTTTATGTAGTAATTATTTTTTTCACTAGACAATAAAAAATAATCACTGTGGGGAGATCTTTCCCTCCTAAGTTGCTCAGTATTCCACTCCATAGTTCTTCAGGTGCAATTTCTGTAATGTGAGTGGAATGGGCAGATGAATCTCTTCCTTATTGCTTTTCTTTGCACTTCTCTCTCTTGTTAAAAGTCTTTTCTCATGCCCCTCTCTCAAAGGGAACCTGACAATCCTATTCTCATTTAACTTCTGAACATCTGAAATGAGATGTAGTCTAGTGTCAAGAACTTTCCATTCATTTTCCCCTGTCCACCCACCCAAAGTCATGTATGTAATCAATGATCTGGCAGTGAGGCAACCAAGATCATAGGGTTCTATCCACACATTTTAATTGGCTTATGTTTAAAGGAAAACAAAGAATAACTGAACTTGGAAGAGGTCTCTGGAGTACACCTTAACCCACTCCCTGCACAAGCAGGGTCATCTCTAGCAAGTAGCCCAGCACTAGGTCCAGACTGATTTTGAACTTCTCTAAGGAAGGAGAATCTACAGCTCCTCAGGTTAACCTGCTTCTGTGCTCTGTCACCTTCATGGTAAAAAATTGTTTCCTTGTGTTCAGAGGGAGCCTCCTGTGTTTGAGTTTGTGCTGTTCACTTCTGGGCCTGTCACTGAAACGAGCCTGGCTCTGTCCTCTTTGCTTCCTGCCTTCAGCTGTTTGTACTCATTCATGACATTGCTGGAAGCCTTCTCCGCTCCAGGCTGAGCAGTCCCATCTCTATCAGCCTCTCCTCCGTGGGAAATACTCCATCCCTTTCACCATCTTTATGGCCCTCTGCTGGATTCTCTCCAGTATGTTAATGTCTCTAGTGTACTGAGGAGCCCAGAACTCAACACCAAAGCTGAGTAGAAGATAAAGATCATCTGCTTTGCTGCAGAATTCCCCAAGGTCTCCAGGACCTAAAGTTCCTAAAGGCTGGTCTTGCTAGCAAAGACTGATGTGGAGAACTTGTCCTGTGTCACCCAGCAGCTGACCCACATTTTCTCCAGTCTTCTTTGAGCCACTTCTGTTGTTAGAGAAACACTTCTCACTTCTGAAATCCTGTGCCAGATGTGATTCCAGGTAGGCTCTGGCTTTCCTAGCCATGTGTCTACGTGTTTGGACAATGCCTCTATGTTCCTCTCAGGCTATCTGTCCATGCTTCTGTCTCCTTGTACTTCCTTTCTGTGCTAGGAGTTCTGTTCAAACATGCAGACCTGTTGGCATTTTTTTGCCAGAATTTGTGCTTGTTGGGATGGACTGCTTTTGCACCTGGAAGAGGTAACCCTTGCACATGAACTAGCTTTTTTGAGTCACTCTTCCCTCCAGGGCATTATCCTACAGGACTCCTCCAGATCACCCAAGTGGTCACATCTGTTTCCCCAGAGTTCAGTGTTATGAATTTGCTTTTTGCTCTGGTCACTGCACTCTGGATCTTGAACTCCATCATGTCATAGTCACAGGTAGACACTGAAAGCCATGAGACACACTGGTGTAGCCAAGACATCAGTCAACCCTGGTCTGGCACACAGACATGTGAGCATATTACTGAAAGTTGTTTCATTGGTGGAACAGCTGCAGTGAAGTTTTATTTCTTCAGTTTAGTTAGCTCTAGTGGAGTGCTTATTAGTGAGCCTATGTGGCTGCTTCACTCAGCTTAAGTTAAATAAAGGACAAGGGAATATTTGACCTGGAGATGTTGAAAGGAAGAGATATGTTTACATTAATTCTGCTACTTTACTGTAAATGGCAACTGTATCAAAATTGCTTCAAAAACAGGCCAGATTCCATCTTAAATGTGGTTAGGCTTTTAATTTTTATTTTTTCTTTTTTGTCTGCTGCTCATAGTTGAAGTTTTTCTCAGAAGCCTGCTACTTTAGTTGGTGGAAATATTCTTCTTGTTTAAACCTGTAATTTAATGTAAAGTCACCTGCTCTCATGCTGTCATTACTCTTGAGCCTAAATAAACAATTCTTCATGGAGTGACTCTTACAGTTCTGGGATTACATTCAAAAGTAGATGCTGCCCCAGTGAGTAAGAGATCTCTTAGGCAGCAAGGAATCAGCTCAGTGTGACAAGACAAAAGGCATTGGGCACTGTGCAGTGCTTGGGGAAACAGCAATACGCTGCCTTTGCATGTGGCTCAGACATACAATGCCAAGCACAGTGCATGGACAGTGAAGTTAGATTTTGTGAGGCAGTGAAGGACAGGTGTAAGTATTTGGTCACTAGTGCTTGTTACACATATCTGTTCCAATGTGTTGTCCCTATAGCAGTGTACTGCATCAGTGATATGAGCAGGTAATATTGTTATCCATTAGCTGGCACCAGATCCCTGTCCAGAGGCTTGTGTTCTTGCTCTCTGTGTTGGTTGGTTTTTACAAGCAGCTTTTGAATGTTTATGGTCACGTGGAGTGACCGCCTGTAACATGGATAAAATCTTGCATGGCCTTTTAAGCAACAGAGGTGGTCTTACTTACATAGACTGCCTTTCTTTAGTGAGGTGCTGCATCCAGCACCAGTTTTATTCCATTGGATAAAACCTACAGCACTGCACTTGTGCTTTTACTACCTTTGGCTAATTCATCAACAGTGTGCCATCTCTGCAGACCTCTTCCCTGCATCCCCTGGCTCAACATCAAGTTGCCTGTAGACTTGAAAGAACTGTGTAAAAATAAATGTTTATTTATTTTAAATAACAAACAACGTGTTTGTTTTAAAATTAATTTTGTTTACTAAATACCAGACAAATTCTTCATTTACATCTTTGCTAGCTTTCCATATGATTTGTAATTGGGCTAAAGGTTAATTCACCTGAAATCTTTTTGCACTGTCCCTGTAGGTTAAATATGGTTTTGTACTTCAGGGGTCTGTAGTGTCTACAGATTTTCCTTTAGTATCACATACATGGTAGACATTACCATTAGCTGTTCATTTTCAGTATTGTAACTAGCAGCAAGGTCATTGTCTTGCTTGCTATCAGGTTGTAATGCTGAATGAAAGAAAGGAGGGGCCTGGCTTGACAAGTGGAATGAATGTGTCATTAGTTCTAAGCCTCAACAAAAACTCAAAGAGTTTGATGCAAGAAAAAACAGATGAGATAAAATCACTTTTAAGAAAATAAAGACCTTCACATTAAGTTCAGCATTCTCAAACTTGAAATAAAGAAAGAAAGATCCCTGAAATTTTGGTTGAATGGCTGTGCAGTGTGTTGGATGAGAACTTCCCATTCACACTACTCGTAGTTTCAGTATGGGTGCATTTGCCAAGAAGTGTAAATATTATAGTCTACATTTGTGGCTGTTAAGAGAGCCTAAAGTTAGTGAAAGGTATAATTTATAAAGTGGGTAAAATCTTACATACTCTTTTTTGTCCATACAAACATATGGACATATCTCTCCATATGGGAATAATTTTATTTTCTGCTGGATAAAGGCCTGAAGGCAAAGGCAGTTGGACTTTTCTTACCATTATCCATCACATGGAAAAATTACAGTCTCTTCTTCCCCTTCCCTTTCCACATGCTAATGTATCACACACTGATTGTTGTCATTTTTTGAGTGGTGGAAAGAAACAGTGTTCCCCTATCTAATAGCTATCACTCAGTTATTGAAGTCCCCTTTACGGTCTGACCTGTTCCAGGACTTACCATTCTTATCTGTATACATGTGGAGGTTGCTCTGCATCCAAGAAGAATTCTGACAGAGAAGGTGAAGTATTACAAGAGGAATAAATCTGATGGGACACCACAGATGTTATTGGCTGTTATTTCTGGACTCCGCCTGTAGCCACAAAGGGGATTGAGCACATATGATCCTGATTTCATATAATGCCTCTATGCAATATTCTTCTCTTACTTGCTTTGCTTTTTTTTGGTAACTTTCTGCTATCCTCAATCCTTTATATTCTGTTTATGGTAACCACTAGAACAGTTCTGCTCTTGAGGGTGTCTCTTGACATCAAATGCTTATCTGTGGTCTATCTGAAAGTTTCCTTGTAAATGCTCTTTATTGTGAAGTTAATGAATCAAATGTCAGCTGCAAATGAACTTTTACCTGAGCTGGTTAGTCCATAAAATCTAAAAGAGCTGTATCTATTTATAGAGAAAATCAGCTTTAGAAAACTTATGTAAAAATAGTAAAAGCTGTATCCTAGCACTTCAGTGTAAGGTCCAAGCACCTCCTATTAGGCAATTCAGCAAAGTCTCTTTGCCAAACCTAGAATGTGCCATACTCCCATATAGTTAATAAATTATTTTTTGTTTTCTTTCCCTGTAGGATGGATTTCCATCCTTGTTTCAGCTTGTTGCATATACATATTCCTATGCATTTTCAGATTAAATTTGACTAATTAACATGCTTTTATCCATTACTGGGAAGTTTTCAGACCTACAGGAAAAATAATAGGACTGCCAGTCTTAGTGTCTGCTCTTAGTTTTAATGCAAAATCAGCAATGGTTGTGTATATTACTTTAAGCAATGAAACTGTTGTAGGCAGCATAAAAAATCCAATTTTGTGTCTGTGTTGCGGGGGGGAAGGAGGTGTAGTTAACTGTTTGATATTTCAAGACAAATCACTTGGCTGGGCTCTTTGGCTTCTCCAATTTAAAAGCTCTTTGAGTGAATAATGAGAAGACAGTGATTCAAGGTGGACAAAGCTGTCTCAGGACTGGTTCTCTTTCATCTGCCAGTGAATCAATTTAAGCACTTACATACAGAATAAAACAAACTGTTTTGAAATGGCAACTTTAGCAAAATATACTCCATTAAGCACCAAAACCAGTAGTAGCTCTGTGCAATAACTTCTCCCAGCAGTAGCAGCACAAGCTAAATATAAATAAGATTATAGTGTTTCTGAACTCTGAATTAATGATTTTCCTGCTTTTGCCTCTCTTGTTTTCCTCCTCTTAGCCTGTGCCCCTGGTTTCTTCAAAGTATCTGTGGGAGATGACCCCTGCCACCTGTGCCCTGCCCACAGCCACGCTCCACTGCCAGGTTCCCGGGAATGTGTGTGTCAGAACCGGTACTACCGATCTGCTTCAGACAATTCTGATGCTCCCTGCACTGGTAAGTGTTTGGGTGAGGTGTTTGGAAGCAAGAAGGGCAGTTAATGAGAGAGAATGTGTCCAAATGATTGGGGGGTTTGCAGTTCACCTACTCTCAAGACCTTTGAAGTAACCAGTCCTGCACCTGACTATAGAGTGATGGTGAGAATGAGGATTCTTGGGTTTCATTACAGCCTTCAGAGGGAAATGATCTGTAAATAATGTTTCCCTTGCCCCTCCCTGTTACTGAGCTCAGCCTCTCTGTCCTGGCCCTTCCTGTCTTCTTTTGTGTCTGTGCCCAGGCTTAGCAGTTCAATTCTGCTGCCTACTTCTACCTTTCTGAACTTTTCACTTCTTAGGTGCAGTGTCTTGTCCCATTCTCATCCCCATGCCTTCTTCTCACCCACTGCATTTTCCTCCTTCTCCTCACTGTCTCTGTGCCATCAAGGGAAGTGTTGGATGCACAGAATGGGCAGTTTTTCAGCTGTCAGAGTTTACCTCTGATGCCGTTGAGGAGTCTGGCTGGCACCAGGAATAACTGCAGGCAAAACTGGTGTCCAGTTCCTGGAACAGATGCAACAGGTTAACTAAAGTCTGAGAAAGTTCAGAGATATTAGGTGCCAAAGGAGAGAATTACAGGTCTCAGTGAGAGAAATCTTTACTAAGCTTGTGTAAAGTTTAAAATTTTAAGGGATTGGCACTTCCCTAAGCCATGGCTGTTCTTTTAAGGACATGAAAAAGTCACACCCTTGAAACAAACACTCTTCTTTGTAATTTTGTTTGTCTAAAATGTGCTAATACAGTTGTTCCTTTGTTAATGTGTGTGCTTGATGTAGCGAAGAGTGTGTTTTTCTGAGCCTCACTCCAAGAAACAATTAAAGAGTAAGAATGAGAAGAAGGAGCAACTTGTTGTTCTATTCTTTTCGCTTTTCTTTGCCTCCTGCCTTCCCTCACGTCTCTCCCATTCTTTCATGGGATTCTGATCCTTCGTTCTGTTTTCTAGGCATCCCCTCTGCTCCTCGTGACCTCAGCTATGAAATCGTTGGTTCCAACGTGCTCCTGACCTGGCGCCTCCCGAAGGACCTGGGTGGCCGCAAGGACGTTTTCTTCAACGTGATCTGCAAGGTGTGCCCGGCGGGGTCAGCGGGGCCGTGCGTGCGCTGCGGGGACAGCGTCCAGTTCGAGCCACGCCAGGTGGGGCTGACCGAGAGCCGCGTGCAGGTCTCCAACCTCCTGGCCCGTGTGCACTACACCTTCGAGATCCAGGCCGTCAACTTGGTGACTGAGCTGAGCTCAGAAGCACCCCACTTTGCCACCATCAATGTTAGCACCAGCCAGTCAGGTGAGGAGACCCCTGTATGTATCCTAGTCCCAAAGTTTCTACTCCTGTCTCTCATTTGATTTTCTTTTATCTTTTGAATCCTGGAATTTTGCCTTTTTACTTGCCTCTTGTGCCTTTTTTTAATCCTGCCCTGCTAGTTCCATGGTTTCACTTTTGCCCTTCTCATTCCTGCCTTATCTAAATGGGCTTTCCCTTCTTCCCTCTTGGTAGAAAAGCTCAAGTTTAGCAGCTGATGTGATTGTTGGGGAAGAAGATGCCCTGGAGAAGATTCCAATGGGAGATTATAGCGCTGTGGCTCAGACAAAGCACATTGTTTCATTGTGCAAGAGAGGGGACCCTACCAGGGTTTGATGAGGATTTTGTGAGCGTCAATTTGCCAGGGAAGCTCTTCATTTTCTCTATCCCCTACTCTTCTCCATTTCATCGTCTTATTTTCCTCTTAGTAAGAAACAAATTTATTTTTTTTCTGCTCTTTACATGGTAGAAATATTAAAATGTGTTGTGCAGTTACATTCAAAGATGTCGTGATCCTTGTAACTAGAAACTAAACCGTGGGGATGACTAAACTAAGATACTAATGGGTTGTGTGGGCAGTCAGAGGAGTTCTATTTCCTGTAAACATCATTTACAGGGACTTGAGCTGGAGAGAGACACACACATCCAGGCAGAGAAATCCGCTAAATGTCAGCATTAAGAGACTGGGCATATGTTGTTCTTCACACGCATGTATAAGCTAATAGAGAGAGGAATTATACACAGCTTGTTTAAGAGGACATAATGAGCAGTAATGTGATGAAGAGGAGAAAGAGGGGGAACATTTTGAACTGAGTGACAGAAAATGTCTGCAAACATTTAGAGTTGTGTAAATGTTAAACTGAAACAAATCCCGCATGAGATTCCAGAGTGTAGTGTGGAAACCCCTGCAAAACAAGGTTTTGGTAAAGCTCCAGAGAAGTGCTGTGAAACCAGATGTGGCATCATGGGCTTGGTTAAATCACATCTTATCATTTGTGCTTCTATTATATGGAAAGAAAGGGAATATATATACCCCCCCAACTAATTTCCTACGGTTAACAGATGCCAAGGGGTTGATCTGTTTATTCCCTTTGAACTTATCTAACAGACATCAAGTACCAAAGCACCTCTGGGATTCCTGGTCCCCTTAAGATGCTGGCTGCAAGTGGGTGATCAATTTTTGTTTACAGTAAAATGTGCCTGGGTAATTTGTAGGGTAATTCCAGGCAGTTCCTTTGGCTTCTCTTGGTGAAAGGTGGGTGTTCTACTAACATCTCATCCTCTCATCTCAACCTTCTTTATCTATATCAGAGATAACTGAATTGAGGAGCTGCTTCCTCCTCCTTCCCAGAATCACAAAATCTACCCTCTTCTGTTTCTGTTTGAATTTTCTGACCACTCCTCTTCCAGGTTTCTTGTAGTGTCTCTGGGTGTCTTGGGTGTGTTGGGTGCTTCTCCCTAAGGTGCCTCTCTTGTGCAGTATAGCTGTTTCAGGGGAGGACAACTTACTTAAACTTCAGTATGTACTGAGTGGCTTCTTGTGTTTGGTCGCAGTTTCTTTCCTTGCTTTCCTTGGGATCGTTGGGAGTGAGCTTGAGATGAGCTGCCCTCGATTTGTACTGACAGCTCATACTAACAAGGCCCTGCTTCCTCCATCACGTGGCCTGTCTTGTCCATACCCCCTCCTTTTGATCCCTTCAGCAGCTTCTTACTTTAGCATTGCTTGTTGATGTTGTGTTGTTTGTTGTTGTTGTTGCTATTATTATTATTATTATTATTATTATTATTATTATTATTATTATTATTATTATTATTACACAAGAAGATATGTAAGTTTCAAGATTTTACATGCTGAGAGAAAAAGGGTACAGGAAAACATGGAGGGTATTTTAAAAAAATAAAAAACAAACAGAAAAAGGTATAGTGTCAGGATAAAGAGCCATAGCAAAAATTTCCTCTCCATTGAATTAAAGATGACCCAAAAAAAGACCCTCAAGTCCTGGCAGTTGCTGAAGATTCTGCTTACTCATACATGCGTCTGAGTTCTCTCTCTCCTCCTAATTGCTGGTCCAAAAAATATTCCTGCCCCTTTGTTAGAGGTATCTTTGACAATGTTCTGTGTGGAAACAGGTATACTTTTTCTTCTTCCCATGATACCTATTCACTCATCTTTGTCTCCAAAACGCTGTTCCTCCAAGAGTTTGCTTACCCCTCACAGCCTTCTGGCCCTTCTTCAGAGCATGATAGGATCCTTTGGTTACACAATCACATTTTTCTGTGGCAGACTGATCATGATGTTCCTACTCTTCAGTGACCACGTGCTTGAAATCAGAATTAGAAGGGCTGGCACTGAAAAACCTCCTTTACTGTAAGACTTAACCTGAAACGTGAGACCTGTTTGGATTGCAGTAATAAAACCTGTTTGGATAGTAATATTGTGAAATGCAAATATGATATGCTAATCACCGGAAGAACTGTGCAGAGATGAGACAAGAGAAGGGAATTGCTTTCAGCTCAGGTTTGAAGTGCTGAGGGTGAATACCTAAATAAATGTCAGGATGTATAGAGAGATGTTGGAAGGCTGTTCCAGATAACAGGAACCACATGATGAAAGGCAATTATGTAATTCTAATGAAGTTATATCTCTTCACAGGTGTGAACCTGACACACAAAAATGCAAAGAACTTAAACTCCTAGCATATTATTACAAAAAATAAAACTGACTACATTTTTATGCATTATTTTAACATCTGCAAGTGTACTTATCAGGGTAAACAAATATCTCTTCTCATGTCTCAGGACAGAAATCAGGTTTTTATTTAAAGGACTGTGAAAAAACTTCTTCTGTGCACAGCTGTAACTACCCGTAACTACCATTTTTTCCCTGCAGCTTTCACTGAAGCATGTAGTAATGCCTGTTGCCAGAGAAATGCTACTGAACTTATTTGTTCAGGCAGTTGTTACATTCCTAGAAAGAAGAGGAAAAAAGAAAGGCAGAAGAGATTTAAATGTTGGAACAAATCAATGCAGACTTTTAAAAGCCAAAGTATATTGGTTGTTTTTTTAGCTGAGTCCAGACAATTCTGAGAGCTAGTAGAGGTATGTGAAGATAAAGGTTATCTGACCAGGTTGCCTTGTACCTGTGAAAATATATGTAGCAGCCTTCTGCATCAGTGGGAATCAGAGAAGTGGGACCTGGCAATACCAGAAATCTGTAGCACTGCAGAAATGAGTGCTAGACAGTCAGAAGGATTGTGTAAGAGGCTGAATGGGGACAAGGACACTTTTGGGTAGTGCCAGAAAGTTTAAGAGGACCTGACAGAAGATTTTCACATGAAATGGTGTGATAAGAGGAAAGGAATTAAATGCCAAGTATGATTATGAGATTGTGAAGGGAAATGATGAATTGCTTGAAGATGTTTGCTTTTCCAAAGAGAGCCAAAAGAGTACAATAGACTTAGCTGGCAAAAGCAGGGACAAAGGCAAGGCATTTTCTAGTTCAGAACAAGAAAGAAATAAGAATAGAGCTGTCAAAAGCTACATGCTGTTGTGTTTTGCCAGGTTAAAGCCAGCAGCAAGTAGTGTGAGTGTTCATTGTCCTCTGAACGAAATACATCGTTTTTCAGTCGTTAGCGGTTTGCTTATTTATGATCTAATTGCCAACTCTGAGCACTCACCAAAGTTCCCTAAGAATTCAACTTTCTTGTTTTCTATTCATGTGGGAATAACTAAAACACATTTTTTCCTTAGTGGCATAAATGACATTTGTCAACTTAGCTATCTTTAATGGATTTTCTGAGCTATGACTGGTAATTAATAACAATTTCTATAATCACTCCACAAAAAGGAGCTACTCCAGTTTCTCTCTTTACTATGCCTAATCTCTGCAACATAAGCAGAGAATGAATGTGCTTGTTTTCAAAAGTTAGGTTTCACTTACTGTTTAAATGAAGTCAGAAACCTTTTGAGCAAGTATAAAATATAATACAATAAAATACAATAAGTATAAGTATAAAATACAAAGCAAAACACTTGTGTCATAAAAGGCTACTTTCCTTTTTATTAAGCATCACTGGAATGCATACAAAAAACTAATAACAAGAGTGGGAAGGGAAGTTAAAATAACTGACTGATTTGCCCTTTTAAAGCACTTTTCATCCATAGGGAGCAAAAGTACAAGGTTGTGACAGAAGACTATCCAAGATACTTTTGAAGGATTTTTAGGTATTTAGAGAAAGGGCCAGAACTAAATTGAAATATGTGGAAAAATGTAGGACATTTTCAAAATAAAGATAAGATAATAAACACACCAAGAAGGGAATTTCCATGCTGCATTCAGACTGATCTTCCTAGAAGATGATATTTGGGAAGCTGGAAAAAAGCTAGGAACAAGTCTAGGGTCTTCATGTCATCTGCCTGGAATATGAGAACAGGATACATGAAGAGGTAACAAAAGTGAAATAACTATGAGAGAATGTAGAGCCAATGTTAGTGAACATTAGAGGCTGTTCTAGCTAATTGAGGTTAATCAAACTGCATAACTACAGAAGATTTTGGGGTAAGATGGAAGGGGAAGAAAACACATAAGTAACTAGATATAACGCACAGGTCTTGGTAGGGTTTAGTTTGAATCCCAGCTGAGTGATGACCCACGAGCCAGCTGAACTGCTATTGTACTCCGTGGATATCTAGTCAGGACTGCTGAATGGATGTCTCCTCAGAACCAGAAAATGGCTAAGCTCGGAAGATACTTCTGGAGAACGTATTCTCCAACCCATCTGCTCATCAGGGTCACCTCAGGCAAGTTTCCCCTGACCACACCCAGAACATTTTTGAATATTGCCAAGGTTGGGGACTCAACAACCCCTTTGGATGAAGGTGAGGCTTAGCTGCCTGCATATCCCTGTATCCCCTTTGCCTTATGAGGAGAGAGTGACATTTGTTTTCCACTAATCCTCAGGCACCTCTCACAGTCACAAAGGTGATGCTGAGATTATCAAGAGTGCCCTCAAAATGGCATCAAGGCCCATGGAATGATGTACTTTGCCTAAATATTCAGTCACCTGATCTGGCATGAGGATGATCTTCCCGGCTGGAGACTTCCCCAAGGTTTCCAGGAGCTGGTGTTCCTAAAGGCAAGACTTGCTGGGTAAAGACTGATGTGAAGAAGATGCCCTGTGTCACCAGGACGCCTGCACCACCCAGCAGTTGGCTCACATTTTCCCTCTTTCTTGAGCCACCTCTGTACTTAAAGAAACACTTGTTGCTTTTGGCATGAGGTACCAGATGTGATTCCAGGTAGGCTCTGGCTTTCCTAGCCATGTGTCTACGTGTTTGAACAGTGCCTCCATGTTCCTCTCAGGCTACCTGTCCATGCTTCCACCCTCTGTACTTCCTTTTTGTGTCTGAGTTTAGGTATGAGCTCCTTGTTCAAACATGAAGGCCTGTTGGCATTTTTTGCCTGAATCCATGCTTGTTGGGATGGACTGCTTTTGCACCTGGAAGAAGTAGTCCTTTGCACATGAACTAGCTCTTCTGAGCCACTCTTGTTTCCAGGGCATTATCCCATGGGACTCGTCCAGACAGAACCACAAAGGGGTCACATTGGCTCTCCTGGAGTATCTTCCTAGAATGGAGTAAGATCTGAATGTCACATAGCAGAAATGCTCATGGTCTGTCAAGAACGGCACTTGGCTGTGCTCTGCATAAGTGAGGGGTGCCATGTATTTTTGCATGAGTCTTCTCTCCCTTCACATTCCTTCCTTACCTAGTCTGTTCATCGAGATAGATTTTTAGTCTTGGAGGCACGTGTCTGCTGCCAGGAAAAAAATAGTCCTGCAACGTAAAAGGGTTGCAACTGACAACTCACAAAATACAGAATCTGGGAGTTGAATTTAACTGGTGTTTGCAGTTTTTTACAGCTTTAACTGGGTTTATGTAGGCAAGAATTTTCTATACATTTGCTATTATTTAAATTGCATACAAAAAGAACTACTTTTACAGCCTTAATAAAAGATCTGATCTCAAAGCATGGGGTTTTTTTTCTCTCAGAGAGTAGAATAGAATAGAATAGAATAGAATAGAATAGAATAGAATAGAATAGAATAGAATAGAATAGAATAGAATAGAATAGAATAGAATAGAATAGAATNGAATAGAATAGAATAGAATAGAATAGAATAGAATAGAATAGAATAGAATAGAATAGAATAGAATAGAATAGAATAGAATAGAATAGTTGGAAATGAACCTACAATGATCATCTAGTCCAGCTGCCCAGATTGGATTGAATCAGGCACTGTGATTTCAGCAGCCATTAGACAGGGATCTAACATATCTATGTCTAGAAATGTCATGTAAAAATAAAATAATAAAACAGACAAATCAATATAGACCTAGACACATTTGTGTATACAAAAGAAAGCTTTGAAAGCAAGGTTCTGTTATAAACATTCTTAGTAGTTGGCATGCAAACAAATGAAAATACTCATTTAACACTCCTGTGGTGGCAGAGATATGGTACTTTGAATGTCTATAGACATAAAATCTTGAACTTTTTATTTCCTAATGTATTAACTCTGAGAGAATAACCTTATAATACACCTCTGAAAATAAGGAAATATGTACTTACTCCACCAACAATTACATTTGCATTGCTCATCACCTTAGTATTAGTATTCATACCATGTTAGTATGGAATTTTTCAACAGAGAAATCTTGATATCTCTTTTACTTCAAGTGATGGAAGAGCTCCTTGGCCAGTGTTTCATTATTTTTTAGGTCATTAAAAGAGAGGCAAACGTATCAATATCTAAACTTTGTCTCAGAGAGGCAGATTAAAGACAACCTGCCTTGCAGTGATTCATGGCTGGTTTTATTTCTGATGGCTCTTTAATGTTTTTCATGGCTTTTGCTCTAAGCAGTGTCTGCTTATTAGGTGTAAATGACTGAAATTACTATTTTTAATAGAACAGACTGCAGTAACCTGGTTGCCTCCCCCCGTCATCATCTGATTACCCTGAGTGTTTGACATATATGGATAATAGAAACATTCTAGAATGCTGTGGCACATGGTCAAGAGATACACTTGAGTGATGTTTTTGTTATTTCTTTGTTTGATTAATTCTTCCAGCTAGGGGAAAAGTTTGGGATTGGAAAGAAATGAGAAGCAAGAGAAGAATAACAGTTAGAGGTGGAAAGGAGAGGAACTGAGGGAAGATTTAACTCTGATCATTCTGTAAAATCTTAGAAGTGGTCTGTTCCCTGGCAATGTAGTTGTGCATTTAGGTTTGTGCCTCTCCTGTGTGTTTGCTTTGTGTCTCAGTGGAAGAGAGTTAAACTTTTTGGAACATTAAATGTAACAGAATCTGTCTTGGTCAAATGTTAACTGACCAGTTACCTCCTGACATTTTAATACAGGGTTATTCATTTGCATCTTAAATGCTACATATGGTCTTGGTTAATTGTTGCTGTCTTCCATTCTTGTCACAACATTCTCATTGGCAGGTGAAGTAGTTGGTAATCTTGTTTGAAGGACAAGCAATGGTAAAAAATAAAAGGAGTAATGAGGAGAGAAAGCATTTTATTGCTTAGACTCTTATTCTGTTTCATTTACATTTTTAAATTAGTTCCCACTTGCCTGAGCTGTTTGAAGCCCATCTGAAATATGTTTTTCAGAATAATTTTATCTTGTTATTAAAAACAATCCTTTTATCTTTTTCACCATTAATGAGGGAAGAAAATGCTATTCTGCAGGTTTTGATCATTTGCCAAATGTCTCTGCTTCATTCTTCACATCAAGGAAGTTTATGTTTATTTTCTAAAATGGGTGGGGTTTGGTGGCAGCTTTTCATTGGCGTGCTTTTTCTGGAAAATTTAAATGTTGCTGAAAATGTTGCATCCATTAGGAAAATGAGGATACCTTAGCTGCTTACCTGTAAATTTCTTGGCAACATGACATTTTCATTGCAGAGAGAAAGCAAAACTTGAGAAGAGCTTTGTGGAAAAATAGTTGGCAGGCTGAAAGATCCTCTTAAAATTGTCCTGAAATTTTTGCTTGGAAATCTCTTCCCAAGACACAACTCATACACTCTTAGCTTTTGCATGAACTCAGAGAGTGTGCATGTGTGTGTACATTGGTTCATGTATGGTTTTGGTAGAAGTGGATTTCCATTCTCCACAATGCTTCATATGCAAGGTCTCCACTACTCTGGTAGCCCATGCATGATTTTTTCCCCCCAGGAAAAGAATTACAGTCTGAGGGAGAAGCAGAAGAGAAGTAATATGCTCTGCTTTTGTTCTGACCACTCTCACATTCTTTGTCCAAGCATGATCTTAAAACAAGGCAGTGGCATGGAGCACCTCATCTTATATGTAAAAATTGCACATTTGAGGATCAGAATTATATTCCAATGATAATATAGATAATTTCTTAACTCCTGTGCATAATCAGTTTGTTGCACAATATTAGGAACGGTGATAAGCACAACACTGATTCCCTTAGCTGCACTGTCCAAGAGAGAAAAGTTTATTATTCTTAATCTTCTTTTACACACAATATTCGAGAAGGTCTGAGAGGTAAAATTCTCATTGGTCATTAAAGTAGCACATCGCCATCATTGGTTAAGTGGAACATCACCCCTTGACTAAACAACACCTACAGATTGTTGTCCTTTACCAAGGACTGTTTGGATTCCTTCTTATGCTTTCCCAGGCCAGAGCAAGAAGCCTATGTGACTTAGTTTCGCACAGGCTCTGTTCCCTGCTTGCTTTTTGCATCAGAGATATAAATATAGATCAGTCGGATCTGGATTTCTTAATTTTATTTCAGTCTGAGTTGTCAATGACTGTATCTCCCAGTGGTGTAGCATCGTGCCTGGATTTCTTCTGGTTCTTTTACAAAGTACTTCATGATGGAAATTAAGGAAAATTAAAGGATGTGCTGGCCTAATTTATTAACTCATCATAAGGAATATTCAATTATAGCTCATTTTTAAGCTTATCCCTTTGCAATCTCTCCTTTTTGTCTTTTATTCCAGTCCCCTCTGCTGTGCCTATGATGCATCAGGTGAGTCGTACTACCAATAGCATCACTCTGTCGTGGCCTCAGCCAGACCAGCCCAATGGGATCATCCTGGATTACCAGCTACGCTACTTTGACAAGGTGAGCAAAAAGTGATACCGAGCACTTTCTGTCTGGGTGATGCACCCCTGCATCAGGATGAACAAGGTGGAAAAGAGTGCTTCAGTTATGAGAATGCAAAAAACTTCAGCAAGACCAGGAGTTTGTGATATACATGTCATCTGACATCAGTCCCTCTGCATTTCCCAGCTTGGAAGCATCTAGGGACAAGGAAAAATTTAAGAAAAGAGAAGACACTTGTTTAAGTTTAAAAGCTGCAGCTAACCATAAGTTTAGTATCAGCTGATACAGGTAACAGTGGAAGGAGCTGAAGTTTTTAAACATGTTTACTGGAACAGGATTCACTGCAAGTCTGTCATTTGTTTATGAGGAGAAGTCTCGTGTCCCCATTTAGGCCTGGCCAGACATCTCTAAGAAATTTTATGAGGAGGAATGCACTCTCATTCGCTAAGTGGAAAATACCTCTTTGTGTGATGGACTTATGGGCTGGCAAATACAATTTTGTCCTCCATTCACATGTCTTGTGACTCCTAATCCATCTGACTTGAGGGGAAGAGATGTGTGGGGCTGTTCAGACAAACTCACATTCCATATTACACGTTTATGTCTTATTTATTTATGTCTTTCACATGTATACTTTTGCAGGATTTTGCAGAGCTCCTATTTTTTGGTGGTAAAAAGGACTGCTATTTGTGATAAGAAAGTATTATTATTAATTATTAATAACTATTATTAATGCTATTTGTGTGTAGCAGCTTCCTGGATACAGCTTTATATGTGTTCTTGCTCTGAACTCTCCTAGGAGAGTAAATGAGTTTGAAGTTTATAGAAAGTGAACCTCAGGACAAAGCTTTGTCTTTCATTTTTGTTTGGATTGAGAGTCTTTAGCAGAGCTTTGTGGGAAGCCCAGGCCTGGGGGAATGAAAAGCAGCAGTGAGAAATGAGTAGTGTGCAAGGAAGTAAGGTCTGGAATAGCAGCTGTTGTTGGGAGGCTCTGTGAAGGTTCAAAGAATATTGGGTTGACATGGAAACTGTCATGCCTCGATGCAGGGAGTGAGCAGTGTAGGCAGAAATTTCACATTCCTTTTTGGTCATTGACATTCACAGGCAGAGGATGAGGATAATTCATTGACCTTAACTAGTGAGACCAACATGGCCACGATATCCAGTCTGAGCCCAGGCAAGATCTACGCCTTCCAAGTGCGCGCTAGGACAGCAATCGGCTACGGTCCTTACAGTGGGAAGATGTATTTCCAGACTTCAACAGGAGGTAAGTGCTGCCATTTTGTGCTGAGCTCTGCATGTGATCACCTTCCACTTGCCTGTGTCCCTGACTGTATTGGCTTATCCTCTGGAGGGCCGCAACCAGACACTCCTACTCAACTTGTATTTCTGTTTATAGTAATTTTCATATACAGATTTGTTCCCTCAGAGAAGCTCCATGCTGCCAGAGGGCATTGTTCGTGCTACTGCCATATTCCCCAGCCCTGCTCCTTGTTTTGCCTGTCCTTGTCTGTGCCTCTGACCAGCAGGTGCAGAGTGTGCCAGTAAAAATCTCTTTAGGGGAATGTGGCAGTACGTAGCATTACACACTGCTGTAGTTTGGCCCCCAGCTGTCACGGGCTATCTTACAGCTGAAAGCTCTGCCAGTGTCTAATAGACAGGTGGGACATAGCACACAAAGGTAGATGGGACACAGGTATATGTGCAGAAGCTTGCCTTCCAGCAGGATCACCATCCTTTTGGTATGGATCAAAGGTACTCAAGTATGTCCCTGGCAAGCTACATTAATAGGGGGCAGTGGGATTGCAGCCCAGGTGTAGAGCTAGCCTGTGCTGAAGTGGCTTGTCAGCTGTCAGTGGACCAGGGGAAGAGAAAGGGCATTCAAAGGGAGCACTGGCATTTCAGAATGTAGGAAGTCACTGGAGAAGCACAGTGACTGGGGGGCAAAGGGCTGGTGGGGATGGAATTATGGGTGAGATCTCGGTGAGAAGAAGGGAAACTCTGCACATTTCCTGTCCTCTGCATCCAAGTGCGTGTATGTGTGTCTTCCTCGCCAGGGGAGCGCTCGGAGATGGTGCAGGACCGACTGCCACTGATCGTGGGCTCAGCGCTCGGGGGCCTGGCCTTCTTGGTAATTGCTGCCATTGCCATCCTTGCCATCATCTTCAAGAGGTGAATTCCTTGACCTGCTCATGTGCACTTCAGACAGTGGAACTTCCTTACCCCTGCAACATAACCCCGTCCCAAGGGATACAGCCTGATCTGCATTTATCCAGATGTCCTTGAGATGCCATTCTCTAATTAAGGAAAGATCCTGCCCCAATACTCCTATCTGAGGAGCCTCTCCTTTGGTAAACCACTCATGTACTTAGCTGATATTTGGCTAGTTAGCAATATGAACACAAGGAAATAATTTCAAAGCTGGTACTCAAAAGGTATTTAAATCCATTGCTGTGAAGCAGGGACTGTAAATTGCATTTTAGGCAAGCAAGTGGAGAATGAAAAAATGTAGTGGAGAAAGACTGGTGGAATAAGTATGCATATCCAGTTATTTAGAAGGTGATAAATACCCTTTTACCAAGGACTAAGACAAGGGCTCGTTTGCTGAAGAATAAAATCTATACAACCCAATGGTTCCATGGAACACTAGCTCATAAAATACAGGTTAAAGAAAGCAAATATCACTTCCCATTTTGGAAAGAATAAAGGGCATATAAAAGATTGTAGAGATAATATCTTACAGGGAAAAAGAAAAAAAAAAAAAGAAATTTTAAAGAGAAAAAGTAAGGGTTGCTATTTTTGTAGAGGTACAAAAGTAAACAATGGGGGTTTTGTTATTTGAAGAAAAGAAACAGTCATTACCCGCTCCTTGAATTTACTGAGGTTTGAACTTAATCCCCTAGATTGTCAGTAATGGATCTCTGTATCTTTACTTTACTGTGCCTTTGCACAAGAGGGACTTTTTAGCTTTTTCTGCTGACCTAAAAAAATGTATAAACAACTTTAGAAAGTGACGTCTAGTTTTAATGATTTCTTCTTTGTTCTCTTCCCTTTTCTACATTTGTTTTCTCCTCTTGTGTATATTCTCTTAATATTTTTCTTTTTGGAAAGAAAATAATTATCAAATACTGTTATATTTGAAATGTTGCCTCCTTTTGTTGCTTTGAACTGTTAAAAATACAATTTCTTGTTACAGCTGGAAATGTGATATTATGTGCACAACTCAATAAAGCATATATTTTTCTAAAAAAAATAAACCAAACCCAGAATAAGTTAATATTATCAAAACTGTGTTGGGGAAAGGCATTAATGGCATCTGTAAATATACATATGAGGAAATATCATAAAAAATACATTCATTTATACTTAAAGAATTATGTACAGTTAACAGTTTTTCATAAAAAGTGGAGATACCAAATTTCTTTTTTAAATTTGTCCTTGATAAGAAAAGTTTGAATATGCAGAAAATGAGGAACACCAGATGAAATGAGTAGTTCTTTAAAAGGTTGAACATATGTAGAGTCAAATGCTATGGTTTTAACTTGTTTTTATAAAATGTTGGTACACATTTTCAGGCAATATGCATTGTGAAACACCTATTTTAGCTAATTGTTTTGGTGGCTTTTTATATGGAAAACAATTAATTTGTTAGATAATCTACAAAAAACATTTTTGTAGACCTGGCTTTCAGGTTCAACAATGGAGTTAGAGCTCTTAGGTACAGGCCCCCAGCAAAGCCAATTTCTTTGCACAAGAGGAAAGATTTTGAAGGCAAAACTGTCTGTGGTTTTGAAAGCAGAATTTAAAGAGATAAGTCTGACAAGTAAGAATAATACAGTTAGCTGTTAGAATGTCAGAATTACTTATGTTCATAAAGAAAAGTAACATAATGTTTCATGATACTTTGCCTTCAAATGCTAATTGAATCAGCAGCTAAAAGGTCTCATGCTGAAACAGCAAAACATGAGTTGACACAAATCCATGCAGACAGCAGGGATACTGCAGGATACTGTAGGGTTTGGTTTACAATCTGGTCCCTAATTAATAGGATGGTTGGAAACTAGCATGAAATGTACATTTTTAAAAAATGAACACTGCTTGGAACAAAGGAAGTAGCTTGAAAATGGCAAATAGATTTAGTGCAAACAAAGAATAAAATGAAACTTCTAAAATAATTAGATTGTGTGGGAAATAAATTATTGAACCATACACATTCAGAAGGAGAATGAAATCTGAGAAATGCCTATGCTGAGAAGGACCTATGCTTACTGGAAATTAGATGCATATATGCAATAAACCTTACAATAATAAAGACCATACCTGCTTTGATCTGCACATGCAAAATCAAGGAACAGATCAAGGAACAGATTTCCCATCTGTTTGGGTCTGTGTGGTTTGGTTTGGGTACCATACTTGCAAGTAGAAGGGCCAAAGTAAATGCTGTTAAACAAAGCCAGGAGGAAAAATAATTGGGGGAGCTCTATACATATTAAGCATTAGAGTAAATGTCTCTCAGAATGTTTTTGAAGAACTTAAAAGGCATCACAGAAGAAGGCATACATTATAATTGAAAAGAATAATTTGTTGTAATTAAATTAAATTAAAATGCAAATTTAGCCTGGGTAGCAAGAAAACTTCCAAGGCAGTAACATTAAACTGTAATATTCTTTTTCAGGATAGTGTTGGAAGCCCTATCATTTGTCATTTCTAAAATGGGGATGCCAACAATGGTACAAAACCCACCACATAGAAAACAAGCATGCACTGGTTACCAGGAGATGGGCAGGATCTTAACATCCATCTTCTACCCCTAATTTCAAGGATTCTCTGAGCCTTGTACTGAGAAGCCTACCCCAGCATCTGATGAGAGACTCTTGTGTGTGTTTTGACTTTCCTTTCCTTTGTGTCCTGCAGTAAAAGGCGAGAGACTCCATACACAGACCGCCTGCAGCAGTATATCGGTGCACGAGGTAAGTGTGTTTGAGCAGCAGATGGCAAGGGCCTGTTTCTTCAGGACTCATTAACACCTGTCTGTCTCAGGGTTTGATTCTGGTGATGTTTTGGGCTGTTTCCCCCACTACAGGACTTGGAGTGAAGTATTACATTGATCCTTCAACCTATGAAGATCCCAATGAAGCCATTCGAGAATTTGCCAAGGAGATTGATGTGTCCCTCATCAAGATTGAGGAGGTCATTGGATCAGGTAGTGTGAGAATCTGCAGATTATTTAAAGTGCCTTCTTGTTCACCTTGAGACCTGGCACACTACTTGCCCAAAATGGACCCTTGGATCCGTGGTACATCAAGTGTCCCAGGATATCTAAACATTTATTTTTAACCTGCCAACCCTTAGATGCTGGCTCTAAACCAAGCTTAAAACACCCTTGGAAGGATCTGAACTCCTCATTTGAACCCTGAAGATGTAGTAGTCTCCAACCTTCACCAAAAACTTTGCCTTACTCTATACGATCCCATAACCCTATTTCCAAGCATCACCTGAAGTTGTCCACTTTGGAGTGGAGTAGAATGCTTTACTACATCTGACTAAAATCCATTGTTTCTCCCCTCCCTGACAGGAGAGTTTGGAGAGGTGTGCTTTGGGCGCCTAAAACACCCAGGGAAGCGTGAATACATGGTGGCAATTAAGACCTTGAAGTCCGGTTACACAGAGGAGCAGCGGCGGGAGTTCCTGAGTGAGGCCAGCATCATGGGGCAATTTGAGCATCCCAATGTCATCCACCTGGAGGGGGTGGTCACCAAGAGCCGGCCAGTCATGATTGTCACAGAGTTCATGGAGAATGGATCGCTGGATTCCTTCCTCAGGGTACCACAGAGTCTCCCACAACCATTAACCTCTCCATCTCGCTGTGTGCCAGTTTCAGGCCTGATAATTTTTCCTGTCCTTCCTCTACACTTCTGTCTCCCTAAGTCCTCAGTTGCCCTCTTCAGGTGCAATAGAAATGATAGCAAATAGCCACAGAAAGTGATTTCGGGCCAAATGGTGAAAATACTCCAAGGGCTCAACAACCATATAAAATTTCAGTATTTTAGACTTCTTCAACTCCAGTAATTAATGTAAACAGTACCAAATCTTTGTACGCACCCTTTCAGTTGCTTATGTCCATGTTCCAAATTTTTGCTTTCTAATAATGTTTTTCAGACTTTATTTCACAGAATATTTTCAAGTTTCAACATTCTAGTGAAGTAATGAAACCTGTGGTTATTTTTGGATTTCAAATTTTCTAGTAATGGAACACAAATGTGGACAATCTGTGTAGTATAGCTACTTCACTTCTCCTTTTTACCAATTCATGTGCTTATTCAGCCACAAATGCTTTGGCAGGAACAGTTTGAAAAGCACATGAACCCCTTGAGTAGAACTGCATAGAAACCATTAGATTTTAGCCAAAGATTTTAGTAAAAGCAGATTTGTCTGCTGGCATTCATTTAGCCATCTTAGTAGTTAGTGAGGTTAGGTGTAGGATGCTAAAGGTGGATGTGGCCACAAGAGGAGGTTTGCCTTCAGGAAAAGATCACCAATGTCTGATTTTATTTGAGGTTCATTGCTTTAAACCCACCCTCCTTTGTTATTTGTTGTCCTTGAACCTTCAGATTTGGGCTGAAAGGCAGATGTGTGTTCTCTAACTTCATAAATCCACCTTGTTACCTTGCTCTTTGTTAGTCTCCCCTGTTGGCTTCATGTTCTGTGGCCATGAGAGCCTGTGTTTGCCTCATCCCTTGCAGCAGAAGGAAGGGCAGTTCAGCGTGCTGCAGCTGGTGGGAATGCTGCGGGGGATTGCAGCCGGCATGCGCTACCTGTCAGACATGAACTATGTGCATCGTGACCTGGCAGCACGAAACATCTTGGTCAACAGCAACCTGGTGTGCAAGGTGTCAGACTTCGGGTTGTCCCGCTTCCTGGAGGATGATGCTTCTAATCCCACCTACACTGGGGGTCTGGTGAGTCACTGCTGTGGTGGGAGTTGCTGTAGTGTTGACAGATAGAATTTTTTTATGTGTTCCTCCTTGGTTTGGGTGTACCCTCTTTAGTCCATCTTGAGACCATAGAGAAGCGTGGAGTAGAGCCTTCTGTCTTGTGGGCTATTTGCTCCAAAGCAGTAAGAATCAAAAATAACTGAGTATCTGAGCCACTCTGCCATGGGAAGTCTCAGTGCTGTTCTTTGTGGCATGATGGTGAATAGGTCAAACCTCACAGCCTGATGTAGCTATTATCTTCCCCCTTTCATTAGCTTTTTATAGGAAGGATAAGGGGATGATGGAGAGATTACAATCCTGTACTACCACTCTTTGAAGAAAGAGCTGGGTTTTTTCCTACAGAAAAGATAAATGGCCTAACTGTATTTATGGGCTTACAACCAACCATCAAATGAGCTTACTGCCTATGAAGTTGTGACACCTGTCACACATACTACAAAAGGGGTGGGAGTATAGCAGGTGGATTGAAAAAGAAGGGGATGAAGAATTCAGTCACTGAAAAGTGGAGCAATTTTTAGATCTGTGCATTTTGAAGAACCAGCACCTGAATGATATTTCATCTTACAGGTCTTACCTACAGTTAGAGAGGTCAACATGGACAGAGAAAGGAGTTAATACTAGCTACTCAGTGTATCTGTCCCTAGTGCTGCAGTTTGGCATTATTTAAATGGCTTTAGATTTCCAAATGATTCTGACTCAGGAGGATTTTGCTATATGCCACTTTCAAATGCTGCAAAGTAAAGCTGTGAAAGTATAAAATCATGTGATTTGTAGCAGCAAGAAGGCATTATTCTCTCTTTTCATTTACACTTGTCAGTAAAACAAGGTGGAAGCCTTGAACATAGTATGAATTTAAACCAGCATTCTTTCCAAGAAAGAATCAACGGGACTGTCACACCATGCTCCAGGTTGTGTTGTGCTGCAAACATCTGATTGTTTCAGTGATGTTGTTTTCACAAGCAGTCCTCATCTCACTACATTCTGGTTGCTTTCTGTCTGCTTCCCAGGGCTGCAAAATTCCCATCCGCTGGACTGCCCCTGAAGCCATCCAGTACCGCAAGTTCACCTCCTCCAGTGATGTCTGGAGCTATGGCATTGTCATGTGGGAGGTGATGTCCTACGGTGAGAGGCCTTACTGGGACATGTCCAATCAGGATGTAAGTTTTAGAAGTGGTGAGCACGTACATCTCCCTCTCTGTCCTGTGTCTGTCAGTTCAAGCAGAAGAAAGTCGCACACACCGAGTCATTGAAGCTCTTTTGTCTTTTATTTTCCCAGTTGTGATGAAGCTTTGTTCTTGTTTTCCTGCAGGTAATTAATGCCATTGACCAGGACTATCGCCTGCCACCACCCCCAGACTGCCCTACTGTTTTGCACCTGCTGATGCTTGACTGCTGGCAGAAGGAGCGGGTCCAGAGACCCAAATTTGAGCAAATAGTCAGTGCCCTGGATAAAATGATTCGCAAGCCATCAGCCCTCAAAGCCATTGGCACTGGGACCAGCAGGTAAGATGGGGATTTAATGCAAAATATTAGGACTTGTCTCTTAGTAGGCATCATGAGGAAAAGAAAGCCATAAATCAGGCTATTTATTTTTTTTTCTAACCCTCTCATTTGAGACTGAGAACAAACAGGAAGTGGAAAAAAAGAGAGGAAGCAGGTTGGAAGAACTATATATCCTGATTCAGTTAATGGAGAGCTCTGAGTGCTGAATGTGACAGGAGATAAATTTCCATGAGTTGCACTGGGGTGAATGACTGAGGGATCATAGGGAACGAAGGGAGGGACATACCTGGGTGCACCAGCACAGGATATTATGTGATCACACCCTACTGTGTGACCACAAGAGATAATGAAGTAAAAGTATACCTTAGCTTATGGAGGGAAGGAAGTCTCTATATAAGAATAATTAGAACTGCAGCTTACATTCCATGTTTTCCCAACTGCATTTTGCAGTCTGATGGAACAAGAGGCAGGAGGTCAGCAAAGAAGAAGTCTCTGGAGGGATAAATGGTGCCAAGGTTAGTTGGCTGCTGGGCTGATGACGAAGTTACATCCTGCTGCCCTGGAGGGTTTTTCCCTGTGGTTATAAATCTTGTCTCAGTGGAATGTACTCCACAGCTGGGGGAGGGGAAAAGTATCTATTGATGGCCAGTTTACTAAAAGCAGCTCATAAAGAATGCTATAGCTTTGAGACAGATTCAGATGGTGAGGAAAAGAGCAAATGCCGTATGTAAACAGTTATCTCTTTGGCCTTTTACTGCAATTCTTTTATCTGATGGGTGTTGGAGCTGAAACAACACATTTGTCTCATAGGTCACTATCTGACCTTAAGAGAACATTTAGGAGAGAGAGACCTAGTCACAAAGGTAAAAAGGTGTATGAGGTCTCATGTCTCTTTCAGAAACCTCCTCACTGCAGTTCTTTGCCCAGCTAATAGGTCTAGACCAAGAAAGCATGGAAGGATCTTGGGCAACAAGAAGAGAATGCACCTGAGAGAGTATGTGCAATGGGAAAGGAGAATCAAATTCTTGAGTTGGTTGATTGTTTTCAGACAGGAAAAGGGACACTGGAAGCTTAGAAACAGCACGTAAAGGTGGGACTTAAGGAGTCAAGGCACAAAGAACAAATGTCATAGTTCTTCATTCTGTCCTCTTTATAGGCTGCATTCTCTCCCTCTCATAATTCTTCCTTTACTAGTGTGTTGAGCTGATGCTGGTAACTTGGGTTTTAGAACCTGCCTCTTTTGCAGACCATCTCAGCCTCTCCTGAGCAACTGTCCTCCAGATTTCCCGTCCCTCAGCAATGCCCACGAGTGGTTGGATGCTATCAAGATGGGCCGCTACAAGGAGAATTTTGACCAGGCCGGTCTGGCTACATTTGATGTCATATCACGCATGACTCTGGAGTAAGTAACAGAGCAGAGGGCAACAGACACCAGACACTGAGTTTTCCATGCAGAAAGTGAAAGCAGTCTGAGAAATTGGCTGTGTGGAAAACATATACACATGAGAAAGGAGAGGGAAGCCAAAGAAAAGTAGCTACTGTTCCTTGCTTATTACTAGGGCCTCTGGACATCATCCATGCTGTGATACACTTGTAATCTGTATCTATATCTGTATCTATATCTGTCACTAATTCTAATCCAGTGTGCATCAGAAAATGTTTTGCCAGTGCTGCAGAGAGCCTGTTCATGACAGCTAGCACAGATAATAACAACCACTTTTAAGCAGATGTGTAGAACCAGCCACACCATATACTGGGTTGAAGTGTTATGTAAAAGACCGGAAAGCAAACATTCTCATAATCATAGAATGCTTTGGGTTGGAAGGGACATTTAAAGACCATCTAGTCCAACAGCCCTGCCATAAGCAGGGACACCTTTCACTAGATGATGTTGCTCACACCACTGTGCAAACTGACCTTGAATGCTTACAGGGATGGGACATCCACAACTTCTCCTGGAACCTTGTTTCCGTGTCTTACCACCCTTCCTTACCTCCAGTCTAAACCTACCCTCTTTCTCCTTAAAACCACTGCCCCTCGTCCAGTCACTACAGACCTGGTAAAAAGACATTCTCCGTGTTTGCAGTAAGCCCCCTTTACAAATTTAGAAAGATCTTTCCGGAGCCTTCTCTTCTGGCTGAACAACTCCAACTATCTTTTTTTTTCTGTAGATCAGCCCTCTGATCCTTTTCGTGTCCCAATTCCACTGCTTTTTTGTACCTACCAAGTTCTGCCAACACCCCCTCCACCCACACACATTTGTCAAGCAAAAGCAGAAGCCTTGTCAGCTGTTTCTCAGACACAAGTAGGCACACACACACATATCCATACATGTTGATTTGCATCTACAGCAAAATGGACTGAGACTGTTCAGAACAAGCAGTTCATTTTAACAACTTCTGTGTCCTCTGTTCTTTCGCAGAGATATCCAGCGTATTGGAATCACCCTCGTTGGTCACCAGAAGAAGATTCTAAACAGCATCCAGCTCATGCGAGTCCATTTGAATCAACTTGAACCAGTTGAAGTGTGATGTTTACATCATCCTCATTCCACTAGTCTCAAACTCTGGAAAGGTTCTGGGGGAATTCAGAGGGATTTTCAATGTAAGAAAGAGATGTCAGTATGCTACTTGAAGACTTAATGCACCCAGAGAGTGCACACTACATGTCCTGTTCCATGAACAAAAAACAAAGCCTTGCCGTGATTTGAAAGCAGAGCTAAAAGACTGGTGACAATTACATGTGGCTGATGTCACACATTGGGAATGGGCTTGGGGTGGGAAGGTTATAATAACATGGGGTGGAGATGGAATAACGGCTTGGACAGATCACAAGCACCTGTTGCCAATTGTCTGCCAACAAAAGGTATCTGACAACTTTACAAAGTCATCAGCAGCCTTTATTTATGGCTGAGAGCCCAGCAAAGCTGAAAAGACATAATAAAGGCAACAAAAAATTAGCATTTTTTTCAGAAGAATGCCATCGTGGTGTGAGAGATTATTCCTCAGATGGAGATGAGCATCAGGCTATCACTTGGTGTGCCAGCCGAGTTTGGAACTGAAGTTCCAGCTAGTGCACAGTATGTGGTAAGCAAAAACAGATGTCACCTGGTAAGCAGGTTCAGAGTAAAGGGTTCAAAATTCAATGCTATTTCGTGTGCAGTTCTTGGGTCTGCTCCATGATGGGAATTGCTAATCTTTTGTGCTGTTGTGAGGAACAGTCCATCTCTATTTATGGGACTGCAACACAATTAATAAATAACAATTCTTAGAATCCATCCTGCAAGACCTGCAAGTGAAGGGGGAAACAAATAAGTTCTGGTTCTCGTAAACCCATTCTTGTGAGGAAAGGCTTAACCTGTGATACTCCCGATTCTGAGTGATACTGATTCTGTGATACTGAGATTCTGAGTACCCAGATCTTGGGTTTCATTTTCTTCTGAACCCCTTACAATGCAAAGCAGAACGAAAAAAATCTGAAACCTTTGCTGCTGAAAAATACTTTCTTTTTCTCACCCTAGCCATTAGGCACAGTTGTTTGAATATTGTTTTTGAAGAAAATGTAGACATGCAGTAGTCAGCTTCAAGCAGACAGCTAGAAGGAGTGAGTTGAAACTCTTTCACGAGTTTTTGTCAAGAGTGATCAGGGAATGGTCCCAGTCCTGTAAGTCACTTCAGTCCGTAAGAAAGGGCTAACAATGTTCTTGGGATCATCAGTGTTGTTTGGTACAGGCACATGAGAGTGACCAGAATGGCAGAGCCTTGGGACTGTATCTCTCTATAAATCTATGAAGTTGAGCTTGAGAGGAAAACTCATGAACTATACACTTGTCTACCTCATCAACATATAGGAAAGGAAATGGAAATGGCCCAGTAAACAAGACCCCAGTTATGATACCCTCTGTGAATGTCTAGAGGGGAAATAACCCCAACTGTTCTGATATGTGCTCATCTGTTGGCTTTCTGTGAACTAGACATGAACCTCGTGTATTTCTCCAGCTGTCAAGGTTGGAACATCACAACTTCTTCACATTCTACTCCTGTATGTATTTAAAGATTCCCCCAGTAAACCTAACAGTTGAAGACAAGCTATGTTTAAGAGTGACTCAAGAGCCCAATATTACGATGGGAGATGCTCCAGAATAGTTGCACTGGAATAGCCAATGCAGTTAAGACTCTTTGTTGCAGCATTAGAGTAACATTATTTTTTTATTTTTTTTTTAGCTGAAGAGGGAGAATAGCAGTGCATTTTTCAATATATTAAAAAGTCAATACAAAAACAATAAAAGGAAACATGAATAAAACATTCATGACAGTACAAAGTGAGTGTGAAGATTAAAAAAAAACCCCATATCACATCCAACTAGAGTCCAACCTAGAAAATCTCAGTCTGTGCTTTTTAAGGGGTTTCTGGAAACTTGTAATGCTCACACATCCAGTCACATGTATGCTGACTGACTGTCAGCTCCACCCACGGCATCTGAGACAGAACAAGTGTTGTCCTCTTCAGAAAGCATATTGAGCACAAGATGTTGAGGGGAATCTGTGGTCTCTAGCACCTTCCATATATATTCACCCGAGGACAACAGTGCATATATGCATCTTCATGTATGAGTGTATTCTAGAAGTTCTGTGTGCCATTTGAGGAAACAAGGCAGCGTTTCTTTTCCATGCCTTGAGTGGTCAGGATTACTGGAGAGATTAGCAGTCTAGATCAAATTCTATGGCCTCTTTTCAGCCTAGTAGAAACTTAAATGCAGAAAAAACATTTTTGCTCTCCCTTCATGCAATAGGAGATTAAATGGGAGCCTTGCCTGAATTCTGTTGTGTTGACAATGACACTTAGAAATGCACAAGGAACAGGCTTGGCATCACATTTCAGTGCAAATGGATAACTGTTCTGTAAGAAGTGTCTCCATTCTCTTTATTCCCAGTGTGTTCCCAGTTTTCAGGTGTTTATTCTCTTACGCAATTTGGGATGCAAAGGTTCTCAAGCTGGAATGCAGCTTGTGTTATTTGCCATCATGTCACTCCTTAACTCTGCAAGCATGGAGGAAAGGAAGTCATGGCAAAAAGGAATACCCTGATTTTACTTTTCTCAATCATCTGAAACCAGAAATTGTACATTCTGTTTCTACAGTTATCTGGGATGTTCTGCAGTATATGAGCACCCTCAACAGGTAGGCATGAGAATGAGGAGGGAAAGGAGTGGGCTCACCTAGGCACCTGATACCTGCCCTTCACCAGAAGAGTGAGAAACAATGCCAAAAAAGTCTTACAGAGCTGTGTTCTCTGCCAGAGAGGCAATGGGAGACTAACAAGTTATTGCCCACCTTTACTCTATGTGATTTCTGTAACAGGCAGTGCACAAGAGTAATGAATAAACTAAATGCACAGGGATCAGTGGACAGACCTTCTTAAGGGTGTTAGGCATTGGTATGAAAGCTCAGAAGAGTCATGCCTATAGCTAGAAAGAATATATTTCAGAGATTAATGTCTTTTGTGCTTGAACACCAACTTTTCACTGTCTGGAAACAGGAAGAAACTTCACCTTAAGGCAAGCTGTTTTGTAATTATTCCTGATGAGGTTCCTTGAACCTGTCTTTTTGGTGTCTGTTGCTGGACAGCCTCCCAGACAGATAATTGGATCTGCACCAGGATGTCAATTAATATTCTGTGCTGCCAGAGAGCACGTCGGGCAAGCAAGTTCCCACCTATGCTGCTTTGGCAGCCAAGTGAAATTCTCAGGCGGGAGTTACATGCCTGTGCACTCCTGCCTCACTAAGCCATGGCATGTTTCTGCCAGAAGCAGGCCCTGCTCACCAGAGTGTTCAAAGACAAGCACGTAAGCTAAGACTTTTTCTTCCATGCCTGAAATTATTTGAAGGAAAGGCTCAATGACAGTATGACTTACACAGTGATTTCTGTGCTTTGCACACAAGTACCTTCAATGCCTGTGTGGGTGAAATGGCTGAAGTCCCTGGTTTCTTGTTTGTTAGTTTGTTTGTTTAAAATTGAAGGGTGTAATCTTAGTGCATGCTTCAACAACACAGTGTTAGGGCTAATTGAGTGAGCACAAGCTACTCAGTGGAGAGAAATGCTGATTGAGTCTGTTTGGCACAAATATATTCAGCACCTAGGGCTATCTAGAAAGAAAGAAGCTGCTGTAGCTAGTCCCAGACAATTCATATGTTATGAGGCTGAATGAAAACCTGTGGGTGTGGTGGGAAATGGTGAACACCACCAAGGAACTTGGCTTTACTAAACAAACAAGGTGTCCCTACCACTGAATCTTCCTTGGTCCTGATTGCAGCCAACAAGTCTACCTGAGAGCTATCCCAAGTGAAGGTAACCAGCTTGAATCCATCCTGCTTTTGGCACATTTTCTCACCAGCTGGCTACACAGTTCTTCTTAATGAAGAATTCATGACTTCTGCATGGAGTTCATGTCTTCTACACCTAGAGATGCAGCTAGGCAGTAGATTTGGGTTCAGAACAAAAGTGATAAATTCTCTTCCTGAAACCAGGTGATTGCTAGATGCAATAAGCTGATCACATGTGTTGAGTGTTGGCAGCTGTTCACGAGTACCAGGCATCTAGAGGATTGCAGATCACACATAAATTCAAATCTTTGGATATCATTAAAAGACAGCATGGAAGAGCAAACCACATTGCCCTACCTAAAAGCTAGTTTAATCTTTCGCTCTTCAAATCTGTATGGAAAAAATGGCACCTCTCAGAATTTACATTTTGTTGTGGCATTCAAGGTCATCATTCAAGGTCATGTGGCCTTTGTGTAAAGCTGTTCCACTTCAGTGTTGCTGAAAGGGCTGCGCTGAGCTAATGAAAAGCCACTGTGTCTTCTAGACCTTGCAGAGATGTAACTGGGACCCGTTCAAAGAGGAATCGCTCCCCCTGGTGTGCTGAAATACAGAACTGAAGCGTCCTGGTGTGCTCAAGTGCAGAACTGCCCTCAAAAAGCCTTGGAGCTTAGCTATTTCATTTCCCTTTCCTGGGTGATGAGAAAACTCTCTTCCTGAAATATTCTCAGCTGAAACATGCAGATTCATGAAAGTATACTGAGGTTTCCTTCTGTTTTTTTCCATGACCTCTGTTCCTCGAACAGAGTAACATGGTCTTTCACTCAAGTGCTGCAAGAGCAAGTCACTGGTATGAGTGCAATGGGTTGACATCTGTGCCCTAAATAGTTAATAGTTTGTCCTGTTATTTATGTCTCTCATACAAAACCAAGTGTGCTTAGCTGACAGTGATAAAGCTGTTTGCTTCTGAAAACTAATTCCTTAAATTCAGGCCATGCTAAGTAAGGTTGGATTTTTTCCAGTTTACAGTGACACGAGAAACTGCACAGGCTGCTGGCTACAACTGGAATTTGAGTTACATCTTTGCAACTCTCATCGAATTTTGGACACTTTTAGCCAAATGTACTACTGCCTATGCATTTGGACTGCTGGAACAGATTGATCATTTATAAACAATTCTGTTGCTGAGATCAGACTCTTGCCCTCTTTGAACCATTCTAATTCTGCAAAGTGAACAGGCGATTAAAAATAAGAAAATCAGATTTATTTGGAGAAGTCAGCTAGTTGGACAGATATGAATGACAAGGCACTCTCTGAAATAAGCTATTTAAAAATAGATCTATTCATGTTGCTCTGTTAGAAAAGAGTAATTAAAATGTGCCTTACTGTCTCTAATAATAAGGTAGAAGAGGGAACATTGATCTTTACCCTCCAGGATAGTACACTTCACCTCTTGACCCACTGTTGAATTTAACTTATATTTGACTGAAGAATTTTTTGCTAGAAAGGCATCTAATCATGGTTAATTCAGGAATAATGAATCTACAAATCACCTTGGACTGTTTTTTCCCATGGCTGTGATAATTTTTAATTGCAGTTTGCCTGGCACTTTTTGTATACCACCCATTTTGGATAAAGAGCTCTTTGTAATCTGATACTTCTGCATTTTCCACAATCATTGGGTCACATACTTGCTTCTTTATATTCTAAAAAAATGAAATATTTACATGTCTCCCTGTCACATATCTTGTTTGGTCCTCCCATCCTTGTTGTGGTTCTCCATCACATTTTCTGCCCTCCTTTCTAAGAAGAGCATATGAAGGACAGAACCAGTCGCACTAGTACTCTCCATGGACAGGAAACCAGCCTCTCACACTGACTGTTCATTGCTTATTCACCCACAGATCACAGTAAGCCTTTCACAATTGAGCTCTTTGACTCAATCAGGACACTCTGATCCTTCTGACGTAAATGTTTTTTTAGGAAACCCATTATATGTAGATAGAAAGTGCACTCCTTTTTTGTTTCCCCAGCTGTCAAGCACTACCCTTAGAGGAGAGTTTTCAAAAAATGGATCTTTGTATTGGCATTTTACAATGCTAAGCAGTTTTTAATCAGCATTTTCAATCTAACAGACCATAAAATGATCCAAAAGACGAGTCTGGACTGCATAAGATCAATTTTATGAGAACTTTGCTATCCAAACCTCAAAGTAAATATTCGCAAGAACCGCTTGAATTAAGGAAAATATATCAGTGTCTGCCACTTTCTCCTTAGACACAGTTCTCCCTTGCTTGTTCAGCACCTTGTCAGAAGAATCCGGCATCTAGCTGTTCCTGGGTTGTAAGCCCTTCTTAAATACAGTAAGGAATGAACCTGTGACTTCAATTTGGTGAAACTCCAAGGGCAGAGGACTTGCAAATCCTGGGCCATATTGCTATAGCATTTTTTTAATTACAACTAGGCATTTACAAATATAAAATGTCTAAAAATGAAGATGATCCAGAACTTCTGAATCCCTAATGGCCCTAAAGGTAGGCTTTGTCACCTGCCGAATGCTGCCTCATGACTGCTGGTTTGTATCCTATCATTTTTTTCCAATACCTGCTTTGAGTGAGTACCTGTCAGATAGGTCCCCTGCCAAAGCAAAGCTAGAGATGAGATAAACTCTAAGTCACCTATGTGTGATCTGATGGGTAAGCATAACAGCAGTATCCTAGGGTCTAAAATAACTCAGTCAAGAAATTCTTAAACTACATCCTCTCTGAAACTGAAATAGATTAGCTGGAGTAACTGTGGGTCACAGGCTGAGGCATTTAGGTGCTCAAGTCTTTTAGTGGATCTGCATGGCCATGCTGTAACATTACCCTGTCATTTGTTGTAAAACTGACTGTGCTTTTGGGTTGCACTGTGATCACACAGGGCTGTGATGTGTCTTTCTGGTCATAGCTACTTGATGCTTGTCTATAGCTCACTTGGGATCTGTGATCCTATTCACGTGGGAACATACCATGTGAATTACTGAGTCTTTTAAGCTGATGATAGATATAAAAAATAATATGCACCCCCTTCCAGTCCTCTCTTCAAACTGATGAGATCCCACACTACTGAACTACTCTTTAGTTCTTAAGCAATTGTATCCATGATGTCCTAGTAGTCAATCTCCTCTGCTTTTTTATTTTTTTGGCATACCAAGTCAGATCAAGGATCCATTCTTGGATCTTCTTTAATCATCTGCTTAGATGGTGGCATAGGTAAAAAATAAGTATAGATTTATCCCTAATCCATTCATGTAAACTGGAGAACTAATTTCATTTTCTTCAAGTTTGTAGTGCACCAGTGCCTAAAACTGAGTATTTTTCACTATGAGGTTGAAAAGTAACATTCAAATGATCCAGAGGGAGGACTCTGTGTCAACAAATGTCTTCACTTACACACCACCATTTCATTTGAAATTCCCACAACAACATTCCAGAATTATTTGCTGAAGGCAAAACCAGCAAAGGAATCTAGGGGGGTTGCCTGAAAGAGAGAGAAAATTATTTTGACAAGAATCAAGTCATAGCAGAGAGTAAAGACAGAGCAAATGAAAGATTTATGTTCTTCAGAGGAGAAGGAGACAGGAGTAAGAACTTACAGACTGAGTAAATACACAAGACACTAACAGGCAAACCCATGAAGAACTTCAAAGTAAGAAACTGCTTTGGACTTACAGCCTCAGAATGACTGAAAATGCAGCAAATCTAGATTTTACAATATCTCTAGGCAACCTGCTCCTGGGCTTTATCACCCTCCCAGTAAAATATGTTTCCTGATGATTAGATGGAACATGCTGTGCTTTAGTTTGTGCTGATTGCTTTTTTTCCTGTCACTGGACTCCACTGAAAGAGCCTGTCCACATCTGCCTTCTTTAAGCATTCCCTTCACACTTCTGCACATGTTGGACAGTCCCAGGTCTTCCTGCCTCACCTCATAGGAAAGAAACTCCACTCCCTAAATTGTCTTAGGGGCCTTTTGTTGGACTCTGTGTGGCAGCTACATGTCTCTCTAAACTTAGGAGCCCAGATCTGGGAGCAGGACTCCAGGTGGTGGCTCACCAGAGCTGAGCAGAGAAGGATCACTTCTCTCGATCTGCTGTCAGCAGTCTGACTAATGGAGCCCAGGATTGGCTTTCTTGGTGTCAAGGACACATTGCTGGCCCATGTTCAACTTGTGATCCTTCCAGTATGGGGATACTTACTCTTTTCTGCAGACTCTTTTCTGCAAAGCCATACAGCCAGAGGCATAATTTATAACAGGGTTTTTTTTCAGCATTTCATTGTAGTGCAGGAGTTAGAAGAGAAATGTCTCCTTGATTTTGGGGGATGGAGAGAAAAAACTATTCATATAATGAAATACAAGTGGAAGCATAGCAAAGTAATTATTTACAAACATTAGAAAGGGCAAACAAAAGGGGAAAGGAATTGTTTATATTAATCATAACTCCTGTTTATAATCTTAGCTCTTACTCATGGGCTCTATTAGCAGGGCAATACGGATCCTGAGTGGATGCACCTACTTAGCATTCATCATGTAAGAGAAGTTCATCATGCACAGTGCAAGGCTTACGTCCCACTTCAATCTTATTTTATAGTGTGAGTAGGATGTAAAGGAGTTCATCAGCCTCATAATGGCTCTATTTACACAGATTTTTTTTTTCCTCATAGAAGTAGTTCACTTAAAATGCCTTTACTTCAATGAAATGTCACTGTATTTACAGTGAAGTAATCAAGAGTAAGATTAGACCACCATCTGTAGCAGATTTGATTTGAAAAATGTCTAACTCTCTGAAAAGTAGCTTTTATTAACTATCTACATGGAGAAATAAGTGACCCTCTTTTGGAAATTTTCATGCTTTCTCAATTGGAATTTAGACAATGGACCAGTAGCAGTTTTAAAGGAGACTGCTGAAAACTCAGTGGGATGGAAAGATCTACAATGTTAATTTCAGTAAAGGATTTTCATGCTCCCAGAAAAGAAATGGAAGCAAAAATGTAATATGCACATAGTACAGTCATATATAAACACAAAGTGCACACTGCTATACACACCAAAGGTATATACATAAATACACCACACGGATGTTTGGCTATAAAATGAAGTGTTAGTATAAAAGTAATAGTAAATTTCTCTTCTTATTTCCTTACACTCACAGTTTGTGGCATTGACAACTACTAAATACAATGGCCAGATGATTGACTAACATAAATAAAATTCTGGCATTAATTGCATTATTCCATTTTTTACCAAATGATAATTCAGCCCAGTAGTATCTTAAGGGAAGCTTCCAGCATTACAGCATTACAGGAAGAAGCAATACAACAAGCAAGCTACAGAATTTAGAGAAATGAAAACAGAAATGAAATATGGAAATCAAAAAATTGTTCTGGATTTGCATTCTTTTCCACCTGTCCTGCAGAGATTTTCTGCACTTCAGGGGTAATTCAGATTAACAGAATGATGAAAATATTATTCTCTCCTACAACAAGGCGCTATGCTGATCTTCCATCTCTTCCTTGCCAAATCCTGGCAGCAGAGGGATTCCAGCATTTCAAAGAGAGTTTTTTTATCACAGAGCAATGTTTTGTGGCAAGAGAGAGATTTACTGAGTGTTAGCATATTAATAATAATTCTTTACTTTATCTACTCTAATTTAAAGTGAGCAGGGATTTGTCTGCTAAGTTCCTAATGCTTTATATTCCCAGTTCCATACTATCAAAAATATTTCCTGATACTCGGCCCACACTTTCGCTTATCAAATTTCAACCCTTTTTTTGTTGTTGTATTTTTGAGGCCTTTTTGAATATCTGCTGTCTGTGACTGTTATATGCTTTTTTGAATCATATGATTAGGTGAGATGAGATGATGTGGTGTCCTGCAATGTGACTTGACACGAAGACTATAGGAGAGAATGAAAGAAGGAAATGCATCCACATGAGAAAGAAATTGGAAAGACAGCTTTGGAAAGAAAATCACAAGTCTGTGCTCTCTGAAGCAATGCTTTTCAATTTCAGAAGGGTAGATAAGAGATTATATGAATATTTCATATATACATATGTTCAGACATCTAAATTTTAAATTAATAATATCACTGTCACAAAGCTGTCTGTATTAATTGCAGGGGCAAACCATGAAGCCATGTCTGATGTCAAATGTTACCTTATAATACAATTGGACCCACAGAAAAACAATTCCATTCAAAAAGAAAACATTAATAACAGTGTGGATGCATTTGCACAATCTGCCCTTTTGGGTTCTTTAGATATTATTTTATTCTGACTTGAGTTTACAATCACTTTCCACAGACATCAGAACTTCATTTCGTGTATTTCTATTCACAGTTGAAGTTGCAGAATATTTTCATAGTTGCATATGAAGAGCTGATGTTTTTGGGCACGGTATGAGGGAGAAAGCATGGTATGAAATTTCAGATTAGTTGTATTAGTGTTGTAATGGGTGACAGTGAAGTCATTAACAGCTCTTGTCAGTACCATTAACTTACAGGTTTAAAGTTTGCTGCTTCTTTTCACTGTATCAGGCTGCCTGCAGGATCAGACAGGCATTTCCCCACAGGTCATAGTTCTATAAGGGTACAGGGACAAAAAACTGCTTCCTTTTATAAGACCAAGCCTCTGCAGAAAAGTTCTCTGACAAGATTTGTCTTCCTTGGCAATTCTGAAGTTAGGACCTATGGAAGAGACATGGATGTGGTACAGATTAGACAGGTTGATAGAAAGAGGGGGAAAAGGTGGACAGTTGCAGAGACACCCATGTCAGAAATAAAGAAGACACAGCAGGTTTAACCCACAGGTGAATACCAAAGTAGATGAGATTGTAACAGTTGTGACTGAAAATTTATTTATTGGCCTGAGGATTCTTGACATCATCTCCCTTTTCCATTATCACCTTCACCAAACCGATGGTTTCTTTCACCACAGCACTGTGAAGAGCAGTCTCTTCTGCAGCACATGATTTCCTTATTGTCTCTCACACCACATCAAATGTGCCAGAAACACTTCAACAGCTAGAAATCCACAGCACAGCCACAGATATTATAGTAGTGAAAAACTGAGAGATAATAGGAAACTACAGGATTTTCAAAGATTTCCATGACAATGAGTGATGAATATCCTTGGAACAAGGGAGATGAAGAATAAGATTTCTTTCAAGTCTCAGGAAATTGCCAGTTCAAGACTCATCTCATTTTCATGTTAGGAATGACTTTGTAGAAGACAGTCTGGGTTTTGTCCTGTGAGAAAGACCGTAAGATCTGATCTAGTTTCTCATCCATGCAGGATTCAATTTGTTTGGACCCAAAGGCAGATATTAGATCTGTGAAATGAATTGCCACTCAGAGTGAAATTCACTGTCAGCGTTTCTCATTAAAGTGTTTTAGCACTTTGTTTATTCCACTTCTCTTCCCAGTCATATTTTTATACTCTAATCATTTCTGTGTGTCTCAAGCACTTGGAAATGTTACTTCACCAGATTTTGCTGAAGTAGCCTTTGTTTATGGCTCTGGAATAATTAATGATCTTTTACAGATGGAGAAGCTGAGGCACAGAGAAATGAAGATCCTTGTTCATAGATAGAAAATCGACCATAACTAGGTTTCACACATAAATCACTATTCCCTACCTTTTTTTACACTTTTTCTGAAATAAGTAGATTCAATTCTCACACAATGCAGAGTTGCTATGAAAGCATTTTTAAAAGTGACATACCTTTCCAAAAAATTTACATGGTAAATTGTAATGTTCACCCTGAAATTTAGGCAAAACCACAAATAAATACTTCTGCTCCTGAGGGCTACAAGAACTTCAGATGCATTCTCCTCTCATGAATTTTGTTTGTTCAGGGAGGAGGCTCCTCCCCACGACTGTTTACATTGCTTTCTCTGGCAGGTCTGTGTAGCAACATCTGTGAGAATGAGGTTCAGATAGAAAAAGCATCATCTGAATCTGCACTGCTTCTGTCAGCACTGAAACATGTCTGCAGAGGTGATCACAATGTGATCTTTCTCAATTATTAATTCAGACAAATCAAACAGGAAAAAGAAATGGAGATAGAAAAAAAAAAAGCTGAGAATGGGATATATTCCAAGGACAAAATTGACTTATGGGCTTTTATGAGTCATCATAAATACACAATTTAGTGACAGGGGTGTTTTAGACCTTGTAGGTACACAGTTCATCTCTTGGAGTGAAAGCAAAATATCCAGAGGTATCAAGAAGCTGAGTCATGTGTAAATAAAATAGAACATCCTTAAGTAGGTAATTTTCACTAGCTCTTTGAGATCCTTACTGAATCTCTAACATGGTTCTCAACCATTACTGGACCATTTTTGATCATTTGGATGCCTTGATACTGTCCTTTCATATATTTATACCTGCTTACAGCTCAGATATCATTGTTTCATTGACAATCTCTGGGGCTGTGTCCATCACAGCTGAGCAACACCCACGCTGTCCCACAAGGCAGGCACGTGAAGGGCTGCCTCCCCCACTGCTCCTAGAGACATTTTAATAAATTAACCATCCCAGTGCTGAGTCCCCACCATTCGGCCATTTCCCCTTCATGCTGGCAACTTTATTTTCTTCTACAGCTACAGTCTGGTACCCATTGTCCAAACACAGTAGTTTTCTTCTGAAAAAGTATTGCAGCTTGGACTAGTACAAGAAGGGGCATTATCCTTCTCATGAGTACAACAGATTTTACAAGCAAGAAGTTTCTGAATAGCTCGTTATCCTCCAATGCCTGGAGCATGGGAGATTCCCAAAGCCTGGAACAATAAAATTTGCCCATTCATAGTCTTAAAATAAATGCATTTGTTATGGGAAATGAATTTTGCTGCTTCAGCGAACCAGACTTGGTTAGAGGCTTTTGTTCTCAAGGTAGCAGACACTTTGAGAGCTCTCAAGATACGCATATAAATGATCCATCTTTTATAGATCAGACATTTTGCATAACCAGAAGATCTATAATTCAGCTTTTACCTGACTAGGGAGCTGATGAAGATGTCACAAAAGAAATATAATTCTTACTCAGGTGGTAATTCAGCATTCCAGGGTTATTGCACATTTAGTGTACTTGACTAGACTTTGTTCAAGGTGTCAAATTACCTTCCAATCTTACAGGGCCAGGCCTCAGCATTTTCCAGCATGCAACATCTGAGATCCATGCAGAAATTGTGCATCTTCCTGACATTATTTCTGGATTTCTGTTCCCATTTCAAGTTCATCAACCAGTCTCAGGTAGACTGGATCATCGATTTTTGCCACAGTCCAAAATTCAGTAACCAAATCCTTTCTTTCTGACAGATGGAAATACACAGCCTGAACACAAAGCTGTCTCTTTGATTCTCATCCTTCTGCTCTAACCAGGAAATTCAGATAAAAAGGAATCCTAATTAAAGATTCAAACCTTTCATCTTGCTCCATCCCAGCATGGGAGCTTTAGCTCAATACAATACATAATGACCCCTCTGGAAAGTTTGAAAATAAAGATGTCATTGTTAAGAGAAATAAATAATTTTAAGTAACATAAAGGTTGGCTGCATGCCCATTGTAATTATCTCTGATACTGAGAGCCACAGGGGTTCTGCCTGTAAGGACCCAGCCAGCTTAATCTGCCAAAATGAAAAAAAAAAAAGAAAAGAAAAATCAAAATAAAAGAAGAAGCTTCTTCTTCATCTCTTTATTAACTCAAATAAAATAAGGTGATACCCTAAGAAAATGTGCTAACAACATGCAGCATCATGCTTTTCACAAGGAGGGGATGAAAACCCTTCTCCCTGCTTTTAATGAGGTGGGCTGTGCTTAAGAAATTGAGAAGTCGAGCCTGCAGTTACTGACAAACATGCTGAAAGGGCAAGATTGGGGTGACAGCAGATCTTGCCAACAGGTATCACACCACACATATACAAGGCTGGAGAACAAAACCAGGAAAAGAGCTGTGTCTCTCTGACCTGCATCTCCAAAATGTGATACAGAAACCAAAGAAGAAAGAACTGAAAAGGATAGACAGGAATATACTTGAATATCAAGCCAGCACTTGTTCAACATTCACCAGTTCTGCTCAACACTAGGTAGTGCTGCCATCTGCTCATATTTACCAGCACTGCAATACCTGATTTATTAAAGAGATAGGTAAGAAAAATGGTTGTCATAGTTTCTTATGGTTCAATGGGTAATATAAACACCTGCAGCCACAACCCAGGACCTCTGTTTTGCTGCCTTTCTGCTCAAGGAAACAGAGGTATCATGCACTTGTACTTGGATGTTAGTCTCAAATAAATATTTGAGAAAGAAGATATGGGCCCTAAACCCAGTGTGGAAAGTAGCTCCTGATCCTCCATTAGTTTTCCACAAAAAGATGGGAGAAACCCTTCTACTGAGTTTTGCAAGTTCCCTTCATGTGCTTCTGCGTGGTTCCTGAGCACTTCATAGGAACAGGGGGGCTGTTCTGAGGTCTTTACAGCTTCTCTCTATCCATGCAGACTATGGTGTCCTCAGGGTTAGGAACAGGCCAAAATGTAGATGGCAGCAATGTAGATGTCCCCCAGTTTAGCAGATTCCTCAGGAAAACTGATCAGGTCTTCCTGTCAGTTGTTACTCCTAGAGAGAGTCAAGAATTAAATCAGATTAAGTCTGAATTATTTATAAGATAAGTTTTAAAAAAAACAAAACCCTGGCAGCTGATTACAGAAAAATTGAAATTTTGAACATGAAGTTGCAGGAAATTAAAAATACGGACAAAAGTCAGGCCTAGAGGTAATATTTTTTCTCAGAAGAAAATATACATGAAAGTCTGGAATGTTATTTCATTGTCATCTACCCTGGGTAGTAAAAAAATCCCTTTTTTTTGCCACTGCTGAAGCTTAAATCTTTCAGATTACAAATATTTGGGCTTCTCTGCTTAAGGGGACTATTTTGCAGGTTTACAGAACTGTATTTGTGCTGAAGGATCTCTTATAATTCTACCTGAATCTTCTGGGTTTGCCTAATTATTTTCTTTAGTTCCCTGCATTCTTTGGAGCCACTCTAATCAACTTTATTCCTTTATCTTTAAGGATAAGATCACTGTCTGTATAATTCTACCTTTGCCTTAAAATTGTCTTCATCTGTGCCTAACATATTCTCTGTCTTTTTGCTCAGCAGGATGTTCATGCTAACATGCCTAAAGTGAATTTTTAAATTCTACTATTAAATTTTTGTGAACATGCAGTAAATGCAATACCCCTTAATTAAAAATGTAAACAAACTTCTGTAAAATATATATTATTTGGAATGATGTTTAATGTAGGTGCTCATCACCTGAGAGGATATGTGTATCCACATAAGACTGGATAGCTGTACAGAGCTCATGAACCTTTGTAACAGGGCTGTGGAAGAGTGTGTGTGTTGATGTACTACTTGTAAAGTGTTCAGAAATCAAGAATCTACATGCTCTTGTTACAGAGGTTTTTTTTTTCCCCAGGTCACTAAAGTTGAATTTTGAGAATGGTTAAAGCCTGATGATTTTAGTAAGGAAACATTAAATATATTTTGATTAAAATTATATTGAAGAGTATCAAAATACCCCTTGACTGGTAGTTCCATGCTCTGAAATGTTATTGCTCGTCTGTAACACGGTCCCACTCAACAAAGGAAGAGAAAAAGGAGAAGATCCCTGCCTTTTTGTCCCTCTTACCTTTCAATAGAGGAATTAATCTCTGCTCATGCCTCACTAGACTTATGCTTCCCAGACATGTTTGATTGTGTTACTCACTGATTATTCATATTAAGATGACTCAAGCAGTGAGATTCTGTCACTTTTCTTGGAAGTTGATACAACTATGAGACATCTTTTTATTGTTTAATTATTAATCCTTGAAGCAGTCCTTAAAGCCTGATGGTGGGTCACTAATTATGATCTTACATTGCGTGTCAGATAGCCTTTCCAGATTTTGAGGTTGTCATTCCATTTATGTTTGTTTAAATACTGTAACAGTGTCACAGTATTTAACCACGGACAGAACTTCATTTGCTTTTATTGGAACAAACAGAGCATCTGCTCCCTTTGGTAGCTGCCTTGTGATATCCAGCTAGGATTGGCTTGGCTGATAATTTAGGTAACAACTGTTCTGACAGGTGTATTAGTGGTCTGCAAAAGATATATAATTTTGTCCAGGACACAGAGCTGAGCATCATGGATTTTTCAAGGAGAACACCAGGATACGTATATTGACCAGTTTATTTTTGCAGTGCTCTTGGAGAGCCTCTCCTCTCCCTCCTCTCCTTAGTGATACTGTCCTTGAGAAAACAAGCCCAGCATTGAAATGGCAGCAGATCTTATGGCATGTGGTGGTGATTTCTGATTTTGAAAGTAAATGTAATGAATTTGGTCTGAGACAGGAAGAACAGTTTATGTTGTTTTTCTAACACGGAAAAGAAAAATTTCTGAACTGAGAGATGCCTTGCCCAACTCAGCACAAAAAGGTCTACCTCAAATGACTACCTCAAATTTTTATTTAAACTCGAAACTCTCATTCTTGCTCTAGGTCACTCTAGGAGCACAGGCAGGCCGTGGTGAGGATGTAGCCGTTCTGTTGCAGTGAGAATAAATGAACACAAGGCAGCAGCAGAGATCTGAGTGGAAAACAGGGAGGGCTTGAGGAAATTAATCTCTGCCTGAACTTGACATATAAAGACTTGCTCGGCTTATCTCTGTTTGGAGAAGGCATGTATTTGCCAACTCCAATTAAATACAAGACATTTGAATTAGGTTTTAGTTCAAGCGGCTACAAACATCAACTTAACCCCCCCTAAACTCTATTCTTTGGCTAAACCATTGACACCTGAGGGTATATCAGACCCCACATATAAAAAGTGAACAGGCTTTATGAGGCCAGATTTACAAGCTTGGAATGCAGCTGCTACTCTAAATGTCAGGGAGTTTGTCCATAAACCTATACACCTGGTTCTCATTCGCAGGCTTGACTGCACCCTGGCTCAGACAATGAGTCTCACTTGGTTCACTTGAAAATGCTACTTCAGCTAACAGAGCTCTTGTAATATAAATAATTGATTTTTTAAAAAAGGTAGCGTTCTTTGTCTACCTGATTTAATTACATTTTCTTGAGTTGTGCCACATTTCTGGTTCCTGAGCCCCTCAGTACAAATTCCTGTGTGAGTGAAGCCATTTGCATGGAAGGAGGGCTGGTAGTTATAGAATGAGATTTGCCCTATGGATCTTTTAGAAGAAAAGAACGTCTTGCTGTACAAAGTCATTTGCACTCTGAGACACTGAAGACCCCTTAAAAAGAGTTTTCAGTGAGGTTCCTCTCCTGCCACAAAAATTCCACTATCTTTGAATAAAACATACTGCCTTCTTTTGTAACTAAAATAATTCACCTACATAAATGAGCAGATGATTTGGGCTTGTTCTCAGGATTCGGAAGCCACAATAGAACTTTCCAGGCAGCAGCAGAAGGGATTGATAGAGGTGATTCAGTCTGATCATGATAAGAATCAGCTGCTGCATAATTTCTCTCCACTGACTCAAAATAAGGTGAGTGAGGTTAGCAGACGTGCAGCCCTTGTAAATAGCAAAAAGTTTTCTATATGGGTGATATCTCTTGCTCTATGGCTAAGCACTCCATCAGAATTCATAGGAGCTTAGCTCTTCTGAAAACCAGATCAGCCGAATGTGAAGATAATAATTGCTGAAAATGTTCAGTCAAACAGAAGTTTATTTCATCTCTGCTTGGACATTGAAAAGTTCTGGTATCTGTGTCCTACATACCTGCTGAAATTACATTTTCCCTTGAAGCAGTTATGGTTCAGAAGCCATAACAGCAAAACATAAACTATTTTTTATTTTCTTAACCCAAGGTGACTCCATGTTAGCAAATATAAAGCTTTGCTGTTTTAGTAGACACTTTAATAATTGTGGGGCAATTTATTCTGAATAGCAACAATTAGAAAAATTACAGCAATTCTGAAAAATTAAAACTTCTCTGCTCAAATCAGATGTCTGAGACCCCCTTAAGAGAGCTTACATTTACTTAATCAGAGTTGTGTTTCTCATACAGTTAAGTTGGATTCTACACAAAAGGAAACTCGTCTAGGCCAGTCCCTCAGAGATTAGTTACACTAATTCATGCCAGAATTCTGCTTCCCTTATTATAGATGCTGAATATATACTTATTTGCAATCAGCTGTGATCCAGGTGATTGCAGGCTTTTATATTTCCTTAGTGAAGGAGAGTGTGGGCCTGTCCAACATGCCAAAGGCCAGGAATGAATGGGTTTAGCAATTTTTTTAAGGGAGTTAAGTGTTTAAACCAATGCCAGAAACTTGACACCCACTGCATTCTGCCTCTCAATGGGAATACAAATGAAAATATTTTCAAAATGCATCATGGTTCTGAATCCACGCTGCATAGTCCTAAAACTTCCACATCTCTGCTCTGTGTGTGCTGCACTTCCAAACAGCTGAACTATTAAATTGAGAGCAAATACAGCTGTTCTTCTCTCTGAGTAGCTGAAAATGTCCTACTTGGGCATTTCAAAGTGATGTCAGGACAGTGTCTTCCAGATTATTTACCTGAGCAAGCTTTAAATGCAACCATGACAGCACAGGCAACACTACAGGTGAGAAAACCTGCTCAAAAAGTTGAGTAAATCCTAGACACCTAACCTATCACAAACATTCCTACATAAAATCTTTCCCACTTGGAGAAACACACTTTCTTAATCTATTGTCTTCCTAATTTTTGATCTTCTACACTCAAGGCTGTAGCATTTAGTCCTTTGCTTTAAAAAGCCCCTGAATCGGATAATCACACAGAAAGCCAGCACATATACTTGGAAACACAGGAAGGAAAAGATGAGATTTTACCTTTGCAAATGTGAAAACAGATTTCATATGTCTGAAGGATTTTAAAATACTGAGAAAAAAAAAGCTGATTGAGAAATTCTACAGCAACACAGAAGAATATTTATGTCTTTAGTCCATTTTTCACTTACACCAGTGCTGTTACTCATGTATTTGCACAGAATTTCTACCAGAAGAAAGTGACTAGTGACCAGCTCAATGCAGGATCTATGGGCTCCTGCACAAAAGACACCAAAGGGCTCTGGCATTGGAGCCTTCTTTTGGTTTGTGCTTTACAGTTATGGAACCCCATCCCCAGCCACAGCACAGACTAAAATAGCAGTGCTAGTAAAGGGAAAATCATCAAATATTATATATCAGAAATTAGAAATCTTATCTAAAATTAGCTTTAACTTTATCCCAATAGTTATTGCATACATGGGTCTTGCTGTAGTCAGTCCACACTCCCATAAAATATAGGATGGGCTCTGCCACACAGAGTTGTGCCTAGAATCCTAAATTGTAACTTTCAAGGAAAGTACCTTTAAAGTGTGAGGTAAAGGAGCATGTAAGAATTACGAGACAGCAGCTGCTAATTGCCTGGGCCCCAATCACTAGAACTCAAGACTGGATTACAATACTAGCCAATATCCAGAAACAGGACAGAGGCCTGCAGTGATGTGTATTTCAGCTGGTTGTGCGCTGTGCAAGCACTTCTCTCACAACATACTATCTAAACAGAGACTGGAAATTCTTCACTAGATTTATTATCTTTTAAATATGTAGGTTATCACTATTTGACGTGATCTTATAAGAAGTAACTTCATATGCAATGATTAACCCAGCAAGGTGTGCACAAGTATTTCAAAGAGTCAAAGTATAAGCAAAACCCTTCATGTGACTGACAATCTCTGGTCATAGCAGAGGTTAGGTATTAGGAAGAAACTTTTTACTGTGAGGGTGATGAGACACTGGAGCAGGTTGTCCAGAGAAGTGTTGACCGTGGCTGTGTTCAAAGCCAGGCTGGATGGGGCTTTGAGTAACCTGGTCTGGTGGGAGATGGCCCTGCCAGTGGCAGGGGAGGTTGGGACCAGAAGAACTTTAAGTTCCCTTCCAACCCCTTAACTCTGGATGATTCTATTCATTCTGCTCCATTTTATAAAACAGGGGAGGACACAGAATGTAATGGTAGCACAAAGAGCAAAACAATTTCATCTGCAACATACAAGGGACACTTTAATGAGGCACAGGCATTTTTCCTACTGACTAAATAGTTCTCCAGCTGACTAGCACAGCATTGACAGCCTCCTCAGCATGCAGGGTGCTCTCCACCTCTGGCTTTAGCCAGCGTAGAAGGACAAGTAAAAGGTCAAAGACAAAATATGCTTTATCACCATTTTGGCAGAAGGCGATGCTTATACATAATAAATTCTGAACTTGGTTATGTGTAGCCTGTTGCTTGCTTTTTTCTCATTACCCTTCCTGTCCACCCCCGTTCTCATGTTGACAGAGTTTATGCTCACTACCTCTTTGAAATAAAGAGGATTATTCGAATTTAAGGCCAGAAGCAACTCTAAAATCACATAAACCGACCTTCCATACATCTTAGATGCTTTTAACTCTCCACATACCAGAGCTCTGGGTAAAGGTGTCTAGATGGAGCTTGTTTTCAAGAAAGCATTGAGGATTAAAAATTTACTATTTGTTGGGGAATTTTGTTCCCCAGTTAATCAATGCTGCTGTTACAGATAATATCACTCCTTTTGTTTAAAATTAACATTGGCTTAAGCTCCAAGCCACTCTTTCTTGTTACATCATTCTCAGGTACTTTACAGAGCTGTTGCCAGGCTGGCATTTTCTCCTTGTGGAGATACTTAACACTTGTAACATGCCACTTCTCATTTATATTTATTTTAATACTTGTATGGACTGTACTTTTTAAGATTTTCAGTGTCAGGCATGTTTCCCCAATCACTGATTCATTATTAGGGTTCTCATCAATAAGTTTTTTAACTTTTCAGATACTTTGACGTATTATTTAACATTTTACATTCTTTTTCTTGCATAATACTTTCAATATGCACGCCAAGAGTTTCACACTGATTGTCCTGTTGATTTCTTTATCCTCTACTACCCCCAGCTGGTTTTCAGTTCTATGCTCCCCCTAACACCCTGTCCATTGTTGTAGATAACTTTCTTCTCTGATAACCTTGGTTTATTTAGCGGTATTATTAAAAAACAGAAAAACAACCCACACAAGATCTCTAAGTATGGATGCAGACTGCCGAAAAAACCCCCAGTGTCTTGTAAAACTGCTCTGTTTTAATCTTTATTCTGTTTATTTTTGCAGTGCTAATGACAGAATGAACAGCAGTGATACGCTCCTTGTCTCTTTTCACTAATTGTTAGGTTATCCAGTCTTACACTAAACTCACAGTGAAACCTGAAAGAGAACACAGGAGCAAAAGAACCTGGTCTCATTTTCCATTCTCCCATCTTCCTAACAGAATGACTGAACAGCAACAGGACCAATGCCCTGGTCCTAAAAGGTTTATCCACAGATACTATCTGCTTCATTCTTACCTTACATCCTGCTACAAGCAAGCGTGGACCTAGACTTTTCTGTTTTTCCATGTCACCCATTCACCACTCTGCACTGTCTGAAACCAGTGTAGAAAGGGTTCTGTGTCCCTCTGGAATAAAATAATTAACTCTAAAAACCAGCTGTTCGTGTTTGCTCTTGATTTGTAGCCCTGTAATCTGTGTGCATATGTGGCCAAACATTGTATTAATCTGAAGGATTAATTCCTTCCCCTTTAGGTAGGTCTCTATAAACTAAGCTGTATTTTAAGGTTTTTTCCTTCCCACTTTATAGAGGTTTTGAAACAGAGTCTGGAAAAGTTTAAACACACACAAACCCAGTGGCATTTATTGAGCGTGAGTAATTTTGGTTATTTAATTACACCCAAGGCAAATGGCAACCAATGGAACTGATGTGTCTGAAGTTCTGTTTATTGATGCCTTTTCAGGTGGTAGCCAATAAAAGAATATTTCCATAGGCCTGTGGCAAAACTTATTTAAACAAAGAAAGGGAGAAAGAAGGACAGAAGACAGGAAAGTGATCATTAGAATAAGCACTGCTTTGGTGGTGTGTTTGTTATATAATTGTGAAAAGGTAGGACATATATCCCTTCTATACAGCACCACGGTATCCTCAGATGGGGAAACTCATACAGAAAAGAATATACATGAAAAATAGTGTGAAAATAATGTGTTCTCTTTTCAAATGTCTTTCTGGTAGTAATCTAGTGTCACAACAGAATGATGACACAATCAGCCACAGTCTCCAGTTTGTGTTGAGCCTTACACTCAGAAAAGAGCTGAATTTCTGGTGTGCTGCAGGCTCCTCATGGTCACCGGGCCAGTCACAGGGTTCAAGAGCAATTTCACTGCATCATGTGGCTCTTACCTCAGGAACTTACTGGATACTTAAACATACCAGCAGCGCCACACTATCAGATATTTCTGCTGGGGGGAATGTTCTGTGCTCCACTGAGATCACTGGTGACGCCACGACTTCTTGATAACCTGATTCCCAAAACAACAGAGGTTTTAGCAGAGAATCCTTGGATGCATCCCAGCTGCTACTCAAATGGAATTTCTGTGAATACTTTTAAGAATTCACAGAATAGGTTGCTCATAGATGTCAAGCTAGTTGCAACTCTCCTGGAAGTTAAAAGATTCCATATGGGCAATCACAACAAAAAAAACCCCAGAAGTAGAAAGACTGAAGTCTGTATTACAGAAAATTTTATATTTATACTTCCTTTCAGGGAACAGAACTTTATAAAACTTGCAAAGTTCACAATATGAACAATAATAAACAGGTAAAACATATCTGTTAAATAGTTTAAATACATACCTGAAGTTTCCTATAAGTGAAATAAAGATCTCCATCAAAAATTGTTCTGTTGGTCTAGATGAATAAATAAACTTCTTTACATTTTTGTAAATGTTTTTTGCATTTACAATGACATTTACCATTATCATAACAAAAAGGACTAGAAGTGGCTTTCTAACTGCTTTTGTTTGCAGTAGTATGTGTTCTCTAGAAAGTGATCCTGCAAAGTCCATACAGTTTCTAATCAGGGCCAATTCCAACATGTACTGACTGATGTTGGTGTATCTTACACAAGCTGTTGATGCTAGCAACCCTTTCAAGTCTCATTTCAGCACATTTGTTTCTGATCAAAACACATAATCTCTTTATGTATTAATGTCTCCTGTTAGCCTCTCTCTTCATCACTCCAAATATGCTGTGGGGACAGAGCTGGCATGAAATTAAGCATACCTGTCTAAACTCTTTCTCCTTTTGCTGCTTTCCTTGCCTTGCTTCTTCATACATGTAGTTTAAGAAGTACATTGATTAAAATTGCTGTCTTAGTAAGCTCTTACATAGCAGCTATTCTATCCCAGGAAAGCATGAGTCTTTTTCACAGATATAAATAAATATTGTGTTTTGGAGGTGTTCACAGTTTTGTAGGAAAAGGTAGCATTACATCACCAGGAGTCTTTCAGGAATAAGTGCCAAGCAGAGCATCCTATAGTGTCTGTTTTAGCCAAATTTACTCCATGGACAACCTGTTACTTCATCCTTTCTTCTCCTGAGGAACAAGTAACAAGGTAGATCATATCTGCTTGCTTTTTAACAGAATCAGAATTGCCAACATGTTATATTCTATGTATTATTGAAAATAATTAATCTGGAGCAATACTTTAGGGACAATCAAGTAAATCTTCAAAACAAAGCCCTTGTTTCAAAATAAAAGCTAAGAGGGAATAAATTATTTTCCAAGGTGTTAACAGTGAGTGCTCTTTTACCTTCTTCAAAACCATGTAGCACAGGGTATCAGCAAAATTGGTATATTGGGTTAGAAAAGCCTACAGTCAGTCTAAGTTTAAAATCACTAAAATTATTAAGCATAATTTTAGACTGTTTGATTAAACCAATTTTAAGGAACAATTCCAAATATCCCTCTGCTATGGTCATGAAAATTTAGATCTTGCAGAATTCCAAATAACATTCATGATCTTTTCTTACTAGACCAGAATTCTCTTCCGAAAAACAGATATTACTAAACAGTTCCGTTTGTAGGTCTGTTCACCTGCTGAAATCATCTCTCACAGGCCTTGGGACATGGGGGAATTAATTCCTGACTGGAAGCTGAAAGCTAGCCTACATTATTCCAATTTACAAGAATGAAGATCCAGGAAATTACAGAACTATTACTCTAACTACAGTACCTGGAAAATTATGGAGAAGATCATATTGGATGCTATTGAAAGGCATTTAGAGATCAACGAAACAATGAAATCATCAGGCACAGTTAAAGGAAAAGTCCTGTCTAACTAATCTGATGTCTTTCTGCTGTAACATCAGCTGCCTAGTGGGTGAAGGCAAGAGAGTCAGTGAAGGTTTTCTGGATTTAAGTAAGGCTTTCAATGCTATTTCTAACAGCAGCCTTTTGGACAGGCTTCCTAGAGAATGGGTGAATGCCACAAGTCTGTCAGTTTGAGAAGCATTTGGACAATGCCCTTAACTACCTGTGTGAACTTTTGGTAAAGTTTGGACTTGATGATTACCAAAGAGACCTTCCAACAAGAATTATTCTATTCTAATTTTAAAAGAAAATTAAACAGTATTTCAAACATGAAAGAAACCTTAAACTGTGTAGCCTCATGAGACAACAGAAGAGGAGTTGAACACTGGCCAAAAGGTCATCTGTTCTTGGACCCACTTGAACGGGCTAACTGAGGTCAATGAGTTTGGACAGTGCCACTGAGAGTAGGATTTACCTCATAAAAATGCAACAGCTGTGGGCTGTTTGTGTTACATAATAACTCTTTAGATAAACCTGTTAGAAAAAGTCACTCTTAAAAATACAGTCATTTATGGTAATGACTACTTTCTTAATACTCTATTAGCAGTGCTGCATTCCTTGGCATGTTATCTATGTAATCATCTAGAAGAATGTCCCAGACAGTTCTACATGAAATTCCAGTTCCTGCTGGGCAGTGGGGTGCTTTTTAGATATCTGAATAAACAACTTTGGTGCAACACAAAACATGAACTGATAGCACTTGGCCTTTCCTACATCAGGAATGCAGGTATTGTCGAAAAAAAGTATTATACATGTTCTAATGATATATGCATAATCTAATGGTACTTAATCATTTGTAAATTAATAATCAAAATATGTATGATATTTTAAATTAATAAAATCCTGGGGAAAATCAACCTAGTCATATTTTTAATGCATACAAGAATTACAATATATTACCCCTTAAGATATAGTCAAAGTTTTCAATCAACATAGACCTGCTGGGGGACATGAGACAACCAAAAGGGAAGAGCTGCCCTACAGCTTATAAGGTTGAAAATAAGGAGAGGTAGTACCAAGCCCATTCACTACAATTAAATTTCAAGGTTACAAGATGCTTTGATGATTTCCTTTTTTATTTTGTGAAACTAGGGTAGCATAGCCTGGCCATACTGTGACACAGGGCTCACTCAGTGCCCTGTCAGAGGATGACCAGTGAAATGTACAATGCTGAAAGATGACAGAGACTTCCTAAATGCCAACATCAGCATCAGATCCAGTCGTGGATACAACTCACATATACACTCAAGTATATAAGGTAGTGAAATGTGCTTGTTCAGAGTGGTGTCCTGTGAACCAGCACACAACAGCACTGATGATGGGAGAATCTGCAAGACATTTAACTGTCCCTTTCCTGGCAGAGCTTCACCTAGAGAATGCTGTTCAACAGGTCTCTTGCATCTCCCACTGCACAGAGGAGATTCATGCTGCTGGACATTGGTATGAACATGATTTACCTTACAAAAGAAACTAAACACCCTGAACAAAACAAAGAAAAAAAACAAGGTCTAGATTTTCTGCACTTTAATATTTTCATTGTGAAAAACTTGCTGTTCTAGAAGCAAATTGCATTTCTTACATAAAGCAAATTTTGTTTTTGTTTACAACTTCTCTGATTTCTTCCACTATGTGGACAGGATCTACCTTTTCTTTCTCATTCATTGTTTTAGAAAATCTCCCCTGTATGTACACACCCTCCCAGTTTCTAATCTTCCTAAACCAAACAATTTAAACACTGTCTCATGTCATATTTTCTTTATACTTTAAATAAGATTTTGTATGCATTCTTACATTCACCTCATTTATTGAGATATGATAACCAAGGCTGAATAAACTCCTTTATAGACTGGGGTAGGAGAAAATTTTCTAGAGGATGTTGGCTCTGTAACTGTTTACTTCTCTCATTCAGCTTGTGGCTGCTTCCAGCCCTGAGCACTACAATATTCCCATTGTTATTTTCTTCCTACTCCTAAAAATACTTAAAATTTAAAAAATTATGTCGCTAACAGTGGAAGTATTCTAACATCCTGCCCCTTTCCTCTTTTCAGACACATTCCATTAATTTAATTATTTGCTTTGAACAGCTCATTAATTCAGTGGCATTAATTGATAATAGAGTAGGAGGGCTTATAGGAAAAGTTTCCAGTTGCTAACCTTCTAGTTACTGTACAATTACTGGTCCTCTGGACTTCAGTTCCTGAGCCAAGACATTACTGCCTCCCAGTTCATGAGCTCCCCAGGCACAAGCCTTAATCATGATTAAGCCAGATACAATTACAGTATGCACACCCTAAGACTTAATAGAATAAATAGCTGATCGAGCCAGTCCTGTGATTCACCTGTTTGGCCACCCACAGAAATAATCACCCACATTGCAGTTTTCCCAAATACCTTGCAAGAACAAGGGTATGTAGGGTCCACAGCAGATTTTATGTTAGTACTGTGAAATATTTTTGTCCTGACAACACTTGGAGTTTTTTTTCCTCTGACTGTATTCTGAGCACTCAGCTATAGACCAGTGGCTCACCTTGACCGTCCCCTCTCTCTCCTGATCTTGTTTCAGTAATACAGATGCTGAGGCCCCTATGCTATAGATCCTGAAAATTAGTCACAGTGATGATTGTTACATGTAGCTCCCTGCAATTAAGGATGAGATACTTCTCAGATAGTTAAACCTCAGAGCAACACGTTTGGTGCCCATTCAGCAGGCAGACTGCAGTGGTAATCCCTTTGCCAGCCTACTTTCAAGCTGTTTGGCTATCCCCCACCTCACAGGATGCCACTGCCAGAAAATAAGGATGCCAAAAGCCTGGCAGCAGCAGTTGGCATGTTGTGTCTTGGAATGTAGCAGCACACCACTGGGGTGTGGTGGGCAGACCAGGAGGGCTCAGCCTCACCCTTGTCTGCACCCCAGGCATGCAGTCATCTGTACCTCCTTGTGCTGTGGTTAGTTCATGCTCAGCTCACAACAACACATCAAGAGCCCATCCAGCTGAAAACAGATGTTTTTCTCAGGTTTCTGGAACAAGCTCACATCTCTTCTTCAGCTTGCAGCAACACGAGCATAGTGCTTGCACACAAGGAAGGTGATAGAGTAAATGTAGGTGGGTTTTGACACAGTGAGAAGACTTCTGCTCCCAGTGGCATTCAAAGCACATAGCCTCATCTAACTGTGGCCACATAAATACAGCTTTCCATTGTCTGACCTTCTTCCCCTAGGACCTTACATGGGCATGATGGAACATTCCTGTAATCTCTATTTTACTCTTCTCCACAGTCACAGAAATTTAAAAGGTTTTAAAAATTTGCCCCTCTCCATAAACATTTCAGCAGAGAAGAGACAGAGATGATATGTGATAATCATGGGTGTGACACACAAAATTTCTGGTTGTAATTGGGCCAAAGTTCAGAGCATGGCTCCCTCAAGACCACAAACTATTAATAATGGCAAGAGATTCCTGTGATCTCTGTTGTGCTTTCCCTCACAATTTGGAGCTGAATTCTCAGTTGTCAAATTACCTATCCCACTGAGCTGTTGTGTCCTTTAGTTTGCTTTTAGCATCTTTGGAATACCTATTTCTTAACACCCAACGATATATGAAAGGAAAAAACAGTTTCCAAGTAGCCTGAACACAGCAAGTTTAGGGCAGAAACCAGGTAAACATCAAGTGGTGACAGCATACTTAAAAAAACCCACAAAAAATTGAAGCAAAATGCAGAAATGTACAACAAGCGTTGTACATACATTTTTTGCTGCAGTAGGTTGATTTCATCCAGACACCCGACCTGAGTCCTGTAAAGTGTCTAAAAAGAGCTCCAGAGCAATCCATGATGCTTAGGCAGAGCCATCTCCATGGTTCTGTGCCATCCTCAGCTGAACCCAAATCATCACCTCCATCTCTTTTTCCCTCTCATGTGTAAATGGCACTTCCCCTGTTCCACCTGGCTTAAGACTACCCCACCTGAGGTAAGACTACCCAAGTGGGAATCATGCTTCTGCAAGAAATGTTGGTGCAAAAGAGTGGCAGGGAATTGCAACACTAGGCTAAGGATGCAACTTGGCTGAGTTTCAGGGACAGAAAGCCTGATGGAGAGTTGCTGAGTGAAAGACAGAAAGCACACACCTCTCTCCCAAACTACTTCCTCTTTTAAAGAGAGACAGCTTTCTTCTGAGGTTGTAAGAAATCTACCATGATTCCCACAGTCTTACTTATGCTCCACACAGGACTTCCAGAACATATTTGCAAGAGTATTTCAAAGATATACAGCAAATCTACAAGAAAAGTACTGAATATTGTCAGGGGCTCCAATTTACATCTGCTTCTTTTCACTTTATTTCTCTTTCAGGTATATTTTGTCCCTGTCTGCAGAAGCAGGAGCAATATTAGTGGCAGAAGAATGTGAAGGTTTCTTGAAGCTCTTCTGTTTTAAGTTCCAGGCAAATCCTCTTGTGTGTCTTTCTAACAATCCCATCTGCACATGCTTAAAACCCAGCCTTGGGTAACAGCTGCCCATGGCCTTCAGCTGTCTTAAGATGTTCTTTTCCCCTGTTTGAGCCATTAAAACAAAAGTATATCAGCAGAGAGACTGAAAAGGAGCCATCTTCATAAGATCTCTTTAATGCTGATTTCTGTTATGCCTTCTTAATAATCCTTGCAGGTACTTGCTATCCCTGAATGAAAATTTGATCATCCTTTATTAGCAATAAAAATACATGTGGGGGCCCAGGAATCAGGCTGTCATTTCATGGCTTTCATGCTACTCAATTGAATGAGCATGCAAAGCACACCAACCTAAAACTGATGTGTGAAGTTCAGTCAGGTTACAAGTCTCTTGCTAAAAAGACATTACAAAGCCACAGCATCATCTAGCTGTCACCATAAACCAAGGATGGCAGCTTCATTCTCTAATCATGACCAGAAATCAAGGAAAACTCGTTTAGATTTGTAAAGCATGAGTTGGAATGATTGTAATCTGCTGCAGGTTTGGCAGGCTGGCTTGAGCGAGGTCTCTGGGTACAGTCTGTCTGCTGAAGTGCACAAGGATAAACCCTATGAACTCAGAGAGTCTCACTACCCCTGTGAACTCAAGACTGATTCTTCTCTCTCAAGTTCAGGTTCAGATTAGGTAGGTTAGTTAGGTTCAGATTAAGTAGGTTCACACAAGCAAACCTAATTTTTGTGTCACTGTTCTGTTAATGGTTGTGACCAGCCTTTCCTTTAGGGAAGCAAAGATGCTTATGGTCTCAGAATCACTTAAGAGAAATATCAGACAAACTCAATTTGGTTTAGTCCTCTTAGTTGAAGAATAGTCCCTTAAAGTTATTAAATATCAAGGGTCTGACTTTTGATCATGAAAAGGTCTAGAAATGGTAAAATCACCATTGAAAAGATCCCAGTTCCGTGCTCTTTGCATCCTTTCCTTGGATATTTATGCAGATTGATGGATCCCCTCCAGAACCTTCCTTCTCCAGCCTGAAAAGTCCCAGCTATCTCAGTCTCTCTTCATACAAGGGATGCTCCTGCCTCTCAATCATTTTCATGTCCCTTTGCAGGACTCTCTCCAGTATGTCCATCTGTATTGGTGAGTCCAAAACTGGACACAGAATTCCAAGTGTGGCCTTGCCAGAGCTGAGTAGAGGGGAAAGATCATCTCCCTAGACCTGCTGGTAATACTTTGTCTAATGCAACCTTTTTTGTGGCAAGGGCACACTGCTGGCTCAAGGTGAACCTGCTGTTCAACAGAACCTCAAGGTCCTTTTCTGCAAAGCTGCTTCCCAGCTGGTGGCTCCCAGGACATATTGGTACATGGGATTGCTCCTCCCCAGGTGCAGGACTTGGTAGTTGCCCTTGCTGGACTTTATGAAGATCCTGTCAGCCTATTTCTCCAGCCTGCTGAGGTCCCTCTGGATGGCTGCATGCCCTGAAGCTGATCTGAGCCCATCCAGAGCATACTGTATACATCCAGTAGGATGGATTGAGGAAAATATATTTCTTTTTCTTACCACACCATTGTACTTCTCTCAGATGTATACTAAAGTGACATTAATGTGGCAGCAGCTGTGCTGCCAAGTACAGCTATTTCCTTGGGCAGCTCAGCTCTATATCTCAATTCCATCTTATACAAAATGGGAGCAATAACACTAAATTTTATTTTTCTTAGTGTGAGCAATTAGCTCCCAATCTTCAATGATAATCACAAATACTACTATGGTAAATCACATTTATGTTCCTTGTATTTTAAACTCTTTGTTGGCAAGAGATGTAGGAAATGCTAAAGTGTTATTGTGCATGGCAAAGAAGGAGAGTTATTTACATATGGAATATGCTGTGATGAAGTATTGCAGGGGATAGGAAGATTACACTTTACCCTGGCTTTAGCAATGCATGTTTAAGCCTAAGTGGGCTATGGTCCTATCTCTTAACACTTACACTAAGAAGAACTTTCTCTCAAATAGGATTTGATCATGAGTTAGCTAACTTTATATGAAGATTCATTCCTGCATTTCCATTTGGTCCCTTCCCTTCATAATGCAACCCAGAGCAAAAAAAAAATTGGTATTTCATAGAATCATAAAGTGATAGAGTGGTTTTGGTTGGGAAAGACCTTAAAGATCATCCAGCTCCAAACCCCCTGCCATTGGCAGGGACACCTTCCACTAGACCAGGTACAAAAAACTCCATTCAACTTGTCCTTGAATGCTTCCAGGGATGGGGAATCCACAATCTCTCTAGGAAACCTGTTCCCATGCCTCAACACCTCACAGTAAAGAATTTCTTCCTAATGTTTAAACTAAGTCTCTCTTTTTAAATTTAAAACCATTCCCCTGTCCTGTCATTATCTGCCTATGCAGGAGGTGACTCATGTTTTTTTTTTTTGTAGGCTAAGTACTAAAAGGCTGCAATGAGGTCTCCTTGGAGCTTTCTTTTCTCCAGGCTAAACAGCTCCAGCTCTCTCAACCTGTCTTCTTAGAAGAGGTGCTCCATCCCTCTGGTCATCTCTGTGGCCCTCCTCCCAGACCCTTTTAACAAGATTTGAGAACACTGATTTTATTATTTTCTTGTTCAGACATTTTCAAATGCAATTCAGCTATGGGAAGTGAACCCTAAATATGGAACATACACAAAACTTCTTGCTTGTAATCTACTCTTTGGTGGAACAGACTGACTCAACCTTTTTATTTGAAAATTAAAAATGTCTAGCTCCACATTAAGTGTTATTTTGCAACTCTTACCTGAGGTCTAAGAGGCAAGAAATCTTGCTTCATGTTCTTCATCCTATAAAATAATGACTTTTAAAGTATGACAGATATGAAAACAATTAAATATACTCAATTGTGGTGGTTTTCAAAATTATATAATAATGGATGTCCTCCCCGACTGACAGGCTTGCTGACATATTTAAAGCATGGAAATAACAAATACCTCAAGTAAACAAACTCTTGATGAAAAAAGTATTCCAGGAATAACAATGGGTGAGGAAGGCAATATTCACAAATCCTTCTCTGGAGATTTCAAGCACTATCTCTCAAGACCATATCCAACAGTTCAATAAAATCATTGAAGGTCCATGTGGCCAGGTTCCCAAAAGGTGTGAAGTCCTGGCCATATTGATAACTCTGGTTGCCTTTGCAACTCCTGCTGTTTTCTGAAGTAGAAGATGGGGAGAACAACCTAAATTAGCATTTGCAAAGTCAGTTGAGGATAAGGAAAGAAAGCTGAGGTAATGAAAAATACAGGGGTAAGGAAGGGATTTTGGTAGAAGAAAGAAAGTCAAATTTCCCCTTTCAGAAAGGGGAAAATACTTAGTGAGTAAACAGAACTGAAGACACAGACCAGAAAAAAAAATCAGAAGTAAAAGTACTCTAAAATTCTCAAGAAAGGGAAAAAAAGGGGGGGAAAAGAAAAGAAATAAAGTAGGAGGAAAATAAAAAGAGAAGAAGAGAAGAGAAGAGAAGAGAAGAGAAGAGAAGAGAAGAGAAGAGAAGAGAAGAGAAGAGAAGAGAAGAGAAGAGAAGAGAAG
>NC_031768.1:86619643-86716379 GCF_001522545.3 Parus major
AAAAGAAAAGAAAAGAAAAGAAAAGAAAAGAAAAGAAAAGAAAAGAAAAGAAAAGAAAAGAAAAGAAAAGAAAAGAAAAGAAAAGAAAAGAAACCAAGAACATTAAGAGGAAATAATTCTGAAAATAAATGCTGAAAATAAATTTTACTACTCTCATTTAGTCTTTAGGGAGCTGGCTTTAAAGTATTAAAAATTTTGATCTCATTTGGAAGGGGGTTACTTACAGTAAATAATATTCTCCTACTTGTGGAAAAATGTTCTGAGTTAAAACTGAGCTACCACAGTTCCAGCAGTTTCCAGAAAGAGTTCTTGACATGTTAAAAATCCCTTCTGGATTTCTGGTTGAAAAGCAGCCCTAACACTGAGATCTGGAAGCATTCAGTTCATACTGCAAATGAGGCTACTGAGGTCAAAGCAGGTGGCAGATCTCCAAAGTGATACTGAGGCAAGCATTAGAGTTTAATTCCCTTTTTTCTTTTTCCATGACTACAGTTTATCTGAAGCACAAATATGAAATAAATGGACACTTTCACTGGAATCTCAAAGATGTCACCTGTTCAGATGTGTTGTTCTTCCATTTAAAAAGGGGAAATACAATAAACCTCCCTTAAAGGGAAATTGAAAGGAAACCATGAAATGTTAAGTTGTAGTTCTGTTCAATGCTGTTGTAGTTCTGATTCAAATGCAGCTGTCTAAAAATTTTCCCTAATATAGAAAAGGCTCCCAAGTGGGTGAAATTGCTGTTAAAAAGTAGACTACTTACAGAGAAATCAAAGTCAAAATGTACACCTCTAACTATTTCTGCTTTCAGAGGTCATAAAAATCACTAACCTGCAGTCATGATTAATTTAGACTAGTCACACATGCATGTTTTAAAAGTAAGAAGTATCTTATCACAGGGACATCCTGCTAAACAAGCACTAAGAAAAGGAATTTCCTTGAAGCATAGGACTTCAGGGGCAGGCATCCAATATAAGTGTCAGACATCTGTGTGTCACTAGTCAGAGAGCCAACAAGTTCAGTCTCTAGCTGAGAGAGGTACCCAAAGCAGGCTGAATTCCCATCTGGAGAGGTCTATGGGATCTATGGAGGGGTCTATGGACCACTGAGAAAACCTGACAGTGAGCAGTTGCCTAATACTTACATGATGAAAGTTGATTTGATGTTACTATTAGATGAATTTACATGATGTCAGAAATTAACTCAGTAGTTTTAGTTGGAATCAAGCAGATGGCCTCATGTACAGAAATATGCCTGGTTTCTGTTGCTATTGTTTGTATGCTTTTCATGATCCTGCATTTGTTTGTGAGTGAGATTTCTTTATTTTTTACTGTTTGTGTGATTAATTCAAAGTTTGATAAGTTTGTGGGCAGGACCACATGGTAATATTGTCTAGTTACAGCGAGGAATCAACCTCCATGACCCTTCCTGTCACACAGTACATATAATTTAGCACCACTGACTCTTTCACCTCTCTGCACTAACAAAAGAAAAGGCTAACACACCTCCCAGCTTGAAAACAAGCTCTAAATACAATGATATAACAAACACTGATATAATGATAACAAACACTGACATACCCTGTATATAAGAAATGAAGGAAAATCATTTTAATGTGTTCCTTTCCTGAACAAAGAGCCTTTAGACAAGGCAAATACAAAGGGTCTGTTGGAGGAAACAGGCCCCCTTGAGCACATTGTTAGGACATCACTTCTCTAAATAGAGACATTTATTCACTTTAGCTGTGCATCATTAGCATCATTTTCCTCATACATCTGGAAGCTGATAGCCATCAGTGGTGTGTCTGTAATTTTGCTATTATTAAAACTTAAGATCTGGCTATAGAAAACAATAGGAGACATATTGCTTAAAGACATCCATGCAGATAGAGTTATCTGAATGAGAAACAACACCACTACTGATTGCCTGTATGTCCATTGGGAAAAACAATCTTGAGAAAGAGGCAGTTGTAAACTATTTGGATATTTACGGGCTGAAGAGAGCATTGTCAACATGGAAAATTGCCACTAAACAACTTAACCCTACCTGCTGCTCCTGGAAAGTGCCAAATTCCTACATTCAGTCAGATGCTGTGGTACAGGAAATGCTCACTTCTAATGAGAGTGCCAGTCAGTCTTATCCTAGATCAGCTAACTCTCCACAAAGAGCCAAATTAAAAATCTCAGTAAAACTGGACCACACAACATTGCTATAGAAGGTCATGATGGGAAGACAGTTCTGTGGCTGGAACATGCAGGAACAAAGGGAAGTGCAATTTTCCATATGGAGATCCAGTAGTATTTTCTTGTGCAATTTTGGACAGTATTTACTTTAAACACTTAAGGGTTTTCAGATCTTGTGTGCCTGACTTGAAAGTAAGCTCCCTCTAAACTGTGGGAATTTTAAATGAGTCTTCATTTCAACTCCTTGAATTTGACTATTGCTAGGATGAATAATATTGTCCCACACCATAGGATATGTCAAATATTTTGACACCTTTGCATGGTTAAGGATATAGAAATGTAAAATGTTAATGGCAACTCAACAGTCAAGATAAATTGACAGGAAACTAGATGAAAGCCTGTTATATATTGCACACTTCTGAAAGCAAACATGAGGAAGGTTTTCAGCTGAAATGACCACATGATTTGATCTTACAGACCAAGATGCAATCACAAATCGGGAGCATATGTCCAGCATTGTATATCTGCACATGCTTCCACTTATTAAGGAAAGCTTTTAGCAGAACAGACAGTGAATAGGAGCTCTATAAAGAGTACAGGACTTTTGATGAGCTTCATCTGTTGCCTAAAATTACCAATTCTGACATTGTGCTTTAAGAGACAGATGCTGCAGAAGAGTTGTGTGTTAACAGAAAAAGCTCAGTGTTTTCAAGATGTTTTACATTTACAAAGCAACTCCTATCAAAGGTATGAAAGAAGAAACATGGAGAAATGAAAACCCATTGTCTTCTCTATTCCAGTCTTCTATTATCCCTCTAAATAGCTGAGCAGAGTCAGCTGCCACCTCTCTCTATATATATACACACAAACACAAATTCTATTCTCTCTTTCTTCCCACACTTAACTTCAAAGTTAACTTTGCAGTTCTGGGTCCTAATTTGTTGAATTTACTAAATGCATTTAATTTCTCCTTTTTTTTTTTTTTTCAGTTCAACTTATTCATTACTATTCTGCAGCATTCCTATTTTCCTCAGAGTAGAAGCTTGATTCATATGCTGTTTCTCTTTGAAGCAGGGAGATCTGAATACTAACATGGCCCAACATGAACAGGTACTGGAAATGTCAACTATAATTTGACATTTTATGAAGTGAATTAAGCAGCTATTATGAGAAAAAGCTTTTAATCTGACACCACTCAGCTAAAAGCATCATCAGGATATATAGGTATCCCTAAAAGACTGCCACCAGACTGATATTCACCTTTCATAAGTACTGAAAGGAAAATATTATTACAGAAGCTGAAAGTGAATTCATACACACGAGTGTGCACACATGAATATTCACAAAGAGACAGTCACACAGATATGAATGAGGCCAAAGCTCAGAGTTCTTTATGTGCTTATCTAGAGGACAACATTTATTTTTCTAATCTTCTGTAAGGAAATTGCTGTCCTTAGTAAGCACTGTGGGAATAGCCAGCAGTCATTGTCCCCCCTCAATGATCAATAGTTTTTCTAGCTTGCTTTTTTCTGTTTCATTCCATGTCCTCATGGCCACTTCTCTGTCTGTAATGAGAAAACAGAGGTATTTTTTCCTTCTACCTTCCTCAGCTTGTGCAGCATTTTTTCATCTCTGCATTCTTTGGAGTCACTGAATTCATAGGGAGAAACATAAATAGTGTATCTGGCTTTAACCCCTCTGATCCTCTGCTATCTTCTTCTTTTATCTTTAAGACTTTTTAAGGTTAAGGCAAAGCAATACTTCACACTGTGTCTGGCAGACCAGTTACTGAGGACTGTTGTTTTCTTCTATTTATGCCTTAAGCAGAAAACAAAAAGAAAAAGGCCTGGCAAAATCTGATGTGTGCAATGTATTGGATCCATCCCCGTGTCACAATGTTTTAGGGTTTCCTGTCACATTTGCTACATGTCTCTGGGAAACATCTCTTTCTCACATATGTACTGGCAGTCTCTGAGCTGGGAGACAATCAGGAGACTCAGCTTTAATTGCTCATTTTAGCCAATGGCTGGCCAAGGATGCTGATCAGGAAAAACTCAGGCACAAATGGAAAACTAAGAATGTCTCTTAATCCCATTCACTTGGATCTCTGCTGTCCCAGGATTTCAGTATATATTAATGAAAATAATCTGCATTCCTATTCTATTAAATAGGGGAAATGTTGGACCTAACAAATCATTGATTCTTTCCTTTCTTTCCCACCTATCTATATTGGGTTGTATCTTGAAAGAGTAATGAGTGCCTTTATTTTCTAAGTTCTGGGTACTTTTGATAATGCCTGGAAGCCCTCCAACATTGCTCTATAAGACAATAGACAATGTGAAACAATGCCTATTGTCTTGTGTATTGTCTGACAAACAGAAGAAGAAACAGTTTCTGGAAAGGAAAATTGGCAAAGACAAAGCCACATAGCAGTAGAAGAACAGGAATAATTGAAACCACATCTTCAGATGGAATGATTCTCATGTTTTCTCAAATGAAAAGTAAATCATGCACACATCTCTGGAGCAAGCTTAAGGGACTCTAAACAGATTCCTCCAAGCTGTCATTTCAGCTAATAAAGAAAATATTTCAGATGTTCTTCACTGCTTTGATGGGAAAGAATGAATGCTGGGAGCTAGCAGTGATCTGTTGTCTGTAGCAGGAGCTCATCCTCACTCTGCTGGAATGTCTACAGAAGTTGTTTCCCTTTTTGCGATAGTCAAGCCAAGGCTGAATGAACTCAAGTCCTTCATCCCCATTCCAATGACAGTTCAGCCACTGATGTGGAACAGACCTTCCCTTGCTCATGTGTAAATATCCTATGAAACTCATCACTCCTTCAAGGCTAATACAACTCCCTATCCATGACACACTCCACTTGTTCAAGGCAAGATTAAGGCAAAATGAACTGTGGACTGTGGAGGCCTTTCCTTTCTTCTGTGTCAGACTGTGATGTTTTGCCTGTTTTAGCTAGGTGTTATCAGGCTCATACAGCCCCTGTGTACGGAATGAAAGACGGAAATCTGAGGCAATGCTTTCACATTCAGTGTAAAAATTTATCACTCCCTGCAGGTCTGTGATCACCTGTACTGTGCAAACAGTGTTCAAGCTGTTCTGGAAGGAGCATTCACCACCACCTGTGATGATGGTACAGGAACTTTTCCTTCTTTTTGTGTTGGCATAAAATACAGACATGATCTAAACTTTTTGGGAGTCACTTTCTCTTTTTTTTTTAATCTCTTTTATTTCTGTCTTCTATGTCTCTGTTTCTAGTCTGATCATTATTTCTTTCCCTTCCCTTCATCTTCTCCCACACGAAGCAGAACATTTATTAGAAATTGTGGAATGCAAGAAAATAGAAAGACAGAATGAAGAAATTCTGGTTGTTCTGGTCAGACAGTTTTCTGAATCTACTGTTGTCTTACAGTTAAAAATTGCATTTCTGCTTTCTTGCACCTAACCATCCAATCTGGAGCCAAATTTCTTGGCTCAAGGCTTGGAGATGAATTTCCCAGTGTTGCAGACTTCCTGAATGATATCAAAATTTCTGGCCAAAGGGACTTATCTTGAGGTTTTCAGGAGTCTACTTTTTTGACATTTCTTTATAGATTTTAGAAAAAGATAACATAAAAAAGTTTGCTTAGGTTTAACTATAACTTCATAAAACAATCTTGATGAAACACACTGAAATGAACTAGATCAGAAAATAATTTCTTGATTGTCTCAAACTTGTCTTCTCAAGTGTTGATTTGAGCTCAGCAGAAAATTTTCCTTTACAATTAAAATTATTATATTTCCAGTTTCACATTCACAAAGCCTTCAGAAAATACCCAGGTAGTATCATAACTGCAGAGAACAAGGTAGTTTTAAAATATAGTGGTGCTGAATGAAGCAACTACACCGCGGGGCCCAATTTTAAACTGTATTTTTACTAAGTGAACAAAAGTGGAATGGAGGAGTGTCTGACAACTTTGTGGTGTTTTGATTATAAAAATGTTCCTTATTTATTTGCTTTAAGTTATTTTTAACTACTTTTTTTTCTCATAATTCTGGGTTGGGTTGGTTTTTTATTTTCAAACACTTTTCTAGTTGGCTGAAATGCAAAAATGTAATAAAATTATGAGACCTGGGAAACAAAATTTTGCATAAGTTTCCAATTTCTAGAGGCAAATGTTTTAACTTACTGAGCTGACATGATGAAGAGTTAGGATAATGTTAGAAGCCCAGCATCTGACTTCTTTATCATAGTGTTTTGAGAGAGAGATAAAAAGGCTTAAAAGGCTAGAAAAGCTTTTATTAATTGAGACCTGCTCAGTTATGTGCCAGTACAGAAAATACAACTTCAAATTCAAACAGGATATAGGAAATAAGAGCTGTAGCACTGCACACCCCCCCCACCCATCCCAAGTGAAGGCTATTAACACAACCCAATAATATACCTAGATAATAATGTTTTGCACATGAGATTTCAGGGGAATCTAAGATTCCCTCCAGGTTTAAAATACTTTTAAAATAATCCTGCCAGATTTTGGATAATTGCATGCATGTCTTGTTGAGGAATGATGGAGATCAGAGTGTCTCATGGGCAGAAACATAGGGTCAAAAGTTTTTAGGAGTTTTTTAGGAATTTCCAGTATTAGACAACACCTGTGCAAGTGATTCAGCCAGAAGAATGGACAAATTCTTTAGTGCTATTTTCAGATCCAAATAAAACTTTATATTTGTATTTTTTTCCCTCCTAATTTTTTAATTCCTTTTGGATTTTTGGGGGGAGTTTTTTTGTTTTGTTTTGGGGTTTTTTTGGTTTTTTGTTTTGGTTTTTTTGTTTTTGAGTGATACTTCAGAATTGATCTGACAAGCTTTCATGTCAATTAAATATAAGTTTAATGTAACTTTGACGTTATATTGGAGATCTTCCTGGCATCTGCATGAATAAAGCGGAAAGGATTTGGTTCCCAACATGACAGATCACCAAACTTTCCATTGCTCCCTTTGTAAACTGCCATAGAACACTTTGTTTTACACTCTCCAGCAGAGCTGTATGTCATAATATCAGTTTCATGTTCTTTTTCAGCTTCAAGTCTAACAGGACCTGGGCATTTTCCTGTTCATTGTTAAGAAATATTTATTACAGCAGTGTGTGGTGTTTCCCCCTGTGAAACCATCTCCATTAACAGGATCTGAAGTCATCATGGGCTCTGTTCCAGGTACTGTGTAAAATCAAGTTAGTAGGAAGCCACGACAACTCACTGCATTGCCTCTGCTTATGTTTTCTGCACTGAGTAACATGTAGAAAAACCCTGAACTTTCTTCAAACTATTTGAAAAAATACTTATTTTTAGTGAGGTTCTCATTGTCTTAATTTGCCTGTGGATGTTCAGCACAGTGTTATATCTGCAGATAATCTATTCAGCAGTGCATGGTGGGAAGTCAAGCAACAAAGTCAGAGCAAGAGGGCTTCCAACTGGACATAAGGAAAAGGTTTTTTTATTATGAGGACTGTTCAGAATTAGAAGAGATTTTGGAGGGTGTGTGCAGTTTTTTTCAAGCTTTCAGAAGCTTCCAAGATCAGATTGGAGAAATCCCAGAGCAACCTTTTCAGACCTCACAGGAGACCTCACTTATAACAGGAACATGGGCCAAACAACCTCCTGAAGTCCCTTCCAACCTGAAGTATTTCATGCCCTTAAGGACCAAGTTCTCTCTTCATGGAGACTGTGTCAAACAAAATGGATTGTAACGTGTTCCACCCATGCTCTGTATCTCCTCCTAAACACAGGAAAAAGATGGCTAGAGAAAAGATTCTCAGTTCTGCCCATGGGCTTCTCTCACTGTTTTTGGGCTCATATGGCAACAAGGAAACAAAAGGTGAACTAAACTTTATAGATTTTAGAAAAAGATAACATAAAAAAAGTTTTCTTCCTTGAAAACTAAGTAATTTATTCTCTTATAGCTTTATGTTCTGTATAATGAAATACTAATCAAATTTAGTATTCCATACTAAAAAGTTCATTTTTTCTTTTCTTCCAAATTTTCAGTGACAAAACCATGGATGAAACATCACTTGCAGAAAAGTTAAACAGTGGTTAGTCACTTCTGGATTTATTTTTTTTTTCATGCATTTGCTTTCCTTTTAATTACTTTTTAAAAACTCTCCTCTCCTTGCTAGATTTTTATTTATTGGCATGTTGAACTAGTCAAACAGGACTCACATCATTGCTGACTATTTTTTTATGTGTCACAGGGTTTTTCCCAGGTCTCAAAGGTAAAATATGCACGTAGGTGGCAAATACAAACAGAGAAAGGTTACTTGTGTGCATACTGAAGTTGGCAAGTGAAGAAAATGCTCAGTGGTTACAAACAAGCAATTCTTACTTCTGTGTATGTTGGGTGTGTGTTTGATGTGACCAAAATGAATAGAAATGCACTAACCACATGTAGCAGGTTGTTTTTGGAAAGACAAGTGTCCGCCCCTCACCCTCCTTCTTCCCCTAGCTTTTATTGCTGAGCACAACATCATATTGTATGAAATATCTTTTCCATCAGCTGGGATCAGCTGTTCTAGCTCTTTCTGCCCAGCTTCTGGTGCACCCCCAGCCTCCTTGCTGGTGGGGCATTGGGAGAAGAAGAAAAGACCTTGACACTGTAAAAGAACTGCTCAGCAACAGCCACAACATCCCTGTGTTAAGACTCCTTTAATCACAATTTTAAAACACACCACCATACAAGCAATTGTGAAGGAAACTAACTCCATCCCAACCAAAACCAGCATATTAAATTAATTTTCTGCATAAATTATTGTGGACGAAGCATAGATGGCGAAATGACAACAGAAGATAGTGTGGAAGAAATCCCCAAATTAGTTGGCACAATAATAATATGAAACAAGAGTTCAGCTCCCAAATTTCCAAACTCAGCACGAATGTCTAATGAAATAATGTGAAACCCTGGAAAAATTATTTAAAGCAACTGCATTAAGTACCCAGTTATGTTACATGCTTCTGTATCTTGTTTGCATACCCTTCATCCATGTCTGCAAAATACTCTGGAAATTGTCTGACCTTTTCTGTAAGTCTGAACTCTGTGGTTCTCAAAATGCTTTTGAATCTACTATGCAATTACCACTAAAAACAAATATTCTAGTAATAATGTAGCATTTTGTTCCACCATGAACATAAGTTCAGGAATAAAACCCTGCAGTTCCAAAGTTTAAAAAAAGCAAATATGCTTTGCATAAACAAAAGAGACCTTGGGTATAGATGTCTTGAAAAAGTGATATAAACACAGACCTTTAGATGGATTTCAGTGGTTAGAAGCCTGCAAAGATGATAATGAAAACTGTACTGTAAATTGGTGATCTACCTAATTTCTGACCTTCAGCGTTGTCACTCTGAATAACAAGTCCATTGAAGTAGGGACATGCAGCTTTTTTCCCATCGCTGTGGGAAAAAAGCGATGCCTTTGTTCTCACGGGCATCGCCATTTTAGTATATTATTATATACAGTCCATACTGCAGCAGGTGCAGTTAGGTCTGTCTTAATTTCAGGGGTTTTCAATTGGATTCCTTTGCTTTTTGTTATGGGCCCATTCTGACTGTACTAGTTTTCATACCTTTTGCACAAAGCTCAGGGCATGAGGGGAGGTGCCACACAGACAAGTAAATTCTAGGCTTCTTTGAACCGTAAGCTATGAGGAATATCTCACAAGTTTGAGATTTTTTTCTGTATTTTAGCCCCAGGAAGATATCTTTCTCTAAAGTCTCCTTTTCTAACAGGCTAATAACATTAGTTTCAGTGTTAGGTTTGATGCTGAGAAAGGAACTTATTTGTTGCAGAGCTGCAAAACCCCTGAAAGCAGTGTGCAAGTCTATCATATCATAAAACTAGGAAAAGTTTTGATTGTCTCTTCTCCTGTCAGAGAGTGGCCCCAAACGAAGAGTTTTAAAAGACAAATTGGCAGATTATCCCATACTCAAAGAACTGTATGAAAGTATTTAGGGAAGGAACTGCTGAAGTAGTGAAGAAAGAGAATGACAGAAACAAAAAAAATTTTTCTTCATTTCCCACTAAAGAAAATCCAGATATAGAGGCGTTTAAAATATGAAGACAAATACACATCCAGGGGAAGTATTGCTTAGCATAGATCATCAAAATGCCTGTCAGAACCACTTACAACCAGCAGCACAGACACAACTGCTGTAAACTAAAGGATCTATTTAATTAGATATTAGCAATAACTTCTGACTAGTCAATAGGAGAGATGGTGGCTCATAAGCAGGCACAATTAAATATAAAGATTTTATTAATTTAGCATTCAATTCTATGCCTGAATCTTTGGGCTCAAATATTTGGAAAGTACTGGAGAGGTAAGATTTTAGAATAGATCTTCCCTAGAAGATACCGAGTTCCTGACTATATCACTTCAACCTTCTCCTTTTATTAGTGATCAGTTGTGCTATGGTTCAAAAATGCCCTCACTTTTAAGAACTCATATATATTTGTCTTTAAATAGGTCACCTCTTGTGTATTATGAGGAGGTAATAGACATTAGATCTGACGCTAGGTCATTTGTATTGATGTATCAAGAAGAGAAGCACCATGGTGGTTACTTTTGTAGTTTGCCAAGGCAATGCTCCTTCAGATTCTCCCAGCACCTTGTTCACCAACTACTGATACTGGAAAGTCATCTTAAAAATGCTCAAAAATCACTTTCAATGATTCTTTCTTTACCTGAATGATGTTCAACACTACACATCAAATAATCTTGAAGGAAAAATGTTGAACGAAGACATAAATGGTAACTGCTGCTTGAAGTGGAGAAGAGGTGGAAACTCTTTGGTACCATATGTAAAAAGCATTTCAAAATACCCTATCCTTGCCCTTCACAGAGAACAGGAGGAGAGCATTGAGGTTGGTTGTGAAAAGCTAGTGGCTAAAGATCTTAGCACAACCAGGACCTGGACTGACTACATTGTCTTCTTTCAGCATAGGTTCTGCCAGACCATGAATCTGTTGAAACTATTGTTCTTTAAGCCCAGGAGAAGCAGCTAGGATCACCATCTGCTATTTGGTGAGCCACTCCTTCCACCAGCCCTGCCCCAGTGAGATCAGTATTTGTTAAAGGTCAGTTGCTTTAGAATGAAGATCAATACCCTGATATGTGGGTGCAGACTGTCCACGGCCACTGCCAGCTGTTGACACAATGCTATGAAGCTGACCTTTTGCACACTGACATTTATGATCCATTCCTGATTATTTCATATGTGGAATATTGTAGAGTCTTACCAGTGGGAGGGACACAGGAGAAAAGCATGTCAGCATTCCCAAACATCTCAGCAGTATTTCCAGAGTATCGTGTTAGAATGAGCCAGTCTCTATTGCTTTAACAGTCCAGGGCACTTTCCCCAGGAAATCAAGCGAATTAACAGGACTATAAGCTTGAAAAAAGACCTAGCTCACATCAATCCATTGGATTCTGTTTCATGTCTGTCATAAAAGATAATATGAAGAAGCACTATGGACATCCATCTGCAGAAGGAGCATAGATGCAGCTGCATCTGCCTTATACATCCTTAAAACCTATCTATTATTGTAATTTTATTATCTTTTAGTTGAAGTGCAAAGAAATTAATTATTTGCCCTGCTATGTCCTTGGGAATTCTGGGAAGCAAGCACTTTCTCCTCAGTTTTCCATCCATGACCCAGACAGAACAATGCATGCTATGGTGTTGACAAGTGGCTGTCAGAGCAGCTTTACTACACCAATAAAACAACTGATTAGTATCTGTTGCAGATATTGTTTCCCTGGAAGCTTGAATTTATTGATGTTTTATATTAAAATTCTTAGACTCACTTAGAACTTCTCAGAGATTATAAAGATTCAATTATTCTGATACTATAGGCTGGTTGAATTTACACAGCAGTGTTTTCTTTCCTAGTCCTGATTCTCCCCAACATGCAGTCTCAGTTAATTCTTCTAATAAAAGGAGAACTTCAGCCAACCAATGCATTTGATTAATGAGTAGGAAGGTGTTCTAAGGACAAGGTTTTCATGTATGCAGAGGGTTGATGGTAGACCGTGCTGCTTTTGGAGCAGCAGAGAGGAAATAATTTGCAATTATCAACTGAGCATAAAACAGTAGCAAGACCAGAGGGTTTTCATATGGCCCATCTCAGAGATGCTTGCTTACTTCTTCACCAGTTTCTTGTCTTGGGTTGTAGGTTTCTCAGGGCAGGACACAACTCTTGCGAGAGAGTTCTCAGTGCACAGCTGAGAGCTTGATTTAAATGCTGTAATGTCAGTGATATAGACTAGATATAGATTCTTAAAATCAATAGTTAATGGCTCTAAATATTACCCCAATCCTCTGTGAACCAAGAATTTGTTGAATTGGTTTATTCCCATTTAGGAAGCTTTCAAACAATCAGCTTGAATCACGGTACTAATTTAAGAAGTGGTGTAAACATTGAATTCGGTGAACCATGATTATACACTGGCATTATAAAAATGAGATATCTGTATCTGTTTTGCATGTGCATTACTGGAAAAGCTCTGTATATATGTGCATTTTATTGCAAGCAGCTATAGCAAGGACAGTTGCCTCATTGTCCCACATTTATCATTCCACAAACATGAAAACACAACTTCTTCTCTGAAGAAGAGAGAACTGCCCTGCAGTTTTCACTAAGCTCTCAATGACTTTAAAAAACAGGGCCTTGACAGTTCCTAGTTTGAAATAGAAATCAGCATTTGGAACTTTATACAAACTTTGTATAAAGAATTACCTGAAGTGGATTGCTGTGGAACAACGGATTTAAGAAAAAAATTTAGTGTAGACCCATAGATGACAATACAAACAATTTGTCAGCTAATGTCTATTACTGCTGACAGAAAAGCAAACACAAAAATTGGCTCCTGATTGTTATTTCAGACACAAAGAAGCACTCAAGATACTCCATATTTTTATTGTCAGCAAAATAGATCTCATTTAACTACAAGCAAGTGGATCAAAACATTCATTCTTATCACATTATCATAAACTTCAGTAACAAAGAAGACAGGTTGAGGTTAGCACTTTCAGGGAGGGAAGGAATGTCTGCTTTGAAATCATTGCAATGTTGTTAGGAGGGAGAGGAAAGACACCTTGCAATAGCAAGGAGCAGCAATACTGTTTCAGAATTTTAGGATATAATTACATCAAAAAGCACAAAACTTGAAGCAAATCTTGAAGCAGCACATTCATGCATAACACTACAGTGAAAGTGCTTTGCCTCTGTGTGACTGCAGTCACTGCTATTGCTGAGTCAGAGCCAGACTGCATTGAAACAGCTCAAAGGTTATTCCTGTGCCTCCTATTACTTCATCACCTGAGATTCACACAGGTGCACCTCATGTATATGTCCAGATGAAAGAGAGTAAGCCACATTCATGTATCAAATTTAGTATTTCCAACAACTGGTGTGCCCATTACATCTGCTGAATTTCCACACCTCTAGTTTTCTTCTGGAGCTGTTTATCCTACAGATAAATAAAATTATTCTAAAAATAGTCTGCATCACTGATCATCAGCTAAAAACTGGGGAATTAATTTACTATTGGTAAAATATTCTGCCTCCTTTTTCACAAAGTCATTTTCCAGGGTTTTCTCTTTTTTAAATATGCAAGTCATTTTAGGAAACTGGAAGTCAGATTCCTATAGGAGCCAGTAAGAAATTTTTTTACAATGAAGATGGTGAAATACTGGAACAGGTTTTCCAGAGATGTGATGGATGCACCATCTCTGGAAATATTCAAGGTCTGGTTGGACAGGGCTGTGAGCAACCTGATCCAGCTGAAGATGTGCATGCTCAGTTTCTGGGCTACATGACCTTTAAAGGTCCCTTCTTTCTATGATTCTATGATTCTCTATCCTATTTACATTAGGCAACCCCTAAGTCAGAAAATAAAACACTCAGTTCTGATGCTGTTGTTTGCAGGGGTATTGTGCAGGAAATTTGAAAGCTAAGTATCACAGGATGCAATTTTATGAAAGAAGGCACTTGGAGAGCAGATACCAAAATCAAAAAAAGGTCTTGCACTGGTTACTGAGTTATGTTCTGCCTCCTGCCATGTCAAAGTGTAGTTTTAATTTCTAAGACCAAATTTCTCAATGTTTCTAGCAATGAAGAAGAATGCAAAATCAGAACCAGGGCTTACACAGCTTGTATTTCAAACTACCATTATTATTATTATTACTATCATTAATGTTATTATTTTGTCATAAAGGGGAGTTCTTTTGTAGAAATGACAGTATGTGGTTCCGTCATAATTGTATTTCAGTGGTTTTCAAACTAGTAAAAATTCTACTTTATCTGGGGCCAGGGATAGGATCTGGAAATCATTAGTTCTTCCCTTCTTGCTACTGCCTACTCACTATGAAATAAAATTAATCTACAATCAGAGCAACAATTCACAGTTCTGGTTAATGTACCACACTGCTCCCATTTCCACAGATCACCAGTGTAAAGGCCAAGGGTTTTGGGAAGGACTGACAGCACTTCAGTGACTGAAATCAGACAACACCTTCAATTCAATATTAGTCAACTCAAAAGCATACAGTTGAATTCCAGAGTGACAGCCTTCTGTCTGTCTTACACTGGAACACACACACACACACACACAAAAAAAAGCATTCAAGTCAGGGAAAGTGGACATTTAAATAAATACACACAATTGCAAAGATCATGATACTCATTACAGCACCTGCAAGTGAGAAGGTGTGGGAGAGGTTTCCAGTGATATTTCAATACAATCAGAAATCCACTGGATTCAGCTTTTTCATTGTCTGCTTTGATCATCACAGGGTGATTTGGCTCAAAGTCTAGTGCTAGATAATAGTCTTTAATTTCTTAAAGAGCAAAGTTGCTGTTACTAGTACTGTTGGAAGGAAATGTTAAGACCGTGGATTGCTTTCTGCTTAACTTCTACTACTGGAATGAAACTCCACACGCCTGAGAATACAAAAAAAAAACCTGAAATGACTGTCCATTTCTCTGAACATTTCTTCATTTTTATTAAAGTGGTCTGAGGCAGATGATAAACTGACAGACTGGCATAGTGTCATGCCTGGAAGGGAACTGTGTGGATGCCTTAGCTGTTCATTGGATAGTTTTAGACTTTAAGAGAGAGACAGAGAGAGAGAGAGAGAGCACCAGCTTCTGAACTGTCTGCAATAGCTCTTATTCATCTATTCAACATCTCCTCACCATTTCTTTCCATGCTAAATAGGAGCTCACTACTCTACCTTGCTGGCTCAGTTATAAGTCAGGGAACTATGGCTCAGAAACCTATTCTTCCACAAAAAGCAGAAGACCAGCTTTAGCTTACTTGGGAGATAAATATCTCTGCTGAAATTTCACACTGCTGGAAGTCACCTAACCAGGTCATACATTCTCTCAACTGGAAAAGAAGTTCCCACTTTAGAATCCTCCCAGGAACAGCAATCACTTCTTTTCAAAAGCTTAAAGTGCATTCATGTGACAAAAAAAAAATAAAACAAACAAACAGAAACATCCATCACCAATAAAAAATCCAAACAAGCAAACCAAACCAAAACCAAAACAGTCCTGCTAAAGCCAGAAATGTTGAAACTGCAGTTAATGGAGACTGCCTTTCTTCAGAAGGCAAAATACGTCAGGCCCTGAATGCCAGCTGAGTAGTTACAGTCCTTTTCAACCATCACAGTGTCAACAACTACCTTCATTCCTGAGATCAGTTACAGGGTTTGTGGGGTCTGGGAAGTTTGGGGGTTTTTTCCTGTTCTGTATCAAATCATAAATCAGAACTTCAGTCATTCTTTGCTATGAGAGCCTTGCAATTTTGTGAAACTGGTGGGGGAAAGGTTATACTCTATGTAATAGTCTGGAAGAGGGCTGACTGATCACTTCATCATAAATGGATGAAATCCCTTTGCAGGCTTCTGTTGATCATTTGCATTACACAGCTCAACAAGCCCACCAGCTCGGTGCAAATATCAGTGCAATTGCAGAGACGCTTATAAGTAGGAGAGAAAAAATTGCATTTTTTATCGTAGCACAGATGCCATGAGCTGCTCACAAAATCTTCGCCAGCAGAGTTCTCCAAGGCTGACGAATGTGTGTGGCATGATGGGGAGTGTTTGTGCAGATGTAGAAGACAACTGTTATGGCAAAAGAGCCACTTCATACACTGTGGAGTGAAAATAGAGGCTTCTTAGACATCATACACCTCCTCATCCACGGCAGGACCGACCTCTCCACAAAGCTGGCGGAAGGTGTTGCGCCTCAGGATCTCCCAGCCACGGTGAGAACTAGTTCTGGATGTGCTCCGTGACAGTGACAGAGCAGACAGTTCCTTCTTGCACAGGGTGTCCCCGCTGGTTTCCAGTTTTTCTGAACCTTTGTCATAGTTATCCCTATCCTGAGCCTTAAATGCCTCCGTGTACCTCATCATCTTGTGTTTGTTAGGATCAATCCTGTCTTCAATTCTGGAAGAGGATTAGAAGATATAAACTGAATTAAGTAGTGCCAGCTTATCAACAAAACCCCTCCAAAAAACAGGACTACTGACAGAGACATTCCAGAAAAATCTGCACAGGAAACTGATCACGGGCAGGATGCCAGGAGTTGCTAGCACAATTATCTCCTAGACCTTCATCCCCACCACTGACTTCTGCACCTTTGTCTGCCTGTGGTTTCTTGTTCTTTAACTCATTTCCCAGTCATGATTTGCCCTTTCCATTTTGCCAGCTGTAAGCAATTGGCAGACTTTGAATATATGCATATATTAATTTATTTTCTCTGTTCTTGACTTTCCTCCTCTGATACTCCATGGCTGCCAGCCTCAGGATGTCATCTCTTGCTGAACCTTTATTTAACTGCTCCACTTCCACCGATTACATTACTTATAGACTGTCTTCTGAATTACTGTCCCACATATATATAATGAACACCCATGTGATTTGACAGAACTAAATCACAGAAACACTCTTTTCTCACAGCATCCAATAAATAATTGGCATTCCCAGTTATTCCCAGTGAATTTCTGGGACAGTGCTCTTGCAATACATTGTTATATCCCATGCCTTGGGCTGAAAGTTTTGCATATTGGCACCACTTTAGGTTGGCTTATTCTGCCCAATAAATCTGAAAAGCCACAAGGCTGTTTGCCTGCAGAAAGTCCTGTGCAGAGCCAGGAGTTGGACTTTGATGATCCTCGTGGGTCCCTTCCAACTCAGGATATTCTATGAGTCTATGATTCTATGATTCATACAGCCACCACTCCCCCTTCTGGCTTTATCAGCAAAAGATGGCACAGCTAGAAAAGGCAAATGCCCAGAAGTTAATTCACTTCTCACCTGGCATAAATATTGATTAAAATCAGAAATAATGAGGAATTTAGTGTTACCCAGACTACAGACAGTTTTTCAGTTCAGTGCCTAAACTGAAATCCTGGACCTGTGCCTTTGTCATTGCAAAGTATAACATATTTACTAGGTTCACTTCTGAAAGAAATTTTGACTTCTATTATTCCTGTTCTGATTTTGAGTCATTCACAGGGCAGCTCATTGTTGTTGAATGCCTGATAGATTGATTCTGCTTCTGCCATGTCATGTGTCCAAGGGACAGGGACAGCCGACCAAGCACAGCAGTGAAGTTCAGTGAACCTCATTTTAAGAAGTTTGAAAGAAAAACTCAGGTCTTATAACCCATGCAGTTTCTGGGGTCTGTCCAATGTGACTGTTGTATGAGAAAGCATCAGATGGTTTCACAAGGAAACGCACAGCAGAGCTTTCTGAAGGGGACAGTGCTTGTCAATCAGCCACAGACAGAAAACAGACTGGGGTCCGTATTCTGCAACAACAGCAAACACTCCCAAGACCACTGGAGAGGCTCTTTATAAGCACCCACACATTGGGTTCTTCTTGTTGGGCCCTTACAGGCGCGAACTCACCTGAGATACCATCGGTCCCCCAGCCCAAACTCCCGCCCACAGATTCCCGAGCGAGGCCAGAGGCACCGTGGCAGTTTCCGCTCCAACATGACAGTAGTGGCAACAACCTGTGGAATGAGAAGAAAGGAAAAACTCAGATGAATTAGAAAAAAAATCAGACTCTTTCAAAAATATTAGTTTCATGAGCATGGATCCATACTATACTTCATTACAGCTCCTTAAGGAAAAAAAAAATAAAATATATATATATAGTCTATACTCTATTTCAAATAAGGCAGTCACTAATTTAGGTCTAACTGACATGTTTTGAAGAAGTAATGGCAGTCTTACAACACTGTTACATTTCTTTCTTTTTATTCCTCATGGATATGATTAGGGTAATGAAATGCAATCTAGAGAAGAGGACAGTATCTATACCCACTTTAATTGTCATCAGAACTTGCCACTGTGGCCACATGACTACATTTAACCCTTTGTTTGACTGCTTTCACTCAGAAAAACATAGGAAATTAATTTCCTGTTGATTTGCTATAAAACTGGTTGAATGTCTTTGCTTTTTGACCACGGCAGGCCAACTTCTTTTAATGGTTCAAAAGACATTTCTGTCCTTCCTGTAATCATTACCTTGTATTCTATCCCCCTCATACAATCACTGTAATTATAATTAAACTCTCAGTTCCACAGCAATGTGATTTGCAAGAAAAAGTTGCAACTTCAATTCTATTTAACAAGAGATACCATGCTTTGGGAATGAACATCTAGGGAGACACAGGATGGACAAGAAAGGCTGATGGGCTTCTAGCTGCTATTTGATATAAGGTAGGAATGCCCACCTTAACAAGATTACCTGGGCTCTCCAGAGCTCATCCTGCTCATGGGCCACTCTCCAGTGGGTGTCACCCATCATGGCAATTAACAAGTTGAGCATAAGGAGGGTGGCAATGATGGCAAAAGCAAAGTACACCACACTGTACATAAAGGGCAGGTCCACGTCGTAGTTTGCAGGGCCATCAATGATGGTGAGGAACAGCTCAAAAGTGGTGAACAACGACATGGGATAGTTGTAGAACTGCCCAAGGTTTTCAGGGTTCTCTGTCTGGAAGATGATGTAAAAAGCTAGAAGAGAGAAATCAGGAGAAAAAAAAAGAGAGAGTTTAACATCAGGAATCACATTCCAGAAGGAATAACAAAATCCTATAAAATATTCTGACCAAAATAATTGGTCTGGGAAGGCTCTGCACATGTTTCTATGCAAGGACAAATCCCTGGTGAGAATCACTGGTCTCCTTGATAAAATGACCCAAATTTATTTTGATTATTATTTATTTCACAAAGTAGTGATCCTTTTATCCTCTGGGATATAGTAAAGCTTTGTGTGTTAATCCAATTTTCCACAGACAAATATCATAAATGCAGTATGTTCTTAAACCTTAACTTAAAAATATATGGAGTTATCTGCATTATCCTAGTTTCTATTATCCTGGAAAGAGCAAGAATTGAAAACCAAACTGATGGTTTGAGAACAGAAGTCAGTACTGGGAAAGTGACCATGCTCAGAGAAATAGAAGCTAAACATCATCACCAGTTTTTCCAGCTATTCAGGAGTCAATCAGAGATTAAATCAAAACCCACACTCTTAATTCATACCAAAGCAGTTGGCAAAGGTAACATATGATTATTTTCTCTTTGTAGACTCACCTGATGCAAAGCCCAATATCACCACAGCCATGAGCCAGCAAAAGCGCATAAGATCTCCAAATATCATCTGTAGAGCAAAGACAGAGCCACCATGAGGCCCAGCTGTTATACCAAGCCACCCTATGTAAACCTTCTTCCAGATTCTAAGACCATGAGTAGACTAAAGGAAACCTTTGCACTAAAGAGAGAAAGTTCTAAAACTCTCTGTGCAAACAAGAACTTGTCTGTTTGACATTAATGCAAAACTAAGCAAATAATCCCAAGGGAGAAAAAAGTATTCTTACAGTTCTCCCTATCTGCAAAGAGGTGCCAGGATAGCCCATATTTGTTTGTGTCTCACACCTTCTGGATCATGATGGTGAAAGGTCCGAGCATCTGGAAGCCCCGTGCGAAGTACATGACGTTGCACCATCCCAGCACCAGGGCGAAGGACATGGGCACCACCTCCCCAGTTGTGCTGGTGAGACGCATCACCATGGTCACCAGGATCATGCAAGCATATGTGATGCTGCAAGGAAGAGGAGACAGCGAAAAAAAACGTTCAGTGAAGGAAATATTGGTCAAGCCGTTAAAATAAATAAATTCAGAGAAAAAATACTCTAAAAAAATTGCGAAAGTGACTCATCTGGCAAAAGAGTGCAGTGGGGAAAATGATAGACAATATATTTATTAGACTAAATATGTTCTGTACTTACACAATTATGTGGAAAGGCCCTCCTAGAATTGTTTGTCCAAAGTATTTCGCTGCTCCAACTCTAAGGATATCTGGAATCTAAGAGAGACATCCTATTAGCTTAAGGACTCAGTTCCCATAATACTACTAAATGTCATGGCCAATTTCCATGGATTCTTAGGGTCAGCCACATCTCCTTTGATAGATCAATTTCTATGCTATTTTAAAATCAGAAGGGTTGAGCCAGGTGGGCCCTTCTTGGGATGAGACAGAAATTGCTGAAAAATGTAAGAATGTTTGGGCAGGTTGAGAGACTTGTCACAGGGAGGTGCCTCAGTAACAAAGACAAAAAAAGACCTCCTTGGGGAATCAAAGGAGTTTGTTAAAACTCGCACTGTGTTAGCTGTAGCCTTAGCCCCAGAGTCCTGACTAAGCACAGGAAGAAGGACTTGTCCTTCTGGAACACACCATAGGATCGAAACTGCACACTCCACTCAAGGTGAGGTCACACCAGTGCAGAGCAGAGAGGGGACAATCACCTCCTTTGGCCAGATGTGCCACTGTGCCTGATGCATCCCATATAGGCAGAAAGCTGTTTACAAGACCTGTTTCATTTTCAGTTCTTCCTGTCATCATCTTTTGAGTTTTCTCACAAAAGTTTCAATCTTCTATTTCCTATTATAATAAAATCAAGTTGGGAGTGGTTGAGAAAGGCTCCTGTTACAAGTCCATGGAGTAACTGATCTCCAATTAAATACAAACTTCTCTGTTTATGCACAGAAATCACTTTACCCAGCACTCCTAAACACAGGAATATTTATGGGTGCTGGCTGAAGCAACATCTGGGAGTCAGCTGAACCATGGATGGTGCTAACAGGAACTGTGGATTACCCTGCAAGCAGTATTTGAGAGTGCAACCAATCCTTCTAATTGCTTCTTCCGCACCTGGAGTCTCAGGACACTGTCACAGTCTGTCTCATCTAATAGACACTGCTGGCAATGTCTATTGCAGTAGAACTATGTTGAAGCACTCAGACTAAGCAAATAAGCCCTACCAAGTAGTGAGCACAAATCCATGTTTGTCTAGTAAGTAAAATCTGCCTTGATGAAACTGTTTCTCTTACCTCAAGGACCAAAATTACTACAGCTCCAATGACTGTGATCAGCTCCCCCACCAGCCTCAGCTCATCCTCATATGCCACATATGATTCCTGAAAAAAAAAAAAAGTTAATGAAAATTAAAATTAAATTTTAAATAAAGTGAAAGTAAATTTTAAAAGAGGATGGGGATGAAGACAGCCTACTGTTACTTATAATAAACATGAGTAGACCTGGCAATGCCAGAGGAAACAGCCCAGCCCCAGCAACAGAGAACAGAGCACACCTCCTATTCCTCCCTGACAAAGGTCAGCTGTCCCAAAGAGGGGAGGAGGAGAGCTGCAATAGCTGGGGACTGGGGGAGGCTTGGACTTTCCAGTTAAGTCGGTTAGATGGGAGTTGCCCAATGGGGGCTCTACACTCTCCTACAGACTCCTATAGTCTCAGTACCTGAAGCATTTTCTGCACATAGATTGTGTTGTCCCTGCTGCTGGTTCTGTTGCCTGTTCGGGGTTTCAGGGGGCGGTAGACGCAGCACATGGTGAAGCAGACCATGTAGAGGATGTAGAATAAGGCCAAGAAACAGAAATAGGGACGACCATACATGTTCCACTTCAGGCTCACCAGCTCCTTCACAGGGGTTAAGTCCAAGATCTGGCGTGCCTGAGGAAGAGAGAAAAAAGGAATTAATTGCCAAAAGTGCATTGTTTCATAAACAGCATTCACAAATTTTCTTGAGAGAGTGTTAATAAGCTATTCTCATCTGCCCTATTCAGCATTACAAAACTGAATTTCCTTTGCAAAAGTGGAATGCTCCGGTGGACATTGGATTTGCTCAGTTTGACAATAAAGAGCTTTGGAAAAAAGAAATATATCATGCAGAGAACAACTGTTGACTACCAGTGGGAAGTACAAGAAAAGCATGTTAGATACTGGAATAAATTTTTCCTCTATCTAGGAACATAGATCTGAGGATGACAGAATATCCCTGTTAGTACAACAACAGAAGTTTCTGTATCAGATGTTTTAAAGTAGGAAAACTTACACATTTTTCTAAAAGATATTTTTACTTTCCTGCTGGTCTATGCCTTATGAAAAAATACTGCCTTTTCAGTTTATGCCTTGTTATCTGGGTGATACTTAACTGAATTGCTTATATCAAGCCTTCAGCTTATACTAGAAGACTGGACAGAGCCTGAGCAGGAGAGACGGGTGTACCTTGCAACTTAGGAATCTGAGCCACGCACTTTATCGAATATTTCTAGACTTACTTTCTATTGTTTAGGGGACCACTGCAATATGTGAGAAAAAAATGTGAGTCAAATCGTTGTGACCAGGTTACTTGAAGGAAAAATTTCTTAATGAACTCTGGATTTTTTCTTCTCTTGCTACAGTGCCCTGTTTCCTCTAAGTCAAAAACTGCTGAGTGCACAAAGTGCAGAGAATCTTTCCATAAATGGAGATGACTCTAACAAAACTCTTGAATGGCCTATGAAATATCATAGAGGATCAAAACTTCATGAGAGAGAATCCATCTATGGATGTTCTGGTTTCTGTAGAAGTCAGTATTCTAGAATTCTTTGCATAGGAGAGTAAATTTCATTTTCGAAAGGATAATACAAGTTTGAGTCTTACTATAATCTTCCCACAACTGAGTTCCCTTCTATTTTTTTACCTTCCAACCACTTCAGGATCAGAAAACATATCTTAGTACCTATGTGTGTATGCATTCCCCCTAACACAAGAGGAACCTGCTTCTGATTGGGGCCTAAAGTGCTTCTCTAGTCCAATATTGAACTGGGAGGGGATGATGGGATGGGGTCGCACATGGCATTCTTCTAGAGAGACAGCAAGCATTTTGGGCCAAACATATCAAATGCAAAAAAAACCACATTACTAGTTATGTGTCAAAAAATTGCAACTGCATATATGTAAGAGCATTCTGGAAAATAAATAATTTTATCTCTTGATATTTGGGGATATCTTCTCTTCTGAAATGAGAATTCTTGGGTCTGCATGCACTATATGAATGTTTTGGGATAAGAGAGAGACCCAATATTCTGCTTTCTTTTTGGGATTATGGTTAGTCTCCTAAAGTGGACAACTTCGAGGCCTGTTATATTTTTTGACATGGACTGCTGTTTCCTGGATTTCCATATGTATCCCCACTCACAGAAATTTAGAGGTTTTCACATAAAAGCAAATGAGAACTCCATAGACAGAAGAGCTCCATAGCAAAGCTCTCCAGATGCTCAAACTTTTGTAGAAAGGTTTGATGAAAATTTTGATAGGTGGAAATAATACAGGATGGGCAGAACTGTGCTAATTGAAGTGTGTTCTGATTCATTTCCTGTCCTGTTAGGATTATTTAAGGTCATTACAATTGATAGGGTTGTGTACCTTAAAAGTCCTAGGGAGATATATCAAAGCTTGCCATTCCACTCTGCTATTTTGGTCTTATTAATCCTTTTACAAGCTTTTGAGCCTACAGCAGAGATAATTTGCCCACTTTGTTTTGAGTCATAACCTGTCATTAAATGAAGGGAATAATAACAATGAGTGCTTTTAAAATGCACGCCAGTTTAGGATTTCTGAATGTGCTCCTGTCTCACAGGGATATTGTGAGAGTTAATCAGTATCACAGTTACAGGAAGACACTTGCTAGAGCTACTCTACAGGTTCTTAGTGTATCTTTGAGCTTGGGGAGAGAAAACCCTTTTGTGTAGTTTGTTCATACTTAGTTCTTTCAATAACCTTCAATTTTCATGCCCCAGAAGAAACTGTATATAAAGCATCAGGTGTAGCCAGACCATTAATAAACCCCTATACTTCACATATCCTCTGCAACTCATGGTATGAAGTCCTTGCTCTATGGATTTTATCAGTGAGCCTGAACCTTCAAACTCATTATTCCTTTCCCATAATCACCATGGTCTGCACTCAGGATGCATGCAGTGCCCACAGTACCTCTCTCTTCTTGGTGGACACTATGAGCTCAAGGAAGGACTGATCTTCAGCCCAGGAGTCAATCTCTGTGATATCATACAGCACAGTGCTCAAGGGGCCAAAGGACCAGAGATTCTGCTTCCGCTTCTGCATAAGGTATTGAAACATCTGAGGAGAAAAGAAGGGGGCAAGGATATCAGAAGCTTTCCAGTATATAGTGTATTTGCTACGAGAACAAATAAAGTTGCTCAAACCCCTTAATTATGACATATTTTCCTTGAACTCGGTAGCTGTTGTGGTTCCCATATCTCTCGGGAACAATTACAGCAGGTTTAGAATGGAAGAAATTTTTCTGATTCCTATTTCATCATTAGCTCATGCTTGACATAAAGGATGAGTTATTTTTACTCTAAATTCTAATCAAACTACTTAAGTTACTTGACACAGTTATAGTTCCTGACAGTAGACTTCAGATTGAATTACATGTTGATTAGAAAAAAAATGTTTTAATACTCTTCTACAAGACATCAGAAAAGAGGTTTGACAAGGGAAATGATACTGTCCCTTGTGAAACCACAGAAGAAACACTAACCACCTTTGTCTTTTCAGTGAGTGGAAGGATGAGGGTTTACATTAAATGCTAAGATTTTGTCTATGAATAAATGCCTGTGGACACCTGAAGAGGCTTCCCATCTGTCACATTTAGAGTAATGAAATCTAGACAAGCAAGACAATAATTTCTGTGAGCCTTTCAAAAAATTGCTTGGGGTAAATGTGTCTGTTAACACCTGTTTAACTCAAATGCTTCAAAAATAGGGGGAAAATATCTATTTTTTAAGCACTCATTTCTTTCATTAGGATAAAGAAATTTCTTATAAAGGGGTTTTGGGACCTACATAAGACTTCTGGGAAAAAAAGTCTTGTTGCGTATCTTCTACCCACTACAAACGTGCATAAATTCCCTTGCTCTGACTGATGTTATTTCAAGGTCTCCATTTCTCTTTTGTACGGAGGTACCAGTGTCACACAAACTCACCACAGTGTTGCCCTCAACTCCAGCCAGTTTGAATGGACTAAGCCCCTCATTGTTAGGAATCAGTTCAAGTGACCCTGGTCCCTCTTTGCTCCTGTCATAGGAAAGTATCAGGCTGTACATGTGGCAGGCAAACGTCTTATTAGGTTGGAGAACCAGGATGTGAAGAACAGTGTTACCTATGAAGGAAGCAGACTAGATAAAGTATCTGGAATAGCCCAGCCCTGTGCAAAGATTGAGAATGGACTGATGGCTTTTATTTTCCTCATCTCCCTCATCCCGCAGCTGTTTCTAGTGAGAGAAGAATATTTGCATGCACAGATGACAGTCTGAATAAAAATGCCCAGATCCACTCTGTGCAATTCACTGAGCCCCACAGCACATACCCAGAGAATCTTGAGCTCTAATGTCAGCTCCGTTTTCAATGAGCAGCTGCACAATTTCCTCATTCCCCACACAGGCAGCAAATGATAAAACATGCTCTCCTGAAATGAAAGGGATGGGAAGAAACAACATTAAGGATCCAGGAGGTGGGAGAGCTTGAAGCATGCTGAGGGGAAGCTATACATGCTATGAAGCCATAGGATATGAAAAGGAAGAGTTACTGTAGGTAACTTGTAAATTTTCCTGCCCCACTTCTCATCCTAATCAGAAAAGTTAAAAAAGACTTGTCCCACACAACACTAAAAGGAAGAAATGTTCTTTTCAGTGGTTTACCTCCATAAGAAGGTTGATAAGTAATTTGCTGCTAGGAAGACACTAAATTACAATTTTAATACAATATATATATTTATTTCCATACATGCAAATCTATAAAATGTGTATTGTTTATATTCACATATCATTCACATACTCAGAGGAAGTCTTACTCTTTGCTAAAAGATGTATGTCTGATGACATTTGAAGATAGGAGCCTCTGTTTACCCACTTTAGATGGGGATTATAGTGAGGCTCCCGCATATCCCCTCACCACTCTACTGGTTCCCTCCTTTAGCAGCAAGGGGAGAAGTTAAGGCTGTACCAAAATAGAAAAGGTTCTGGGAGCTGCGCCTGAAGAAGTGCCCAGTGGCCCTTGCTGTGCTGGCATTGGCTCCTCTCTTAAGCAAAGCCTTCACCAACGTGGTGTTCTGGTTGGCTGCTGCAATGTGGAGAGCTGTCTGCCCTGCAAGACACAGAAACAAAACCTTGTCTTCCAAGAAAGCAACTTCAGGCTGATCAGCAGTTTGTGTGTCAGTCATGATAAATGGACAGCAGCTAAAGGAATTAGCTTTAAAGTTATCCCTGTTGTGTGCAAAGGGTTGTACTAGAGATTTTACAGAGGTTCTGTTCTACTTAAATCTTTTTATTAATTTATTAAAACTGACTTTACAAATTGTCAAAAAATCCCAACAGAGTGCACTTTCTAGATTTTTTTCCTAGGGAAAATCAAGACACGCCACACTCATCTGGGAAGCGAGCAGGAAGTTGCAAGATTGACTATGGTTTCCTTCCTAAGAAATGAGGATAAGGTCAAGACAAAACTCCCAAAGACTAACTCTAAGTTTTTAGTCCAAAAGAATTTTTAAAAACACCTTTATTATTATTTTAGTGGTTTTGAGATTCAGACTGGAATTTCTGTGTACTCAACCAGAAGCAGTCTTTAAAAATCTGGATAAGAGTCTAGCCTCAAGAGCAGTGGCCACATTTCTCATTTTCTCAACCAAATAATTACTTTTTCTCCTTTTAGGGAAGGTCAGGCAGATATCCTTTTTTTTATAAACGAGTATGTCAGAAACCAAACTATATATCCTTGCAATCCCTTTCCAATCCCTTGCAATTCCCTGGTCAAGGTCTTTGCATGTTTGCACATGTGTGTACTCATGCCTAATATAATTCCTCCCTTTAGGAAAGGTCAGAAGCCATTTGCATATTGGTTTTGCTGTGTAACAATTTAGCAACATATTGAACCAGGAACAGTATAAGCCAATTTCCCAAATGCACAAGTAGCACTTCCTCTCCCCTCCTGCAGGAAATCCCGTCCATCCTCATTCCCAGTGATATTACCTTCATAAAGTTCTGATGTCATCCTCTCATTGATAAGCTCAGGAGCTGCTTCCATCAGAGCCACTGCAGCCTCCAAGTTATCGTACATGGCAGCTACATGAAGGGCAGTCTCTCCCACTGCGCCTAGAAACAGCAGGACAAGAGTGAGAATTGTCGAGACGTTCAACTGTATAGGACAAAAGTAGAAATAGATTCCTTGAGGTGGGGAATTACAGGAGGGCTATGTCCTCCCTTGAGTAGTGGCCTGGTACAGCCACATAACTGCACAGTCTCTGTCCTTCGCTTCAACAAAATCTGAAAACTGAGCAGAAACTTCAGGTGTCTGTAAGTGACAGCTGACTTCAGGCATGAAGTGAACGAGCACAACCAAGTCAGAAAACTCACTTTGTTGCAAAGCTGCTAACAGAGTTAAATCATCAGAGTCTGCTGATGCAAATGTTTAAGGAAACTAACAAGCTACTCATTGTAGGAAACTCTTGCCTTCCACAGAAAACCATTTTTCTCAAGTAATCCCAGTTACCTCTCTGATAGATATCGCATGTTCCGTCAGTGAGAAGTTTCCTAATGGCAGCAAGGTTGTTCTCTTTGGCAGCCTGGAGGAGTGGGGATTCCCAGATCCTGCAGTCAAGAAAAAACGTCTGATAAGGAATAAAGTCAAACACCTGGTACCTATTTCCATAGTTAACATGGCCTTTGCTCAAGACAGTTTGCATCTTGAACATTTTAACTGAAAAATCAGCAATGCACATCTGCCATCTGAGGTATTCCTTGAATGCACAAAAAAACTCCAAACAAAAACAGAAGAGGAAAAAGCAGAGCAGTGCAATTCTAAAAATACACTGAAGTTCATCATCTATTAGCTTAGTGATACTGAACCGTGTGGTGGCAGCAGAGGGGAAAGACAGGGGAAACAACCAAACTCTTTCTTGTTTTTATATCCCACTTTTTGAGGCACAGAAATAGTGAATGATGGGTCATTGAAGCCTCCTGCAAGTAGACAGTTATCTCAGGAGCCAGAAAAAGCCACTTGTTTCTTCACACAGCACAATAAATTAAGAAAAGGTTGCTGTCTGAATTGCTCCCACAGTGGATAGAAAAGGGCAAATGAGAATTCCATCTGTGTTCTTGCAACACTTCCTATAATTAACAGACTGAGCTCTGAAATGTAGTTCTTCCATGTACAAAGTTATGGAGAAAAATTCGACACCCTTTGCTATACTAGTATTTTCTCTAGTGCTGAGAGAATCGAGGAAATTGTTGAGAACTGAAATATGTTCACGTCCTGGCAAAGAGCATGTGCTCAAACAAGTTCCAGACAGAGTGGTTCACTTATAGCTGAAGCATGTCCTTGAGTCTTCCATGAGGATCTGGGTTATTTGAGCATATCTTTTGCACTTGATGAAGAATTTACAAGTACAGCCACCAAACTTCACTACAGCAAGGTCTTTGGAAGCAAACAACAGGTCAAGGGAGGTGATCCTCCCCCTCTACTCAGCTCTGGTGAGGCCATACCTAGAGCCCTGTATCCAGGTCTTAGGATCTTCAGAACAAAACACATATGGAGCTACTGGAGACAGTTCAGCAAAAGGCAAAGGATGATCATGAGAATAGAACATCTCTGTGATGAGGAAAGGCTGAGAGAACTGTGACTGTTTAGCCTGGAAAAGAGAAGGCTCAGGTGGTGCTCCTATCAATTTTTATAAGTACCTGAAGAGAGTTACCTGCAGTGTTTGTTCAGCATCCAAACAAGGTTTGGCAATGTTCAGGGTGAGTTGGCCACACAAAAGTAAAAAAAAAAAACAAAATCTACAAAACTGAGGTGAATATTTCTGCTATCTTTGAATATGTTCAGGTTTGTCTTTTAATTAAACTTAAAATAAATTAAAAAGTCATTTGGAATAGGCCTTTTGATTTCTTGATTTTATACAAATAAAAAATTATAGGTATCTCATATTCAGGAGATAAAGATTAAAAGGGAAGAACGACTCTCAAACCAAAAGAAAAAAAATATGTCTCATGAGTTTTCAGTATGAAATAGAAAGACATTTTTCTCTCCTAACACGGTAACTCCTGTTTTAGACCTTTGTTCAAATTAAAATTTTGTGCTTTTATCTCACCCCTGCTGTTTTCTAGTACAGATGTTTAATTTGATCTTAATTATCTAGAGTGGCCCAGGTCAGGCTGCAATGTGTGATGTGGAATAAGTCTAAGGATTACAGTAGAAAATGACAAATTCAAGCTGATATGAACAAAGATAACACCAGCCTTTGTTTTTCTACCAGCCTCTATCTGTCCCTTTACTACAATTTAACAACTGGCAATAATTGTCTTAAGCACACCTCCCCAAAAAAGCATGTGGGACAAATACATTACTCAAACCATATACCTGCAGATACAGCAAATGCTTCCTCCTGGTGGCATTCCATGTATTCTGGCATTATTTAGTTACAAGATTTTGGGGATAAATTCTACAATAAGCAATAGGTGCTTTGCATTAAGTGGTAACACTGATGTGAGGATACATTACCTGTGAATATAACTCTGTTATAAGCCACACTAAAACCCACATGAGAGACATAGAGAATATAAATGGCCCATTGCAAAAAATGTTTTCTTACAACTCATGCATCTTAAGTACAGGACAGCTTAATGACAAAAAACAGGAAAGCAGGCAACATGAATTCCGTGGCTCAAAGGAATGTGTATTTCTTGCTTCAAATTATTATTTTATGAACAACAAGATCTTAAATAAAAAAGAAATTTATATGCCATTATCTCTGTGGATTTAATCCATTTGAAATGTTAAGAGTTCTGCTCTCTTTTATAGTGGAAAGACACTGAAGACACTTGAGAAAACTTGGGGGATAAAACAAAACAAAAAATATCAGAATTATACAGATAAATAGAAATCATTTGAATAAGTGTAAATTAATGGACATGGGCTACAAGTAATAGAAGCATAACTGAACATCATTGTATCATTCCACAAAATGAGTCCTTCCTGTCACCAAAAACACCCCATTATTTAAGTCACTAGAAACTAAACTAGAAAACCCCTGAAGAGCAGAGGAGAAATAAAAACATTCAGGATAAAAAGAACCATCCTCAATAAATCAGGGAGCCATTCTGAGATATTTTTATATGTCCTTCACAGTCCTAGTTAGGGAAGTATTCCTTCTATAGCTTACTCATGCGTCAGTTTCATTAGTAACTAATGACAAGATGATTTGATGAGGAGATTGCATCTAGGATCAAACAAACAGGAACTAAATAAAGAGGCACTCTAAGCAAAAGTCGTAAGATTCAGTGTTAGTGAAGTCAGCCTGCCAGCTCTGCCACTATTTTGGCTAAGAAAGACTCTGTGTTTCTGGAAAATACATGTTTCAGAGGCAGGAAGTGGGGAGAGGTGGGGTTTCAGTAGCATAAACAATGCTACAATTAATATGTTGATGCTTTATTGGGTAGGCCTTTATCCCTCAAATGACCTCAGAGACAAGGAAGGATTGGGCAAGAGACGACATGGGAGGACACAAACACAATACCTTTCTCAAAAAATTACCAAAGTTCTTGTAAACAACTAATTAAATCACGATACAACTATGACGAAGGCACCTAAAAAATACTATGCTCAGTGTTTGGAAACTGAGGGCAAAATGGTCAAAAATTTCTTCTTATTGTAGCAACCTCCAACTGGGCTTAAAATGCCAGAGATCTCAGGCCAAAGAGCAAACCAGAAGAGGAACTCAGAAATGTCGGCAAATGTCATGGCACATTGCCTGTGATGTCTCAAAGGTTTGTGAGTTACATGTTCTGAGCATATGCTTTTGCTCTCATTTAATTTTCTGTCTCATAATTGGGGAAACATTTTAACCTCATTTAAAACATACCATTCTAATTATCAACTGATTTTTAATATATTACAGTAATGTACTGAGCACATAAATGTCAAAAACTAGGGGAAGCAAATTTGCTAATATAAAAAATTAAATGAAGTTGCCTGAATTTAGAACCTCCAAAACATTTTCAATTATTTAACTTCTGCATATTTAACCAACTTTCTTCCTGACGGATCAAACACAGCGTGAGTTTTGCATTTTACTTCTTGGGCCCCTTTGTGTCAAAGCAGCAGCTGGCAAAATCTGTAGCCTAAGTCTCTTAAAAGAGCTGCCTACAGTAGGAGCTTAGTTTCCATAAAGTACCATTATGTCACTGAACAGTGAGGCTGTATTTCAGAAAATGATTCAGCAGACATATCTAGACACTTTGAGACGATAATTCAGCACATCTAAGTTAAGCTCCTCTTCTAATCCTGTTCATCCCCTTCAACAGCCATGGAATCAAGGAATATTAAGCTCCTGATTTACCCAGCTAAGTTAAGTTTATAACTCTAGGCAGACTGGATGTTGCCTTACAGGATCAGTTTAGGATAAGCACAGTTACATAGCAAGCCAGTAATTCTGAGGAGCAATGAGAACCACAAGTTTCCACCTGGATGTGCTCCTGGGTTCTTCTTACTGAAATAAGGAATGTGTCAGTGTGGAGGCAGCTCGTGAGCCTTGATCATGCCTTACTATCAGCCAGGTTTCTTCACAGATGATTCAATGATGTGCTCGGGAAGCCATGAGCTGTTATTCCAATATAGGTGAGGGCAAAACTAGGAACACCAGAAAATCCATTGTGAAACAAAGAGGAGATAAAATTTAGGTCAGATTCTGACTGTGGGAGTCATGTAAAACAGTTCTCAACAAGGTTAAAGATTTCACAAGCACTTTCTGCTGGTAATATGTGCCCTTTGAGGTTTACAGCTTCTCAAGAACTTCTTTTGGAGTGCAGCCTGCTCATTTCACTTATAGACAGATAGAGAATGCAAAGGCTAGTAAATAAGTCTCAATTTCGTTATAAAAAGAAGAATTTGGATTGCTATGGTTATTCCTTCAGGACATCATTCAGAAGCATCTCTTTCTATTCTTCCCTTATCAGATTCTACAACTTCAATCATTCACTATATAGAATTCCCCTATTCTTTGCCCTAATTTAAGTTTGCTTCCAGCTTCAAGCTTTATACCCATGGAGAGTCAGTTCCTGAAGTTCTAAAGCAGTTATTTTAACCTAAGCTATAAATTCATCATCAGGATATTGTTTCAGCTTTCTCTTCTTTCCCTGTTGTGCTCAGAATATCCATGCTCCAGAATGAATCACGAAATTGTCAGAGGAGATTCATCTTCTCCCTTCCTTCTCCTAGTCTGTGCATGTAAATGTGTGAAAGCCTTCAGGAGAGCAGAGGGCTGCTCAGAGGAAGCCAACCAGCTGAAAGAGGATCAAAGCAATCACCTAGTAAGATGCCAAAGGAGTTGGTGAATGACTGCACAAAGTGAAAAGGATCCAGATAACAGGGGCTTGGACAATCAACAGGGTCAGCAAATTTCCTCAGCCCCAGCAACAAGACTCAGCAAGTTAACTGGGACCTCTTGCTTGTGTATGTCAAAGCCCCTTCAGCTGAGAGTAAACAGAGCTTCTCTGGAAATAAATTAAACAGGTTAATAATTGCCAATGTTACTAGACAAGAAACTGATAGGGAATTCTTATCCCTTCAGATATTTGACTAGCTGCTACACAAAGCAATAGAAATCTTGATCAGTTATTTCCAGCAGGGCATTCTGCTTGCATTAACATCTTTTTTTTCCTAATTCTGCATCTGAGATCATCATAAGAATAATCTCATGCTAGAATTGTTTTAATGGTTCATAAGTTGTTAGTTCTTTTTATTATCACTGAAGCAGTCATAAAACAAATTTGTTCTTTGATGTATGACCTTATTCTGCATCAAAACTTCCAGCCCTCCTCACTAGGGATTTTCTACAGTTTTATTCCAGGTTGTGTTCCTTACCCTGTGTCTAATAACTTTTTTCTAACAGTTTTTTTTTAATTTGGGGTGGGGTTTTTGTCAGGGCACAAATTTAATGTTTTCTTCTTTGTAAGGAAACCTATGGCCAAGTTTAAGTAATCAAATAATTTCCTAAATCCACAAATAACTTCCTAAATCTATGAGCCTGAGATGCATCTTAGGCCGAGTTTGTGCGTTGCTGGGGAAACACGACTTCTGGAGGACCTTTACATTTGCTAAATTAGGGAGACTGTTTTTCATTATTAGTCTCAGAACTTTCATTAGGATGAAGGTGTATCAGTAAAGACCAGAAATGCTGCCATTGATGCTTTTGATTCTATTTTATGCACAGCAGCAGCCAATCGTTCTTTGCATCACAACTGCTCAGAAACACTGTTGTTGAAACAATCTATAAATAAAGTGCTGGAACTGGGAGCTGGCATCTTTATTTCACTGTCACCTCTGGGAGCAAAAGAACCAATTAATACAGACAGGTATTGTGGATTTTAAGACAGGACAATGCAATGTTAAATAGTGGGATAAAAACTCAGTAATGTTGTTTAGACATGAAGAGCCAAACTATGGGGACAGCTCATTCACTACCAGCTTGAGAAAGATTTATGTAGAAGCTGAAGACTCTCTGCGTCCTTGTACAACTCTCAAACAATTCCATTTACCTGCATTAGGCTGAGCTGCCCTTTTATTTGTGCCACATTTGTTTCCAGGGTAAGCAAAGCACCTCACTAGTATGTCTGGGAGACTAAAGAGCCACCAAAGAATTTGGAAACAAAAAGTTTTATTGTGACATCTTTGGAATGACCATAGCTCTCTGCAAGTTATGCAAGTTGTCCCAGGCATCTCTAATGTATTACTTCTAATAAATACTTCTTATTTATCAATCAGAGTTATGGATACAGGCAATAGTAGGAGGAAAACTATGACATAATTGTAATACTTTTACAGGTACTGGAACCATGTACTCACTTGTTATAATTTAAATATTGCTTATTTTTTATGAACAGTGCAATTCTCATAGCGTGGGTTTTCTAAAATCCCATTCCAGGAGGAATTTGTTCACATTTCCTGAGAAACTCTTGCACTGAAAATAATTTCTAGATCTATTACACTGTGACACACATGTGATTCTTCTTCACCTCTATCAGGCCCAGATTTTCATAAGTATTCATCTTTCTGTTCTCCGTCTCTATGAATTATGTTGAGGGTTTATGTTCATGTGCTTCAGGCCCCGTAGATCCCAGAGTCTGCTTCCAGAGATGATTCTAGAGAGAATATATGAGATGTGACCACTGTCCCTGGGACTCCACATTGAGCTACAGGCTGTTTAAAAGGAGAGTCTTCAACAGAGGAATACCAGAAGATTTAGGCCAAATAAACTCAAAGTCCTTTTCAGTTCTAGGAGATTGTATCACATTTTTGAACCTGGATTCCCCAGGGGAAATATTATAGAGTGCAATATTAATCACTTTCTGTGAATAGGATGACTAAGAGTGATGAGAATGAATAATGCTAAGATCTACCGCTAGTAAGATTCAAAACACTGTTTCATATGAAGAAAGAGAATGAACATCAGTGCCAGGGAAGGTGACAACTGCCAAAACAATTAGTTTTCAGGTATTATCACCAGTCCTCAGGCAGAAAAAAAGAGACTTGTTCTTCTCTTGCTGACTTTCTGTATACGATCAGAGAATGACAATTAAATAGTAACATATTTACCACTGGCTTTCAGTAAGACAATAACAGAATTTAACCACTGCTAATTACTGTATGTATTCCAACACCATTTTCACTAGGAAGAACTCAAGCTGAAGCCACAACACTGAAGTTCTATACCACAAAATGACAGGACGCCGCAAAAGCCCTTTTGGCTTACAACAGATTTTCCACAAAAGGAGGTTTCATAAGAGTGGTTCCCACACACCAGTCACCAAAGAAGGTCTTCCTGGTGTGTTTTTCTATCTGTACATAACTAAAAATGCAAAAGCAATAAAACTGATTCCAGTCCTCTGCAAAATGTTCATTTTTTTTTTTTTTTTCTCCTCAAACTCTGAGCTTCCCTGGGGACAAGTAACAAAAAAGTAGCCCAATAGGAAGTGCTGATCCTGTCCTCTTTAGGAAAAGTTTTCACATATTGGCACCACATAATTTGTGACCAAATAGGAGGAGGCTAATTTGTGTTAGCTGAAAGCTGTGAGAAACACATAGACCTGAAATGGAAGGGAACAACGGTGTCCCCATGCAACACTGATATCACAGTGAGTATTGTGCACACTGCATGTGTTTTACAGAGAACTTTATAAAGAAACACACAAAAGTTAACTTTGAGACCAGTGGGATTGCACTACAGTGACCTAAGAGAAGTTTATGCAGAAGGGTTTGTATGACTAACATTTTTTTCATGTTAGTTCATGTTTTCCTCCATCAGTAGCAACACACAAGATGTTCATGGCCCTGTAGCACATGACTAGTGAGGATTAATGAGCAAAGAGAAGTGGCAACCTAAGACCAGTCTATGTGAAAGGGAGCAACAAAGAGACCAAACCCCGCTTGACAACAGCAGATGGTAAACCAAGGACTAGAATATCATCAAAAGTTATGATTTTGGAGATTCAGGTTGAATATTTGGGGAAAAAAGCCCCTTTCACTAGGAGGTTAGTACTGCACTGTAACAGGTACCTAAAGATATGGCAGAATCTGGGGACCTGGGAAGCTTTCAAGACTGAGCTAGACAGAGCTTAAGCAATGTGATCTCTTGCTGGCAATAGTTCAGCTTCAAGTGGGAGGTTAGATAAAGATCAGCAGAGTTTTCTTCCACATCTCTTTGACTTAAAAATATGCAGATAATGCTACAATAATTTAAAAATACTGTATTACAATGTATTGCTTATTGGTATTAATTACTAGTATATAACCAATATATTTAATTTAGTATATTAATATATTTAGACTTCTATTTTATACTCATTTGGACCTTACAGAATCTGCTGAGAACTTATTTTTCAGTTACCTGTGATGCTTTTCATGAACGCATCAAAATGTAAACACTTCAGCATTCCACAGAAACACAATTGTTCCCATTGTCCCTCCCATTTTAAGTGCATTTAAGTCCCACCGCTCTGAAGTAAACTGGTACAGGCTTTGTCACTTGGCCAGAAGTTATAATTCTTTCCCTAAAGGTGTACATGTGACCATCTTAACTGATTTTTTGCATATTTCTATTCATATACGTGTATATACATATACATACATATAGATAGATTTTGTTGCACACAGTCACCTTTTTGTCCCCACAGATGTTCAGAGTTATGTGTGGAAAGAAAAAACAGATTTTACAAGCAACTGGAAGCAATTTGTTATTTGAGTACCGCAGCATTTGTGCATGCAGAAATGACAATGAAAACCAGATCCAGCTGTATTTCCATGAATAGTGCTGCATTTCTGTGTGTACATTTCTGCATTTCAGTCCTGCACAGCAGCCACAAACAGCCTTCAGTGTTCACATGGCAAGACACAGCCAATCTTCTGGATAACCTGAGGTCTAAGAGGAGTCACCGTACATATTGACACTCAGGTCGCAGGGCTGAGAAACCACAGTCTGACCCAGGAGGTGACTGACCCCCAAAACGTTCAGCAACATTAAGCCTGCTCTATCCCACAGTAAAAGCAACCTTTAGAGAGACAGAAAGCAAAATCCTGACAAAAAAGCACCACTATTTCAGCTGGCTGCAGCCTATACATCACACACAATCCTAATAGTCATTATAATAATGATGACAATAATAATGATAATAGTAATAATTTAAAACAAACCTTCATGCATTTTCCTGTGAGCTTTACCAATGAAGCAGGAAAGACAAGAGAATACATTATTAATTTGTGACTGAAGTCCTGCACTCAAGGTAATTCAATTGCAACCTGGTAAATCTACCTGTGAAAGCAGATAAGATTGGAACTCCAGAAACATTCCACCTTGAAGGAAGAAATCTGATAGAGAAGAGTGCTCCAGGGTTGTTTAAAGTTTATCTACTGGCAGAAAAGCCTGAGGGGAAAGAGTGAGAATCAGCTACAGGGAGAGCAGGAGAAGAAAGAGAAGACAGGAAGGCTGAAGTGCACTGTACCTTTTCTGCTGGAGTAAGTTGATTTCATCCAGATGTTTATCCCAGGATTTTTTGCCTTGCAGCTTCTGACTTAGTCCATTCCATATCCGGGAATAAAAGGGATTGCTCTCCCCAAATAAAGGCACCCCCATATCACGTCCCTTTTCCTCTCTTGCCCAGCTGCCTGAAATCCAGCAATCCCCACTTTGGGAAAAAGTCTGGAAAGGCTGACTGCAGGTCACCACTCCTCCACCCTTAGTTAGTTTCAGAGGAGACTGTCAGTCAACTGCATCAGCTGATCAAAGTACGTGTAAAAACACACAATAAAATCACTTGTTCCTAGCAGACCATACCTTGAGCCTCATCAATTACTTAGTTTCCAAAATAGCCCAACCCAAAGGTGTGTCTGATTTAGAAGTAGCTCACCAGCAGCCTACCCCTCAAAAAGACCCTGAACAGCAACTGAAGAATTCATACAGCATCAAGGTCCTAGGCTTCTACTATTTTGATTTTGAAATCTAGACTTTAGAAGCAGTCATCCTCCTTCTGTATCTCTGAATTCTTCTGAAAAGCAACATGTAAGCAATTTTGAAATAGACAGCTGAGCGAGTGAGGCAAAACACCTTTAAGGTGAGTGAACATGTGGGAACGTGCCCTAAAAGACACAGGGCTCTGGGAAGGTGGCAGAGAGGAGGACACACCTCCCACCTCAGCTGTCTGCAAATCCCATTAAAGAAATTATCGTTACAGACTCCACCTTCTCCACGTAAAACAAAATCACCTTACTCCACAAGCTAGAAGAAGAGTTTATGTAGATTAATGTGTAAACTTTACATATCTCATTTTCATTTAATGTTCTACAAGCTCTCATTATTTCATCTCCTAGAAAAATCTTTTTTAGGAAAGAGATGAAAATTTCTATTTAACAAAACCTTTTTTTTTATTATTTAACAAAAACTTAATTTTGGCACAGAAAAACATATTCAGAGTCAGGGGCTATTTGCCTGCAAAGCAGTAGACCAAATATCAAAATGAAGAGATGAGACATCCTTCTTTGTGTGAAGAAGATGGAAACTATGAGGGAGAAAAGAAAAAAAGACCAAGTAAAAAAAAATACAAAAGAGAAAGGGAAAAGAGAAAGCTCCTAGTTTCTAATCTTCGTTCCCTAAAGACTTGTTCAAATATTTTTATACCTTGAATCAACAGAAATATCCCTTCATTCCTACTCCTGCTGTAGTGGAAATTAATTCTGTTCAGGGTGCCTGGACCCAGGCAGAATCAGTAGGTAAGAGACAAAAGCGTATAAAGCAATAGGACTGAGTAATTTCTTTGAAATTCCTGGTTTATTTAGAGGTTTCTCAGAACTACAAAACCAGGATTAACATCCAAACTTCTGTAAACTCATGATGTATCCTATCCTAGAAAATCATAGATTGCCACACAATTGCTACACAAAAAACAATGCTTTAAGACAAACTTGAGGGATCATACTCCAAAATTATTTCACTGGGCTGACCCTGTCTAAGAGGAAGTATCAAGTTAAGCTGTCATAGTAGGAAGAAGATATAATTTCCTGCTTTGAGAAGTTAGAGTTTATACCAGCCAGGTGTTTTGAGCATATGTTGTGTTTTTAATAGTTTTTCAAAGAATATCAATAATGAGGCCACCCTAACACTGTGAGGGATGGGGGGAAGCAACTCCTCTTGAAATTGAGAAAGGTATTTAGCCACTGAGGTGTTAAATGCCTCTGACAGATGAACACAATCTCTATTTCTCCCAAGCAGAGAATACTTTCCACTGTCTCCCCAAGGAAGCCCTAGAAGATTGGTTTCAGCAGTTCAGGGAAGCAGTGATTTATTCCTGCCTCCTCTGGGCAACACTGCCACCCTGACAGCAGCTCTCAGGTACAAGAAGTGAAGAACAGTCAGACAGAAGGTCGAGGGAGAAGTTCTTAGCTAACCATGGAGGCAACATCTGCAGCACCAGGGCAGTCCCAGCAGCTGCAAACCAGTGTCTCAGGTGGACTCAGCACATGGTCGTGGGCGGCTCATTAGAGCTCTCATTACGGCTTCAGACTGCAGTAAAGCTGGCTCAACAGTTTTCCTTTACCCACTTGTACGAGCATAAAGACTAACACTGCAGTAGAGTGTTTTCTTGTAATTCGTGGTAGAGGGCATTTTCAGCGGAAACAGAGTACGGAGGTGAAAGGTGGATGAAATATGTAAGCATGTGGTAAGGTCTGAAACCTCTTTAGCAGCACATCATGACCAAATCACTTCAGCACTGCTGGCCTTTCAGTCTAGCAGGGTGTAAATAGTTTTATTCAAAAACTAAAGACCTGATAATGCCTTGCAGTTCTGATGTGGATTGTAGGTCTATACAGTTTGTGCACGTGGTTTTCCGCATACCTCAGTGGTGCTTTTAGGTCTTTGAATCCCTTTCCTCAACTCCTGAGTCATGTTGTGGCTGGCTTCTAGCCCTTTAGCTCCCGACACTATTCTAGCTCTACTTGTTCCTTGTTCCAAGCTCCTACTGCAAATAGTGTCTTTATCTTGGCTGCCAGTGGTGCCCTTTACTGGTTGTTTGTCTTGACTTCTCTTGTTTCTGAAATGGGGTAATTCTGACTGACCTGATTCCTGGACTCTCTTGATTCCAGCTTGACCCCTTCTAACAAATATGACATCTAATGTCAACATCTTCCACACAAATTCCCTTCTATATCCATAGGCCATCCATAGCAATGTAAGCATGAAGAAATGCAAAGTACAACCTGTCCAAATGTGTTTCTCACACCACAGTGTCTAAGAACACAAAATTAAAACAGACCAGCAATGATGGAATGATCATTGCAGTTCAGTCACCTCCTGGCTCTGGGGTATCTACCAATATCATACATGGCACAGTTAGGATGTGCTGCCCTTTGCAGGACTACAGAAACTATTCAAATAAGCCAGTGTGCAGAGATACTTCAGTAACAACCAATTCCTAATTTCCCATACCTGCCATAAATACAAGGGAGCAAAAAAACCACTTTTGTCACTGGGGATTGTTATCTTGCTAGAGACAATACTCTGCATTTTTTTTACAGCACAATGCATTCCTTTTAGGTCAGCCTTAATTTTGAATTTATTTATTTTTTATTTTTTTTTTATATCTGAATAGTTGAGTGTAAATGAGGTGACCTTTGGTGAACCTGAAATTCAAGTTAGCATTTGCTAACAACATACTTGAAAAGGCAAAATTATAACAGGGGAATTCGAGAAAAACACTACAGGGGAATTTTTCAAAATAACTCCAGTTTTGGTTTCATCCCAGATGCCTTTTCAGTCCCTTCTTTCTTTTCAAAATTAAATCAACACAGCTATTACCTGGCCTACTATAGAAGTAATTTCAGTGCTAATGTAGAGACAGACGTAATTTGCACAGTGCATGGATTCCTTTCCTTCTGAATGTTCCTGACCCCTACATTCCATGTTCTTACAAAACTTCTGTCAACCTTCCTGGAAATTTTGAGTGCTGGAGGTATGTAAGAGTAAATCCAATGTGATTATCTGGTAACAAATCAGGATGGGAATGCTTTTTTTTTTAATCTTTCTGTTTTTATCTTACAGGTATTTTAGGGAAGGGGGAATTGAAAGAGCTGTGTGATATTTTAAAGTTACTACAAAGATGTAAGTGTAATCCCTGTCTTTCACAAAATCCACAGGAATGCAAACTCTGAGCAGCAGGAAATGGAAAAGATAAAAGGCATTGTAAAAGTAAGGAAACCTATTGAAACTAAAGGAGAACCCGAATTAGCTAGACATGGTAGATATCCCCCATTTTGATATTCTGAAAAGTTTTTAAGGAAACACACAAGATTATGTAATGAGTGGTACTGGGAGAAGTTACACAAAGTGGCTTTTGAAGAGAAAGGAAAGAAAGGTAAGTCAACTCCTTTATTTATAATTATGATGAATTTAAATTCTCCTCTTCATTTACCTTCCGAATTTGCCCCCCACATCCAAGTTAAGCATCTGGTAGACAAATAAAATAGCACGATTAGATGCTTAATACACTCAGAGCCAATGAGTAGCCAAGTTATCTTGGCTAGAGTACAGACAAGTTTTATCTGTCAGAGATAAGTATCGCTCCCAACCATCTGCCTGGACAAATTTCCACACAAAGACTTGCCTGTTTTTCCAGAGCTTTAGACTGCCAAGTCAATTCAGAAACTCCTATTCTTCCATGTCTTTTTTGCATATAATCTCTCTGAATCATATATATGCTCAAACCTTAAAAATCAAAGCACATTTTATATTTTTATCTCAAATTCACAAAACAATTTCACTATAAAAAACTAGCTCTTAAAAATTCCCAATTTGGATATCGTAAGAGAAATTCTGGCATTTCAGCAACAGCAAAAACAAAGTGCATGGATTGCATTCCCAAGTTTACACTACCATCTTAAGAGCAAGACTGGAAGTGCAACCTGCAACCAGACCAGTCTTTCAACACTTCCCCTGTACATTTCTGGTTGTACTGCAATCCTTTGTCTGAAATCTCAACATTTAATAAAAGCTCTAAAGATTTAAGTTGTGAGAAAAAAGAATGAGAGCGGCAGAAGTACAGGAAAAAGCAATGACAAATAACAGTTTTAAGTACAGAGAGAACACAGAACAGAAAGTCAAGAAAGTCAGCAGTAAACAGTGATGTAGCTTCTCCATGTCTATAATGGATAATCTTCCATCTGAGAAGATTGTAATAATAACTAGGCAGCAACTGATTGATGCATTACAAATATGTTAGGGAATCCTGTTGGACTGTGGTATTTCCAGTTGTTCAAGTTATATATCTTACTTGTGTAGCATAGGAAAACAAAGCTGTGGATGATTGTATTGAAATGCACAGCATTATGTACCCTTCGATATCACACAGCTGAGTGGTGATACCTATCAAAACCAAAACAAAGTAACAGAGGAAAATAACTAGATATTCCAGAAGCAGAATGCTAGTGGTGTTATCTCCACCAGTCTTGAGAAACTCTTATCTTCACAAGATCTCATCTGCTGTGTAAATATGAATTACTTCACCATCAGTAAATCACAGGTAACTCAGCAACAGATGTAACTTAACAATGCATTATAAACAATATAGCAGGGCATAAGTGTCCTTGAAGCATCTACTTAATATTATGCAACTAATCCTGATGTGTAATTCCATGAATCCATCTCCTGGCCTGGAGGAGCGCAAAATGCTAGAGGGAAGCTGGTTGTAAATAAAATATTACACTGGATTCCCTTAATTAATAGTGTGGCCTTGTTGTGTGTGTGTGTGTGCAGTAAGCCTGGTTGAGAGAATTAAAGGAAAGTGGTCTCTACTTCTTGATTCAGACTAGCAGAAGCAAGGACAACTACTCATGGTGAGAAATGGCAGCAGAGGCACAGACTTCCTTTAAAGATGAATTCCTGAGGTCCTGGTCAGTTGGATAAGGGATCAGCAATAGTGCCATTGACTGTTACAGAAAAGCAGCACAAAGATCACTAGACTTTGTAAAACTTACCTTCCCCCCCCACCCCAACCCCCCAACTTTTGCAGCAAACTTTGTAACATTTCCAGAAAAAGCCAAAAGAGAATTGAAGACCTCTGATAACTGCAGTCATATTGGCAGTGTGAAGGAGATCTCTTACTGAAATAGAGTATTACTAATTCATAAAAAACCTTGATTGAGGGAGTCAGTGGTATTCTACCTCACTGGGGAACCCCAGAAAAGGATCCTGGATGGTTTTCTACTACTGTGATTTGGGGTACTAGCTCAAGTCAGAAAGCTTCCTGTTAGTGAGCTGGGAAGCTTATTTAATGATGGTTTACATGGACACCAATTCCCCAGCCTCCTGTCAAAGGAGTACCCAGGGACTTGTGTACTCAATAGAAGCAGAAGCATATTCCTTTATGAAAGGTGGACTGAGTAAATGTCAAACCAATAATCCGCTCCTGCAGATAGGGAACTAGTAGTAAGTCTTAACACAAAAATAGGTAATAAAGAAAAAGTAGAAAAAGGGCTTGGATCTCCATGTAGATTGACATTAAAATTGTGACAGTGGTGCCTTGAGAGGCTACCTAGAACAGAGGCCAGGCAGAGGAATAAAGCAGGTATTTATTAAAAAGGCCTTCAAAGGATACACCTCGGGCAGGACAAGAGCCTGGCCGAGGCTACACCCAAGATGGATGATGGGTCACACATTTTCACACTTTTACAAGTTTTGGTCCATTTACATATTGGGGTTAATTGTCCTGTTACAGCTTCAGGGTATGAAGTCCCATCCTCCCAGACTGCTCTCCTCAATTCGCTGTTGTTTATACATTTTGGGCTTGAAGCTGCAACAGTGTCCTTGGTTCTTGGACTGAAAAATGATTGTTTTGTCTAACTACACTGTGAGGAGAACTTGCTAACACTTTATGTGAAGTTCAGAGCTATATACTGATGCAGTACAGAATCTGGAAAATATGAAAGCTAAAACTTAAGGCATCAACAGTAAGGTTATAAAAACATGAAATAAAGTCATGAAAGCCTTCTCATTCAGATTTCCTTAAAGGAGGTCTGAGATTTAAAGGTAGCCCAAGGGTGTTACCAGGAATCTCCAAATCAGCCTGTAAAATAGAGGGGAAAACCATTAGCAAAAAAGAGCGCCTCACTAATTTGTTTTATTTTGTGGCCTGGAATGCCACAAAAGTAGCTAAGTCTTTCATTCAGCACTTGTAAAGTTCTGTGTATTAGTGGGTAGACCCTACCATTTTACTAGACACTCTCCTTGCTCCTAAAGATACACAAAAACATGGAAGTATAGCTCTGGGATACATCTATGGCAATGCTAACCCCCAAAGCTGTGGCCAGCAATGTTTTTGGAGTTTGGAGAAAGGAAGAAGTTGGTCTAACAGCTGCTTGATTTGAGACTGGGTGTGACTCCCAATATCATAGCTCGTATCAGGCTTAAAAGATTCTCTGAAACCTCTGAAGTATGAATACAGTCTGATTTTATTCTGAGTTGGTTTGGGTCTTAGTCCAAAGCAACTGTACTACTCAGGATAGCAGACAGGAAATCAAACTTGGATTGTGGCTGGGTTTTTTTGTGACAACAGGTGACACCACTTAGTACTTGGAATGCACAACTCTGAGTTGCCCAAAGCACCATTAGGGGAACTCCTGAATATATGCTTTGGTGTAAGAGGAAGAATTTTGAAGGTAAGTGCTGATGACAGAGGTTAAACTTTGGTCCTGACAAACAGGGGAAATCTGGGCCCTGTTAAATGTTTGTCTTTAAGAATATTGCATCCTGAGAGCAATTCCTGGTAGAGCCATTCAGCTGTACATCTCAGATTACAGGGTTTGCTACAAATATCTGCCACCTGTGAAATCTCAGAGCAGACTGAAAATCCTTGGTTTTATTTCTCTGCCCCACAGTGGTCAGGTCCCTGAGTGTACTAAAAGGCTTTAATGGTGCTGACCAGCCTCATCTGATATCTCCAGCCTCATACTCATCACCTCAAAGTCTGTATGATGTCCCATAAATAGCCTACGTTTCCAGGTTTCCTCCCATGTTTCCTAGGGTTTCCTTCCCCCTGCCTCTTCTTCCTTTCCCCGTCCCCAAATCTTGTCAAGAGTAGAGTGAATTTCTGCCCCACTCATCCCCTGTTGTCTCTCAAGCCCACCTAGACTTTAGGAACCTCATAGGCACTCAGCTCTGCTACCCAGCCCAAATTTTCCCATGCTTTCTTCTCTTTCTCAACAGTCTGTCCTTGGCTTTGTGTCCCCTGAAATAGTCCCATGGAAACCCACAACAACTAATCCACTTTACCACAGTCCTTTCTGGCTCCAGAACCCTGAGGGGTGTGAGGGCACTTTTGCTGGGAGGGGACTAGTACTGTTGTGATCCTGAGTGTACTAATGGGTTTTCATGGCCCTGACCAGTCTAACCAGGAGCCTTCAAAAAAGCTACACACACACACCCACACACACACCCCCACACACACACACGCTCATATGATGAGCCCTGTTTAAGGGCCCTTGTTTCTATTTTAACACAGAAGCCCTGTTTAAGGTCTGCTTTGTGTCTTCAGCTCCTGCCTGCAGCTGTGCTTGTGTTTGGCCATAGGCTCCAGTGATCTGAGCCCTGACTTGCTGACTGACTTCTACCTTGACTTCACACTTGCCTTGTCAACATGGATATATACTTTGTGATAAGCAGGCCTTGTCACCATCGCTGGACATCATTCTGATCAATGGATTAATTTCCTGCCTTGACCTTAAACCTGCCTCATCACCAAGAAATTACTTGAAAATCTAGGGTCTTGCTTGAGTGACCATCTCCAGGTCTGCCTACTCACCTTGCTCAAATAGTGTGGGACTGCACCCCAGATGTGAGGCCCCTGTCCTGTCTGGTGTAAAGTCAGGCCCTGTCCTGTCTGTTAGGGTGCAGCCAGCCCTTGCTGCTTCCTAACCGTTCCCTCACAATTTAAGAGGTCCTGTAAATACCTCTGCACTTCTTACTCTTCAAATTGCAGTTTTGAAGATTGTCCCAGTAAAGTCTCGACCTGTTCTCAAAGTTTTGGCAGTAGCAGAAGGTCATAGGCAGATGTCAGATCTGAGTGGCAGCTCTGCAAAATTAACTTAGAGATTCCATTGGTCCTGAAGTAGAAATAAATATCTCTGCTTATGTGAACTTGTTGCTTTCAGCATTAGTAAAGGAATAATCACTGTAAATGGTAGATTGCATTTATAGTATCTGAAGAGCTGTTTACAGCATTTTTTTTGGTAGAGAAGTGACAAAGAAGACAGTGGTTTATTAGGGATATCCTGAAGGATATTCTTCAACATACTTGATGCTGGGAAGGAACACTTACTGTTAGGTAATGGCCCGTTCAGAAGTATTTGTCCATTAATCAGCTTTGGTTAGCTAAAGCCAGGCAAGGTTCAGGTTACTGTGTTACTGTGTGAGTAATTCTGCTCTTTGTGTGCATATTATGGTATTGCAATAGTTAAGAAAGATACTCAAGGGCTGAAGAACTCATTGCCCTGAGCTTCTGGGAAAAGGACTGTTATACACCTCATGGAAAATTTTATGGCAGAAACTGGAGTGTTGTACGCAAAGGGAAACTGATCCAGGGAGATGACAATGAACTAAACTTAAAATAAAATTTTATAAGCACTGAGAAAGGAAATAGCCAATCTCCTGTAAGATGGAATTAGCCGGGTTTTATTTAATACATTTATTAAAGTAGCTAGAAGAATTAAAATAATTTATTTGTTTATTTGTTGACTTATTAGTAATTTGTTCTTCTGCTGGAAAACTTGATGGTTGGGATCTTTTTTTGTTTGATTATTTGTTTTTCCTCAGTTTCTGTTGTATTCACCCTGTTGAATAACACAGGATTCTTTTTCAGATTCATGTTATCTGATTAGACTTTATCATGTAATGAATTTTGAGCCTGATATAACATGACATCCAAAGAGCTACAAGAGCTGTATTTGCATTAGTGAATTTTTACCCTCATCCCTGCCAAGAAATTGGGAGAAATTTTACTCCACTGCAGAGAAAGCTATGTTCTAACCACACAATTAAAGACACATGAATGATCAAAATTAATCATCACACTCTTTCCCCTGAGAATGTTGAATATACCAGAAATCTGCCCTCTGAAACAGATATGCACTGATTAAAACTGAGTAAAGAACAAAATTATCCTGACAGTTTAGGATCTTTGGCCACTTGTATGTACTCCAGGCACAGCAGAATTTTTCTGTTATGAAGAGTGTCCTGGAGATTTTGAAATGCACCTTTGCAGTGACAACTAACTACTTTCATAAGTGGAAATAAGTTGCACTGACTTACAGTCCTGAATAGGACTGGCATTTAGAAAACAAACTATTAGAGCAAGTATTCTATCTTCATGAGAAAATCTGAGAATAGAAATTGAAATAAAAAGTTACTGTTCCCTTTGCATGCATGATTTGTGACTTTTCCCAGGCAGAGGCTCATTTATAGCCTCCCTAAAATCTCTTACTCTCATTGGCCATGGACCAAGAAATTAAATATGTTTAAATACTCCCTAAACTACATCTAAACCAAGGATTTCTTTTTTTTTTTTTTTGTTTTGATGATACAAAATGACACCTTTCCCTTCAATGACTGACATAGATATCACTTGTGCTGCTGAAGGGAGAAGAGGTGATGTGACACAGAGATCACAACAAGGCACCACAAATTTGGTATCATAGAGCAGCATCAGGACTTGACTCAATAGCAACACCACTTCTCCTTGATTCAGCCCTTATATCCCAGTGTGGAATTGTGGTCAGTGTGCATTCACTATCCCTACACACAAGCTCAAGTCTCAGCCTAACACCCAACAACTGAATAGCAAATATAAATGCATATTTTATCTTAGTTATTCCCAACAGTCTCCATAGTGAGTTTTTAACCTATTTACCTGTGAAACACAACAAGAGCTGGTGGTGTGGAAGCTTTGACATGTCTCTGTGCCCTGTGTGTTAATTAGGAGAGACTGACTGACCTCTACTGGGTTGATCAGATCTCGTTCACACTGTTGATGGCATCACAAATACATTCAAAGTACAGAGGGCACCTTCAGTAAATTGATGAACCCAAAGTGTGGGGAATGCTTGCTACACTGTAAGGCAGGGCAGCCATTCCGAGGCTACTTGATAAAATGAAGTAAGAGTCCAAGAGGGCTCTCATGGGGCTCAACAAAGACAAAAACTCAGTCCTGGATCTAGGGTAGGAAAACTACAGGCCAGGGAAAGATTGGCTGGGGACCATCTCTGCAGAAAGGAGTCTGTAAGTTTAACATAAGCCAGCAGGGTGTCCTTGCAGCAATGAAGGTCAACCACATGCTAGATTACATTAGCAATACTGTAAGCAGTATGTCAAGAGAAATTATTTTTCCCTTCAATTTCAGAGGGGTTAAGCTGTGTTTAATAAGAGACTGAATCCAGGGTTGGAGTTCCCACACTGGGAAATGGGAGCATGTCAAAGAAAGGGTCACTAAGATGGACAACATTGTGGGAGGGGAGGGGAGGGGACAGGAGGGGACGGGAAGGTACAGGACTAATTGCTGTGTCCAGTAGGGTCACAGAGGTGATGGAACCAGACTCTTCTAAGAGATATCAAAGAAAAAAAGCAACAACTTTCAAACACTGTAGTGAGGGTGATTCAGCAATACAATAGGTTGTCAAAAGAGGCTGTGACATCTCCGTTCTTTGAGCTTTTCAAAACTCAGTTGAACAAGACTCTGTGCCAGCTAATCAGTTTTTATGTCAGCATTGCTTTGAGCAAGGAGAGACTACAGCCTTTTTAAAGGCTATGAATGTATAGAAGTGTTTCTAAAAACTAAAGATTAGACAACTCTTTAAAATGTATTTTATTAAAATATGAATGTTCTGTATCTAATCATCACTTAGTCACTGACGTGACTGATGTTAGAGCTGTATGGCCAACGAAATTACAGTGTTGTCATCTCCTATAAACATTAGCCAAAGCAGTTACTGGAGGTGACCAACTATCCAAAAAATGTGACTCTCTTGTCCTGCAGGGTTTTTTGTGTGAACCAACTCTGCACACCAGAGTCCTCTGTGAACCAGCTTGCTTCTTAACCTGACTTCCCATGAAAACTCTACAATCTTTGTGTTTATGGTTGGGAAGAATCTACATCTCATCTGCTCCTCATGATTTCAGAGTCAAGTTCCTGGATGTTCAAGGCAATCAAACTCCAAATAAGTGAAATAAATGGCAGCATCACTTGGAGTGGGACTTTCACAGACACTGAGTCAGATCAACTGTAGCCCTAAAGAGGGCCATTTCCTATTCCTACAGCAGAGTAACAAGCATTAAAGTTTATGTCCTTGCCCATCTTCTGATCTGAAGGCTGCAAGATCAGAGGTCACGTCTTTAGAACTGCTGTAAGAACACTGTATTCGGGTGACCTTCATCCAAACCCTGGGGAAAAGACCACAAAGTATTTTTCCACCTGAACATCTCCTGTGCACCCACGGCATTTTTCCATAATTTACCCTTTGGAGTCAACAAGTTTATTGAAAAAGAAAAGGTAACTGAATATGCTTATTCCATTTGGCTTCTCCTGTTTTGAATTACCAAGGAAAATAGTTATGCCTTAAAGCCTTCATTGCATCTTAAGTTTTTTTTCTGACGTCAACTACAAATATTGACTCCCAATCTATTTTCATGTGATGCCATATACAAACTTCAGCTAAAAACTGATTATCCCTATCACAGACCAGATCATAAGTTCAAGTTTTAAAAAAGTGACATGTCACCTCTTGTTCTTTTCTTATTTAGGCTATGTGGTGTTTTAAATCACTCCTCATTCAGAAATTTCCTAACTCTTTTGAGACATTTCTATTTCCACCATTCAGTAACAAAACTCTGATATCTATTTCTTTTTCAGAAGTTCAGAATGTGCTCAGAACTTTGAGTATGGGAAGCACCCACTTCAATACCATAATGCTTACAAAACCTGTCAGACTTACTTTGCCGACCCATATCCAGAGTTCACAAAACTCTGCCAGCTTGCAGATTCGTGAGTGCTCTGCAGCTGTGCAGTTATGTCATGGACACTTTTAACTCCAAAATATTTTGGGTTAAAAGTGCCTTTGAAAAGGTTACATTTTTTGTCAAGGAGAATTTAGAAATGACAAATTGAAAGGAAATAAACTACTGACAATATAAATTTAAAATGTATTATCAAATTTCTTCTCAGAACTGGCAGTTTCTCCAGGTATGGCAGCTACGTCTGACCTATCCCGATTTCTTCGCCATGGTGTGATGAACACAAACTTTTGGCTGCATTTTTAGTTTGCATGGTGCTGTGCAATGAGTGTTAAAGATATCTCGGTGACGACTTTAAACTGGGGCAATCATTCAGTTTCTCTTATTTTGTTGCACTATCTATGAGAGATAAACTTTTTAATAATAAACAGAGCAATTACAAGCTGATAATAAGTCATAAGGTAATTTAACACTGAATAATTTAAATGGTCAGTTTTTCCGTAGCTGTCTATCCTATGTGAGCGATATGCATTGAAACCATACCCTAGTGAATAGATCACTTTAAAAGACAGAGGAACTTATCACAGGGCTAATGAAAGATCATTTTTCAATTTTAAGAATAATTCTCACTACTAGAAAGCAAATGTAATTCCCAGCATTTTATCTTTTGTGACAGTTCTCTAATATTGTCTATGCACAGTATAGTATTATCCTTTCCTATGAAAGTAGGAAATATTTCTTGTATTAATAACATATTGTTTATGTTACATAGAAACAGCAAACATTCCAAGCCATGACTAGGAAGTCATAGGGAGAAAACCCTAAGAGTATACTTTTAGGGTTAAGGGTGTCATTTCACATGAAAAGTATCTCAAAGGCAGTCACATAAGCTACTAAATATAGGGCAGTTGAACTTCTTCACCTTTGGGGTTCTTCTCCGCATAAACCTTTGTGAATCTGCTGTATTTGGAAAGAAGGAGGAACACCAACATAAAAATCTTCAAAACAACTTCTGCTATTTGTTTCCTAGGGCCAGACTGCCAGACATGCATAAAGAAACCCAGGAAGAACCTGAGCTCAGGTGCTGCAGTAGTGGGCACAGTTCACATTCCAAAAATTACAGATCAGATTGCAGATTGGGCATGACATTATCAAGAGCATGATGGGAAGAATGCAGAGTCTGGCAACTTCTGCCCTCTGTTGCAATTCTGAGAAACCATGATAGTAGAATCGTACAAGGCAATATTCAGAACATATTCACCTGCATTAGAAACAGGAAAAGTAATTTGATGGCACTATAAATGTATTTCCATTTTGGAAGGAATATCTGTAAATGGGAGAGTCACATGTTTAAAAGAGCTATATCAGATAGATAAAGAGAAGGTCAAGCACATTACAGAAGGTATAGATAATGCAGTGCATCTAGGATATTTTTGCATCTGCAGCTATTACCTGTCCAATCTGTCCTGTGACACAGTTCTCAGTCCAAAAGCTTCACAATGGGACACAAACACTTCTCTCTCCCTCTCCAGACAACTCAGTTTGCACAATTCAGGTAATTTACCAGGAAATAACATTGAAACATTCAATTTTGGATTGACTGGCTTTGTTTCAGCAAACTGAAAGCAAAAAAAACCCAGACACTCTAAAATTTTAGAGTGTTTATTGTGTAACTGCCTATGTCAGACACCTTGAAGACTATTTGTATTACTCCCACTTAGCTAGCAATCATGCAGGTACACTTCAGTGAAATCCTGCCTCCAATGAAGACATTGCAGTTTTGCAACTGACTTATTTTCAAGATCCAACTACAACTACATTTAAAGGATCAATGCGATCTCTTACATTGTTCTATTCCATTACAGCAAGTCAGTATTACAGACACTGGCTTAGAGATACTGAAGGAGGAAACAATGAGAATGGAATGGTAAAACTTCTCTGAACTGGAGAAAGACAGAAACTGGAATGGTATCTATCCCATGTGAAATTCAGAAGTGAAAGTCACAAAGGTTAACAAGCAGCATTCAATGGCTAGAAAACATCATTAGAACACCAATAAGATTGAAAGAAGAGAAATTTTCTTCATAATCATATTTATTTGTTTAATCATGGAATTACTGATTTAGTTCTTTTAATGCTATATATTTTTCCTTGTAGTAAGAGTGACTGGGATATACTGCATGACACAGACTGTGCAGCTTCAGGGGCAATTCAGAGCAACACCTCTGACAGCAGTGAACTATCACAGACTTTCTTACCAACTACCTAATTATCTTGGATCTCCACCTTATCATTGTACTGCCCTCATTTACCCCAAACCAAATTACAGCCTGGAAGGAGACTGCAGTGGTGATTTGTGTACTTTATCTGATGAACAGTTACATCATGTGGTCAGCTCTGGAAAGGGTTCAAGAGAAATTAAGACAGAACCTTGTATAATTGCCCATTCATAAAGAAAGCATGTCAGAACAATGTCACTGATGTTTTGCCTGGGGAGAAAGGGATCCAAGGCCCTGACAATGCACCTAATGACTTTTCATTCCCACGGTCCTTACACTATTCCTCTTCTTTGTATTTTCAATAAGCAAATGCAGAGTTGCCTCACATTTTCATTTTCAAGAACCCTGGGTATATGTAGACTCCACCTACTTGGAGGCCTCATTCTATTGCCATAATTATATATACATTAATTTATTAAATTATAACTACTAAATATAGTTATTAATTTAATTAGATAGTCATTAAATTGTATCTTTTTCTGAATAGGCCTTGGATCATTTCACAAATTAAAAAATAATTAGCATCTACATCATAAAAGCTGAATAAAAAAGAGAGGTATGGATATATACAGATTCCACGGGAATCAAATGTAACTTTCATTGTACAAGCATTGCAATGCCTTCTGCAGAAATCTGCAGTGCATGTTGGACTGAGTCCCTGGATTTTTTGAGCTTTTTAAAAGTCAGTTCCTAGATTTCATTGCTAAAAAAGAACCCAGAAAATATTAAGCAACTATATTCAGAACAGAAGGCACAAAATATTGCCATATTTTGTTTCTTATAATCTTAGTTTATTAATTTTCTTAAGAACTTGCTTTAATAATGGTGATTTTCTGAAATAATAAGAAGCTCAAATTCTTTCCAAGTAATTTATGTCTTATATTGTGTCTAAATTTGGCCAGGGTAGCCTGAAGTAAATTAGAGAAAAAAGCATTAAAGTGTTTTAAAACAAGCATAGTTAGGCTGTTGTAAAAGATATTTTAATATTTATTGAATGCATATGGAGCTGGTTGATGACAGACATAAAGATATTTGGAAAAATTATGTGAGGCTTAACAGGCCACACAGAGCAATGTCTCAACAATTAAATCTTCTTCTGACCCCTCCATTAATGATGAAGCAATCAGGTTCTCTATGTATTTGAAAGAAGCAGCCCAGTAATTAGTTGAGTTGTTCTGATTTAGAAGTTTTCAACTATGAACCTTCATCATGTGTCATGATGTCACAATGTGCCCCTTTTTCTGAATCCACTTTCCTCAAAATTACAGGCAGGGCTGTTTATTTCACCCAAATCTAGATATTTTTTTAAAATTAGGTAAGTCTGAGTAAGTGTAAAAAATAACAGCTCTTTGAGCTGGTTGGAAAGGACTGTCTTGTGGACTGTCTTGCTCTTAAGAATATTAGATTAAATACAGGTTTAATTCGTACTGTGTATCTTGCATATAATTCTACTGTTAGTATTTTAAATAATTAATAGCAGTCCAAATAAGAGCAAATGAAAACAGAAATGGCAACAAGAAGAGAATGAGAAGAGAAAGTGTTTGTGCAACGCATGTCTCAGTGGAAATCTACTTTTTGAAGAAATCATCCATCACTCCCAGCTCAGGAGCTTTTCATTTGTTGTTTCTGTGTCCTGGTGAGATAGACAAAACGTTTGGGAGAAGGTTATCCCCATCTCCTGCATGGGATAACACAACCTGGCTTCTGCGATCCCTTCTTAGAAGAAGCAAGATATTTCCATTTCTAGAATCCTGTATTAGTGGTGAAAAATGGGCACATTTCAAAATCCTTCTGCTCTTTTTGACCCCTCCTTCTAAGTTTTCTTGTAAGTGATGACCTCACAAGCTGTGAATTCTGCATGAGAAAGCAGGGAGGGAGAGTACCTGCTTTGGGATAGTCATAAGGATTCAGAGATTGCCAGAAAGGAATTAGTTTCTAGGAATTTGAAGTGCAGTTTATGACCCCCTGCAACACCAGCTCAGTAGCCAGAACTGCCTGCAGTCCCTTCACCACAGACCTCTACTCACAGCTGTCTGTGGCCCGAGCTGAAGCTGTTGATTCACCTCAGACACAGCACCCATCATTCCTGTCTTGCAGTCATTCCCAGCCTATAGTCACAAAACCCTCTGCCAGTTCCCTCTGTCCTGTCCTGCATCTCTCCACTTATTTCTGTTCTGGAATCTTCACAAAGCTCTTGTGCCGTTCCCCACTACACTGTTGCCTGGCCTTTGTAGGCCTGGGCACTCCCAAGGGAATCTGCTTTCAGTCATGTTCTGGAGCTCCCCATTACAGACTGCAGTATCCCCAAATTCTCCATCAGTTTCTGATCCAGGCATCAAAATCAGCCAGTAGGTGTGTCTTTAGTTTCCTGGCACTATCCCAGTCTCTGAGGAATACAGCCTTGGGGTAGGATGCAGAAATTCACTGATTATGATCTTTCGGTCCATTTCCTTTCTTCCCTTCATTGGCTCCTTCTTGCCTCAAGGCCCTCACTGCTCCATCTTGGGAATGACTTTACAGCCTCATCCACCTCCTCATTACAAATCCAATGGGGTTTTGACCTCTCATAGGAGAGTCATCTGATGCAGACAGTGATAACCTTCCTGGTGCTGCCAATTGTCCTGTGCTTCACTGGACCGGAGAGCTGCTTTTAGTGGATTTCATGCACCAGGTCTTTCAACCTGATGAGGGAGAAAGCATACATTAACTAGTCTGCTTTATCCCCCTCCCCCAGCCCAGCCTGAGAGCAGTGGCCCATGTTCTGTTCTGCCTTGGGTATTTTCATCATCTTTGCACCGCACTGAGTCATGTTGCAGAATTTCCTAAGGAAGGAAAACGTGAAATACTGAGTCACAATCCCTAGAAAGAGAAATTATTGCTCTAACTGGTTTATCCAACTGTTTCAGTGTACTCATCTTTCTCATAACCTGCTCATTCTCTGCTATAGTACAGACAGAGGAAACCATTTCCACTGTTCTTTTCTACCTTGGAGTCTCAGTTTCAGAGGAGTCCAAGGGCAGTCCTTGTGACTTCACTAAGAATCCACTCCATTGCCTACAGAAATGAAGCTGTATCTCTTGGTCTGGGACAAAAGCACAGCCTTAGGCAGGAATCTGTTTTCCACTGCAGTCTGTGTGACAACAAAGAGAAAGGACCATGAGGATTCCAGGGAAGGACCAGGCCATGTGAAGTGAGGTTCTTGAAGGGGGTCATCCCTTCTTCAGAAGTAAGAAGTGATGTTAGCCTACTAATATGCAGGCCAGGAGAGCCAAAGCAAAAAGAGAGTTTAAAATATGTCCAACTTAGACCCAATATCCAACAACTTTAAAAACAAAACAGTTTATTGAGGATACATTTCAAAAATGTAGTACAATCAATGGGGTGGCAGTGCTGGCAAAGGGTGATTTAATTCTGGGAGCAGAGATGAAGTGGGGAGAAAAGGTAATTATTAATTTAATTCTTTCAACCTTTTCTTTATTGTGAGGGATGTATACAAATTGAAATTTTCACACATAATTGCATTCACACATGCAAAATAGAGAACAGCCAGAGAAATATGTATACAAGGTCTGAGATGGTCAGATAAATATTCTATTACTGTCACCACACTGAGGAAAAAACATTAGTCAGGCAGTCTGGTCCTCTGTATTTATTTTTCTTTCTAAAAAATTTTGCAGTTTGATTTTAGGACCTCTTCAGTGATGCAGCAGTACTTAAAGAGTGGTGCTTAAATCTTTCTTTTTAAAGCTTAAATCTTCTAATTTCACATTTCATCCTTTTCCTATTTTAATTATATGTACTTTGCTAGGGAACATACATAACCACAAAGAAAGCAAAACAGGAGTCAGAACTCTCTGTACTCGAGCAAGGATTGCGTAGTCACTGTTTCTTTTCAAGATCATGGCTTCTTTTGAATTTGGAGTGTCAGTCACTCAGTAAAGGGCAGTCCAGCCATCCTCTGTCCTGCCCCAATCATTTGTTTTTGCTGGCTCACTGTAGAGCTGCCTTTGTGTGACTGCACAGTTAACTGCATTGAAAACTCACCCAGTAGAAAAGTGACTTAATAAAACCCGTGTTTAAAATGGTTTTGTCACCTAATACACCCCATTAACTGAGCCACACCAACACTAGTGTCAGCAAAGGAAAATATGTAGGAGCAAGCATCCAGTGGCAGGAACCCTTGCTGAGGCAGGAGTGTGAGCTTATGCCAGACTGAATATGTCATCATGACCTCAGTCAGAGTTTTCACATCTAGCATCTATTTACTTACCTACTTCAGTGAAATAAAGAATTTCAGAGGTGCAGGTGAGGGCTTGAAAGTATCCCACACTCCCTGTGAGGAATGTAGAACACCTTTGAAATACAATCTTATGCTGATTTGGGTACAGATTACCTTAAATGCAGAGATCTCTGTAGGGAACACGCCCCTTGAAGTTGTTTTACTAATTGCTCTGCGGACCGAAAATTCCACTCCAGTCTCACTCCCTCTTACCTTTTCTGATGCAGATCTGTTGAAGCTTCTGTCTTACTCCTGTCTTATAGTATATACCTACTGATACACAGTGTATTGAATTCTTGTTACACCATTCAGTAGAAGACAATAAAGAAATTTATTTTACAGCCAAGCACATTATTTATTTGTTGAATGTAACATTCAACAATTCCACTCAATGAGTATTTCTAAAAAACTGATCTTTGAACCTCCTGAAGTATATTTCTAATGAGCACTTTCTGGGCTGAATGTAAAATCTTTTCAAGACAAGCAGGAAAAAAGAGCGCAGAATGTCTTGGACAGCAAGCTAAAGCTGACCTAAAACCTGGTGCAGAATATATCTATATATCTATATATCTATATATCTATATATCTACATATCGTTATATCTACATATCTATATATCTATATATATATCCATCTATCTATCTATCTATCTATCTATCTATCTATCTATCTATCTATCTATCTATCTATCTATTTATCTCCTTGCATGTGTGTAAGTCTATAGTAACCATCATAGGCCCAGGATAATTACTATCTTGGTGAGCCAATTCTTCAACCTGGCTTTTGGGCATCTAGAAAAGAAAGGTGAAGAGCTTGAATGAAAGGACCATTGCTAATAGTAGAAAAGGGAAAAAAGACCCCACAAACAAGAAATCACAACCACCCCCAAGACCCCCCAAAAAAAGCCTCCAAACAAAACCAACACAAATTAAAATAAACACAAAACCAAAACCAAACAAACTTAAAGTAAAATCCAAGGGATCTTACCATAAATCTGTAAATTTCAGGAGTGTGAAAGAAATTTTACACAAAAATGATACAAAAATTATAGTTGTGTTTAAACATGAGTTTGAAAATAACCAGAAAATTGTCTCCTATGCTATATGGTGAAAAGTTATTATCAGAGGTCTAAAATGCAGTCTGGACAAATATTTAATTAGAGTGGGTAATTTGGTTTGGCAAAGTCAATGGCAAGGGTTAATAAGACAGGAGATGGGTTTTTTCTCTGTAGAATAGGTACTTTGCAAGATGAGTTGTTTCTACATTGATGTTGTTAGATCACCATCTAGAGGTCATTTAAAACACATGCTTGTCATTAGACTGGATTTTAAAAAAAATAAATTCTATTTACTGAGGCTGTTTGAGACAAATAGCACAAATTACTAATAATTGCTTAAGCACTGAAGTGGGAAATTCATTACATTTTCCACTGCACTTGTACCAGTCTTATAAAACACTTCTTGTTCAGTTTCAGTCAGTTGTCAGCTACAGAAATATTCAGGATTAAATGTGATTTTTCCACATAAGGTAGTGTCCTAGTGTTATGATCCAATCACATTCATCCTCTTTTTTACCTTTTAGCAGAGATACAGTCTTTTTTCAATTATTCCCAAAAGCTTTCACACTCTTTCCTTGCTTTGGGGTCTTCTTAGCTACATAGGGTGAAAGTTCATAGTGTTTCTGCCTAGCAGCATCCAACACCTTTGTGTCAAATGGTGTCATGATGTCACAATGTGCCCCAAACAAGACCGTGGTGGTAGTTATGTCCAGACTCCATTACCTGAAGAGCAGCGAGGAGCAAAAGTGTCTTGTGCTAGACAGCAAAATAGGATGGGGGGTAATGCAACCCTGATAATTTTCCTGGGATTTGCCATCTATCTGATGAGTTTGTTCCCAGCCACTTACTGCTCAGTACCAGTGAAAATCCAGAGCATGATTCACACTACTGAGGATGAACAGGAAGAGGGAAACAGTCCAACTGCAGGTGAGAGGATGGGATAAGTGAGAGGATGAGAAATAAGGGGCTCAGAGGGCAGGAAATGAGATTTTGTGTGGACACAGAAGCTTGGTTTTGTACCAAGAAAATCTGGAAGAATGACAAGATATATGTCAGGGGGAAGTGGAGGTCCAATGATCCCTAAGGAACAGGGAGCCTGCAAAGGAGTGGGATAGCAAGGCTATCCCACAGGCCCAAGCAGGACAGGCCTGGGGATGGCAGTCAGGGCCAGACAAGAGGTCACCAGGGAGCTCCACGACATTGAGACAGGTCCAAGTTCAAGGAGGAATACCAGTCAGTGTCAGGACTAGCGATGGGGAGCAGGGTCAGACACAGTCCAGTGACTGCCCAAACCTACACTTACACGGGGCAGAGGACAATGGGACACACAAGTTCAGGCCAGTCTCAATGTTAAGACCTCTTAGATCACCTGCAGCCCTGACTGCAGCCTCCTATCTCAGCTGTCTCCCTCCTCACACCTTACAGAGACCTGAAAGGAAAGGTCCAGGACACCCCTGGGGACCAGGGTGAAATAATGAAAGAAAACAGGCAGACACAGTCCCATGACTGCCAAGCAAGTCCATAGTGATAAGACATATTCAAGATTAAACCAGGAGGTCAATTTGCAGGTCAGGATCCAGAATAACAGGGTCCAGGCACAGCTGGGACAGAGACAGAGCTGGAGATAAGTGTATTTGCAGCAGACCACAAATAGAGATCTGAGACCCAGACCCCAGCTTAAATGCAGCTCTTGGACCCATAGAATTCATGTAAAGGCTCCAGACAGGGATTTTAAGGGCTATTACAGCATACTGCTATAGTCATGGCCCTGAAAAGATAAAATAATGTATCTGGGGTGACTTCTGTAATGGAAAAGTACAGGAAAGGAGAAAAACATGAAGATGCAAAGTGGAGTGAGGAAAAAGTGATTACTAAAAGAAAAGATTTAAAAATCAGAATCACAGAAACGAGAAAAGGACAAGAGAAGCAGAGAGGGGAAAGAGGTATGAATGAAAAGCATCTTGGGATGAAGGAGAAAATAGAGTGAAGGTGAAGAGGTTTTGAAAGTTTAGAAAGCAGGGAGAATAAAACAGGAGGGACGCAGAGGTAAAAAGGCTTCAAGTATGAAAGGAGTGAACAAGAAGAAAGCTTATGTTGTTTCCTTTTTCCCTCATTTACAGGCTGGGAGGAAATGGAGGAGTCATTTGTGGCCTCATCAACAGGGGAAGGAATGGAGGTGATTGATATGGTGGAGCCTGAGGTCTCAGAGACACTAAGCAATTCAGCAGTGAAGGATTTGCTCTTGGATCTGGCTCTTCTCCTCAAGATTGGTTGTTTTTTTTTGTTTTTTTTTTTTTTCTTTAATGCATGACATAGAGCTTGAAATAATTTCTGTCTTCATGAATGATAAAAATTGGAACATCTAGCTATGTTTCATGATCACCCACTGGACAATACAGCTTGTCTTCATCAACCACATCCCAGGGAACTGAATTAGAACATTGAAGACAAGGCAAAGGACCCTGTGCACATATTGAAAGTGTTTTCCTTTCCTCCTGAGAAAAACAGTAAATTCTCATTTTTTCTAAGTCAGACTTCCCTTCTTGCACTTCTCATATGTTCTTTGTGTAAAAAAATCATAGCTAATAATAAGAATTAATTCAACTCACCAATATCACCAGTGACCCTGTCTTTTGAACAGAATATTACTAAATTCAACATATATTGAAAGAACGAAGGGGAAAAAAAGCCTGTTCCAGGGAACTCTATCTCCCCACACATTTTACAAGATACATACAAGAAAAGTTAGACTCCTCAAAATGTATATTGTCAGTACCTTTCACTTTTTCTAAACAAAAGAAACACAGAAGCCAAGCAGTCTCAGAACACTGAAATAATGTCTAGATTATACACTAAGTGTTGTGCAATGGTATTTGCTATTATGCTATTATGCATCTTTAAAAAGAACTGGACATGCTGCTAGGAGAAAATCAATTGGATGAGTGAAGGGAAGGAAGAGTATACACTGTTTAAATGGTAATGACAAGACAAATTTTGTTATTTTTTATGATGGTAAATAAATCAAACTATTTTGAGGTATGCTTATTTTTCACTTGTGAAGTTCAGCTAAGAGTGCCAGACAAGTTGTGAACTGTACAAATACAGAAAAAATATACAGGCCTGATGATTGCAAAGGATTTTTTTTCCAGAAGAAAACACTTTATTAATATTTTTGGTAATTAATGAAAACAAAATCATTGAACAGTCCATTCTTGGAGAACATTTTACTGTATTTGTCAGTACTTGAAAAGGATTAACACGGTTATTTTAAAATGCTTACATTGGTAAGAGATGTTTCCACTTGCCATCATCCACTTGCCATCATTCCACAAACAATCCCCAGGCAGACAATATACTAGGTAAAATAAAAATGTTCCCATAAACAAGAACAGTTTGAAGAGTATGCAAAAGGTATAAGTATTTTGTATACTTATTAATGTCAGTGAATTTTAGAACATTAGTATAAATTTTCTAATGATGAGAACTTGAAATAGCTGTAATTATTACATTGCCCATAAGAATGTACTTCAGGCACTTCTGCTATCCCAAATCATGTTGCTTCTTACTCTGCTTTTGGTCTAAAGCAAATTAATACCTAAAATTCGATTTCAAGTAGCAAGTAAAATCCTGTAACAGCTCTACTCCTCTGCTTGGATGGTAAATATTTACAAATGTAGGGACAGAACCAGGTTCAGAATCCAGAGAAGCTCTTGGAATTCCAGTAGTTCAACCTTGAGAAACTTCTAGAAACCTTTGTGACCGTCCCATACTGCATCTTTTACCATATCCTTAACCCTAGACACCAAAAAACAGAGGATCTTGTTGGAAAACAAAGAGAATCTGTTGTCAGCTCCTCAGTTACCCTCCCATTAATGGGGATGCTTTCCTCTTTCCTCTTATGTCTGAGTTTTGCTGATGAAAAAAAGAAGCAGAAGCAGAGCAGAGAAGGCCTTCAGTAAAGTTATTCATTATTAAGTCACTTAACTTTCACCCCACAAATTGTAGCCACTGAGTCTTTCCTGGCACCTGTCTCCATTTATTATCAAAAGAAGAGGATTCTTCCCTCTCTTGTAAGTTATGTGTGGTTTGCACAGTACCCCACAGGATTTCCCCAGGAGCTATTGTAAGATATGAACAAGTCTTACAGCTCCAGTTTATTGACTTGCCCTTTCAACAGGACTGTGAGGCTGCTGGAGCAGACAGGTAAATGTGCTCAACAGAGGGACTAATCATGTAACAGTCTTTCTGTTCACAACTACTCACAAGCTGTTGCCTACTAGAAACTGGCCGGTCACCTTGCTGCCCTAGGACTTGTCACACATCTGGGACAGAGCACTGAGAGCCTTGGAGGAGATCCTCTCCTTATGAGATCAGTTTGAGAATTTCCCTGCCATCAAATGCTGGGGAAAGGAGAGCAAGAAAAGGAAGGCAAAGGAGTGAATAAGAGCACTGTGTCACCCTAGAGGCCCTAGGAAGAAGGTCATTATTTTCATGTGTCAGGCCTTCCTCTCTCTGGGATCACATCTCTCTTCCTCCTCTTCCATGCACATTACCAGATGCGGCATTTGTTGTCTGGGTTCATTGGGGATCCACTGGGACATTGGAAGCTCTTGGAAAAGTCCTGGCTATTGCTGACAGGCCCAGAGACACGAAGTGGCAAGGGACTATGTGGATCTGTGTTCAGGGAGGACTGGAGCATCACTGGATCCTGGTGTCCACACATTGCCTGAAGGGAAGCAAAATAGAACAGTCAGTTTGGCTGAAAGTCCTCATGTGAACATGACTTACGGTTCATCATGCTTCTGCATGTGTCAGAGGGTGCTGGAGTAAACAAGGAAATGTGCATATGTGGCTAACAATAATGGTCAGATTTTCTTTGGATTGTTTTCCTTTTCCTTAAACTTCTCTGTCCCCATTTCATTCTCTGACAAGTCATCTGCACTTTTTCTATACTTCAAAGTCCAGTATACAGAAAATTTAGGCCACCCTGTCTGGGCTCTTGCAACCTTGGACTCTGTCTAAAAAAGTGGTAAAGATGTCTCAGTGCCTAGATTCAGCTTCTTAATTGAAATCAACAAGTGCTCATCAACAATGGAGAGCACTTATACAAAATCCCATCACTACTCTAAAGACTCAGGGGAGGATTATATGATTTTACTGGTGTTAAACTGGCAATCCAAGTCTTCATTCTCATGACTGCAGTGTTTTTTTTATCAACAAATGATGCAGTAGCTGCTATTTAGCCTCTAAAATGCAAATCTTGCTGCCAAGACCCAATAAGCTGTTTTTTCATGCACTGCTCTGACTTTAATAAACACACAAAACTTCTCACTTTGCACAATTACAATGACTTATAAGTGATTTTTTGAGCACAGAAATCCAACCATCTATCACAAGGAACTTGGCAGCACAGCTATGCATAGCTGCACAGTTTACTGCAGCTTCCCACAGAATCAGCAGACTATGGATGCATGTACTTCTAGTTCTTTATCTCTAAATAACATTTGAAACTCTTTTTTTCACTATCAGTCACTAAGAGTGACATGACATCCAGCTATTCATCATGACAGAAAGGGGGATGAGGGAAGGGAGGGACAGATACATGACTTTTACACTTATATTTCACTTTCCATTGCTCACAAAAATTTTAAGATTGAGTAATTTTTTTGCTTCTGTGAGCAGAGGCTGGCAATGAAGCCTGCTTTCCCTGACACAGCTGGTCTGCTATGACTTAATTTTGGTGGATTTCAGTGTTTTGTAAAATATATATTTGCAGACAGGACTTTTGTTTGCTTTGAGATCCATAACAGGTTAGGAGCTGTAAATACGAATTTTAGCTACTAAATAAGATTTTGTATCTCACAGAATCATTGATCATTTTCAGCTCTCTGAAGAGGGGGGAAGTGACTGAATATTGACAAAGACAAACTGTAAGAGTGTGGAAGAAATGGAGAGTGAAGACACATGATTAGACTCATTCATTACATGAGCAAAACTGAGGTAGAAAAGTTGATCGTGTGAAAGTCCAATCTTAGGTAAATCCTTCTCTTTGTGCTTTTTCAACCAATTCTTATAGGCCTGTAGAGAGATAAAATGGATAATTATAAATCTTCCTTAGACAGTACCACTAGCTCATATCTTCTGTTAATGAGATCTATCAATCTAATACATATTTAATAAATTAGCAAGTTTGCATCTCTCTCCTCATTCTGAGGCTCTCTGCTGATGGCCATGCTCTTAATAAATCTGAAGTGGGAGAATACAACGTAATTACTTTCCTTAACATTTCAGATGCTACTACTCAGATATTACCACACACATTTTCATAGGATTTAGTAATTATACTATGAAAGAATGAAAATTGTTTTGAAAACAAATCACAAATACTTGACTATAAATGAAATATATATGAAAATATTCCTGCCTCCCAATGTTCTTCATGAAAGAATGTAACAAATTCCATTTTAGACCTAGGGATCTCATACCACCCTCAGCAGTTAAACCCCTGAAGTACTGCATGAGAAAACAATTCTCTCTAAAGTACTGCTGAAAACATTGTTATGGAGTCATTTCACCACCACACAAAATTCTGTTTCATGTCTCAGCTTACTTCCTCAATTATAACATAAGCATATATACAATAGCATGCTTTTGTATGCATGATATCAACAGGGAAGTAAGGGTGGTGAAGGGGAGGAGTTGTCTTACAGGGACATATTGAGGCTATGAGCAAAGCTTTGTGAGGAACCTCTCTCTGGACTAACAGAGGACATGCTGGGGTCATATTTCACCAGCACAGGTGAGCAGGAAATCTGGAACTGGAGCAGGATGTGGTACAGGGGAGCAGAAGGGCAATCTTGTGTGTTATGCAGTGAGACTATGAGATTGTAGAAGTAAATCATGATACCTGGTAAGCGATGGCGACCCCTCCAGTGTCAGCTGTATTCTCCAACAGCGTGAAGGTGCCATTGACATTAAAGCTGTAACTTTCATACTGTTCAACCAAGCAGTCTATAGATCTTTGTAGTGCACTCCTGTTGCATGCAGGACAGCCCCCAGGCAACACTGTGGGGGGAAAAAAGCCCTAGAAGTGAAGCTATTTATGGCATTCACCTGTGTTCCTCATATTAAGCACCGATTCTTCCTAGAAGCCAGCATGGACAGAAATATGTTTTCCTTAAGTTCATCTACCTTAATAATATATTGATTATATTGATGTAAAGACTAGGATTTCAGATCCTCTAAGGGGAAGTACCGGTGGGACCTAGAAGAGTAAATGAAAACACCACAGCCAGTACGTACCATAACCATAGAATGAGTGAAGAATTTCATGTGCCATGAAGACCCCGATGGCTCCAAAATTCACAGCGCTGAAAAATAAAGATGAAAAGAGTGCTTTTGGAAAGCAAAAGAGGGCAGAGGAACATTCTTTGTAGCCTCTGAGCACAACTCTGTGCTCAACAGAAGCGTTCTGCTCTGGGACCACACCAAACCATTTTCTATGTATTGCCACTGAAGCGTGCAAAAGTGAAAATACAAGTGAAAATTATCCTTATGCTTAAAATTGTACTATGGGCTTATTTTAAAGTATTTCTCACTAATAAGCCACCATAACAATGAAGAGTCTATGAATGAAATTCTGCCTTTATGAGGTGTAATGTCAGGTGTTGTTATTGACACATGTTCTTTATTGAACCTCTACTGTCTGAACTGCTGCATAAACAGCAACTACAATGGTGACCATGCAAAAGCAGGATGTTTGGAGAAGCAATCTTGCAACTTTTGTCTAGTGAGAAAGGATACATAAAATTGGCAAGGCAAATTCAAATCATGGTGTTTTGACTGCAATTACTCTGGTCTAGCATTGGCAATCTTGCTACAAGCAAGATTGTCCTAGAAACCTCCAGTAGTTCTTTTCAAATGGAATTTCTATGGTTCTATGCAATGAATTTACAGATACTCTCACAAGGCAGAGAACATCAAAATGCATTTCCATTATATGAAATTATGGGCTTGTTCTTTCTTCCCATGCATTGATTAACACGGCTGAAGCATGAAATTTTCATTATTCCATCACTGGGAATTTTGTAGGAGCTCTATAGCTGATAATGTATAAATTTTACCCAGAGAAGCTGTGGATGCCCCACCCTTGGGAGTGTTCAGGGCCAGGTTGGATGGAGCTCTGAGCAACCTGATCTAGTGGAAGGTGTCCCTGCCCATGGCAGGGGGGTTGAACTAGATGATCTTTAAAGGTTCCTTCCAACCCAAACCTTTTCACAATTCTATGATTCCATAACAATTGTACTGCTTTCCTGAGTTCTTATTTTAAAAATTATCCTCACAGTCACCTGAATTGACTTTTACCAGTAAAGTTTAAAATCTGGAGCATCATCTGAGAAAATGCTATTATACCAACTCGCCAAAAGGTGATCAAGTTTTACTTAGCAGTCTACTCAACTGAGGTGACAGTGAGAAAAATGTACTTTACTAACACCAAATACAAAAGGAATAAGAAGGCACAGACACTTTTTCACAGTGAAAGAATATAGTCACAGACCATACCAATGGAAAAAAAAAATAAATTATTTTCTACTACTCTTTTGATATGTCCTTTTCTTCAAACTATAATAAATCAATTAAATACTGCAAGCACTAGAAGATCATCATCAAGAAAATAATCACTTTTAACTGAAACATGTTTCTTTTGAACTTCAGCCTCTTGTCACAATGTGAGCTTATTTTTCAGTACGATGGTATTAAGACAAGTATCTATCCACTACAGGCAAAAAGGACATAGAATTATATGTTTACAGTCAAGTGTTTGGAGTGCTTTTATTATCAGAAAAAATACTGCTTAAGAGGTCTGTTCTATATGATGAAAGAACAGAACCAGAGGAGTATGGTCTAGAGAAGTGTTGTTATTGCGAGGGAAAACTCAGAGTTAAAAATCTATTTACTTAGTAGAAAGGGTTTCTTAAAAAAAAAAAAGAGAGAAGAACTGTGATACATTTGAAAAATACTTCTGTCAAGAAGTTGCTGTGTGAGACTCCTATTTTCTCTGGGTTAGATTTCAGGAATCCTTGGAATTTAGAAAATGAGAGGCAAAGGTGAAATGTCTTCTTTACAGTTAACCTACACATGACTTCTGCCTCTTTGCTCTGGAGTAGTATTTTTGTATTAGTTCAGTTTCACCTAGATTCCGATTTTGCTTCAGCAGGTCAATGATTACTCTCTCTCAGAATGCATCAAGCAGTATCCAACTGGCTTTAGAGAAAGCTGCTCTTCCCCCCCTTTCCTGTGACTTTCTAGGATGCAGTAAGAAAAAGAAATTAAAGACAGCCTGCTAAGACTCCTCCTGGAAGCATAGTGCAGCCCAGGGAGCTTCAGCTTGCACCTCTGAAGCCCCTCCATACCTGGGAAACTCCATGTGGAAAAAAGGACTGCGGAACATTCCAGCTGGAAGGACCACCATGTGGTCTGTCATTGAATAGTATGAATGCACGCTCCAGGGGTGCACATGCCAGCTAGAAGCAAAACAAGAGAAATTAGAGAATGTATTATCCTTATCTCCATATCTCACACTTTGATCCTTTCCTTCACTGAGCTTGCAAAAACAGTTCAATTGTTCATACAGCACCAGCAAATTATGAAATTCACATTATCTAGCATTACAGATCTTACAAATCTTTGCTTGTTTACAGATGGTCAGAACTAATAGCTTAGTTTTCAAAGACATGAAGGGATTCTCCCTCACAGTTTCCCTGTCAAGTAAATTAGGATTAGTATCTTTTTTCGAAGTCCTGCATAGAATACTCTGCAGGAGGTGTAAGGAGGAGTCTGTATGTCAATGCTGCCTTCCTTCTGAAGCATCCTATGTCCTGCCTTTGAGGTGACTCCACCAGCATTCCTGTCATGACAGTGCTTTGCTCTTGGCTTTGTTAGGAAGTCCAGGAGAATCAGCTATCCCCCTTAATTAAGGGTGCATGGTCAAAAAAAGTGGGTTTTTTTAAGGGGTCTGGCGCTCTCTTCACAATGATGGGGTACTTTGGTAGCATTGCTCAGGCTCCATGCAAGAAAGGTTGCCAGATTCAAGGTTTCTTTAAAGCAGGATGCAGAGATGAAGACTTGCAGCAACATTCAGACCTGGCAAATCCACAGTCAAAGGTACTGAATCCAATTCTGCTCACTGGCCCTCACCTACCCTTCCTCCTTTTCCACGGTAAAAGAGAGATATAGACATACAGTTTTCACAGTTCTGAGTGACCTGCTCTAACTAATCCTGCATTGAGCAGGACGATTGGACTAGGTGATCTCCACAGATTCCTTCCAACCTTAGCTGGTTCACAAGTATGTGATTCTCTTGTACTTTTCAGATCACTATCTGACTTACTTTTTCTGTGGGTAATGCTGAAGGAGCTTCAGGTAGGAATTTTCCCTCAGTACTTTCAAACAAGCCACCACATTGAGGAAAAAAGTATCTTCATTTATCTCCAGCTGAGGGGAGAGACAGGGAATGTGACTGTCACAGGGCATAAGCAAGGAATTAATTGAACAATTGAGAAAAGGAAAAAATGAGAAAAAGAAAAGTCACAAGGATCAAAAAAGGGTTAATCAAAAGAGAAACCAATGGGATACTTGTGGTTTTTTTTCTCTCTCAGTTCTAAAGACCTTCAATTTAAGATATGACAGGAATGTTATCTGAAGGCCAAACAGAATATACGAACAGGTAAAAAATTACTTCTATCAGGCCAGCCACTCTAAATAGGAGACAGTATAGGTAACAATACAGAAGAACAGATAAAGATTCTCTGGTCCCATATGTTCCCAAAAAATGAGAAATAGGAAATGTGCTCCAGAGGTTGTAGCCTCTTTTGTAAGCAAACAGGATAGCAGTTGATACAGGTAAACTGCCAGTAATGAGGCAGGCATGTTTACATTATATAGCTCACATTCTGGTATTCCAGGTTCACTTTGTCAGTCTGGAGTATGTGAGCTGGATAACCAATCTCCACTTGTAGTTTGGATACCTAAAATAATAACAAACAAACATAAATTGATCCTATTGATCAATAGGAGGCCTTACATTCTGCAAATCCTTTACAAGGCTATTTCTAACCAATGTAAGCATGTGAGTCAGCCCTTCAAAAGGACAACCACTTTGTTTCAAGAAGACATCTTGTCCTGCTTCTCTGCTTTCTCAGCTCTCTGGAGAGAGGCCTAATTGTTCTATTGTTCTATTTGTTTCTAAGTGTTCTAATTGTTCTATTCTTTTTCTTTGTATTGCCTTCTGCCATTCAGCTTTTTAGCTTTTAACATTCCTAGATGTATAAAATTGAATTGTATTTCAAAAAAAATAATTCAGAGTATTCATGGACAGACAAAAACAGACTCTCTGTGCCTACATATCAGTGTATGTAGCCATGCATGCTGGCACTTACAAAACCTCCAGTAGGTTTTTTCACTTTCAATTTTTAGTATGAATATGACATCTATTTAAGATTGTGTGCCTGTAGAAGCAGTTAGGACTACGTAAAGGTGCAGGTCTCTTCCATTCCTTCTCCAAAGGCTTCCAGGGAAAGGAAGTCCTCAGTAATTTCTGCCTTCTGCACGCACCAAGGCTTTAGCATTTTGGCGAGTCTGTTCATCCATCCACTCCACCTGATCGAGGCGGTCACAGAGGGCATCTTGGATCACAGAGAACATCTGCTCAGCCTGCCATGGAGAAAAGAAGACATGGTCACAACTGCACAAAAACATTGCTCACTCTTAGCTACCATCTTCCCATGTTCTAGCAATTCAATCACAGGATAACTGGGGAAAAATTCCGTTTTTTGTGTGTGTGATGAAAAATATTTCAGTTTCTACAGTGATTTAGTCTTCAAGTTATTTGGCATCCAGTTTTTCCTCACATGGCTCACCATTCTCTCCCACATACCTTTTCATCTGGCCTCTCACAGTAAGTAGGAGGGAGACAATTCCTTCTCATTCAATAATGAATAATTTCCCTCTTCTTGAACAAAATGAAAATTCAGTACCCACAAGTATTTCTTGCTGGTGTCTCCCTTTCCAAAATTATGGCAATCTGAGTCAACCCTTCTCAAAATTATGTTTTATTCATTAATATTTATGCTTCACTACATGTAGTCTTGGTTCTCTCATTAGCTTCTCTTGGTGTTATTTACTCTTGTCACCTTATAAACTTCCAACTCTTTGCTAAAACTGGTGCTACACTAACTTTGCTCGAAAGAAAAAGGAACTCTGACCATCACAGGAGGAAAGAAAAAGAAATCTTTTCCACACTACAGGTAGGTCTTCTTTTTACTGTGGATCTACGCAGAATTTTTTCATATGATTGCTTAGTGTCATTGCAATTGAAAATCTTATTGAGATATATCACATTGGTGATGGATACTGTTAACACTAACTGCTATTCCAGGGAGCACACAGAGATTGCATGCATTTCTAGGGATGTCATAGCTATTGGTGCTGCACATATGACTTTTCTAACAGTTGAGACAAAGATAATAGCTGGTATTTAGCAATGATTATTCTAGAATGACACCAATGTCTTATTCTGACATATTCCCAAAAAAGGAGGGGAAGTGCATTAGCAGAGGAAAAAAAGGTAGGAAACCTACAGATGATTTTGCTGCCTTGGTGTAGTCTTAAGATCTCATGTCAGAAAAAGAAAGAGGTGAAACTGAACTCTGCTTGAGGGTTAAGATGATGAATACCTACAAATTTCTTGGTCTGCTCAGGAAAAATTTCTTGCACAATCATCTTTCCTAGAACTGGGTCAAAGAAAGAGCTGGTATCACTCAAGCACTTCCTCCAGCGTTCAGCTGGGATCTGTAGGAACAAAGAAGTAGAGACACATGAGAGTGAGGACAAAGAACTAGGAAATCAGCAAAATTATACGTAGAAGTGTGGACAGTAGCACTGTCTAAAAATTACATCAGTGAATCAGTAATGTAGTTCTATTTAAGCTACTGCAGTAAACATTTCTAGTAAAACATTTATTTCCTTATGATTTACTCCACTTACTTTACTTCAAGATGTAGATTTGTATGTTAGCAGAGAAAAAGCCATAGAAGAAAGGTGACCATCTATATATTTTTCCCTACTCCATGATACAGTACGCTCAGCTCTCTAAACTTTTGAGTGTCATGTCTACTCACACATTTCTTTTGAGAAAAAAGAAGCACTTAATGACCATGGGAGAGTAGTTTTTCTCCCCAAATCTAAGAAACTCCATCCATCTAAGCAATCAAGAGAACTTTCAGAAGGCACCACCTACAGTGTTCAGCTGTTGGAGAGGCTGAGGAAGCTGATAGAAGGCTAACTCACCATTCTAGATCCCATTTTTCCATAAAGGATCTTATACAGCTCCAGGCGTGCATCTTGGAATTGACTGTCAAGGGCTGGGGAGAGATTCCCAACCAGACAAACAATCATATAAATGTGAAGGACCCTGTGGACAGAAGATTGAAGGCTGGTCACCACAAACACAGAAGCGAGGCACGTGTCAGAGGAGTAACTTAAGGTAGAGAAATCCTAGGAACCTGAACAATGACAACAAAGTACTTTGAATGTAATACAACTGGGGCTATCAAAGGAGAGTGATTGACATGAGTCAACTAAAGAAACTCCCCAAAACACTGCAGAGACTCATGGGTAACTCCCTGCTGGGGCACAGGATTCTTTCTGGGAAGTTGGAGAAGGATAATTTTTAGGACTGGGCGAAACATAGAATATTATGGGAGGTCTTTGATATTACATAAGATTTATGATGGCATGTTTATGGGAAGGATCAAAGGCAGGGAAAGGGAAAGATCATAGTGGACTGGGAGGATGTATATGGGAAAATGGAGAGGAAAGCCAGTGAGAGAGAACGGTTGAATGTCAACTTGTGCTTGACAGGGTGTCTGCCTGACTGAGCCCTGCACATGGTAACCAGCATAACAGGAGGTAATATCCTCCTATCTTATTAAATGCTATTGTTAACTAACATTATGCTCCCTGTGTGTGAAGATGGAACTGAATGCTGGAGAGATGACAAGTCTGAGAGTTGACTACTGGAGGGACTTTGGATCCAGCTAGCTTCTGGAGAGAGCAGCAGTCTGAGAGCTGGCTATTGGAAATACTAGTGGTTGGGAGCAGCTACTGAAGAGACTGATAGTATAGGTGTATTTGTAACAGGAAGATGCCAGAGTACCAGCAACCCAAGTAGAGCTGCAAGACTCAGGGGCTCATCTATTCATGTGATATATCCAAGTGAATGCCAGGAGATCTTGGCCAGCTTCTTGACAAATTGAATACCTAAAATCAGCTACTGGAGTGAGTCACATATTTCACTAGTATAGACCAATCCTGATCATCTGCAGCTGAGGAATAGGATCAGTCTGGGTTCATGTTGGTACAAGTGCTATGGGTGGATAGGTGCCAGTCAAGACACTGTGTTCCTTCTCTGTGTGACACACATAAACATATTATTTTATACATGTGTCCATACATGGTGTATGCATATGCAAACCTATTGGGAATATATGCTAAGCCATAGCACTGGCCAAACCTGTGGATATAAAGCCACAGCAGCCTTGCAATTGTTAAGACTACCGGATTCAGCAGCCTCTAACACAGCAACCTCTAAACTTCTGGTATTTGAAGAAAATATTTCTTGGGGTATGAACAATTGCAACCATAGATATTGACTCTTACCTTCCCTTGTGCCACTTCTCAATGAGCTGTGACATGTTGCTTAAGTAATCCATGTCATGCACTGCAATTGGCTGAGAGAGGTTCATCGGCACAGATTGAAAGACAGCCTTGAGACACGCCAGCCAGTCAATAGCAGGTGCCTTTTCCTGCAAGTAAAACAAAGCTTAGATGCTGAGCTATGAATCTAAACTGGCTCACAAGAAATAACAGGGAAACAAAGATAGTCTTCAGAATACTGTTAAGAGATACTTTCAACAAATTAAATTGTTTTTATAATGTACATCTTGAAGAGAAGAATTTAATTTTTTTTAAAGGGAATTAGGACTGGGGAGGGGAGAGAGTTGTGGGCCTGATAAAACTCTGTCAGTTAAAGACCATAAGTTACTGGGTTATTTAAAGCTCACAGGCTCTAAGTGTAATTTTCAAGACAATGGCATTTGAACACAGAGCCTCATATCTCTTTTGATCTGGATCTTCAGAATGAAGATATGAATGTCACATGTAACTGTGTTACTCAAGCTTTAAGGCATGGATACCTGTAGCTCCCTAATGGTAGTGCGAAAGAACAGCATCCCCCTCTGCTGTCTTTTCTGCAGTGGAGTTACAAATTTCTGGAGGTTAGAGATGAAGGACAAGGTCAGGGAAAAGGAATCAGGGGGACCATCCTCTGTCCTTCCAAGTAGGACCCCCAGTTTCTTCAAATATGAAAGATACACACGGAGAACCTGCAATACAGAGCATATGACCAATGGAAGGTACATGACTGAAATTAGTCACTCCATCCATACATCCATTCATCCACCCTGACTGTATAAACTTCAGTCTTTCAAAACTACTGCAGACCCACTCCATCTCTAAAACTGTCTTCTTGCTGCAACATCCTTATGTAATTATTCTTGTAGAATACACTTGCCAAGTACAGCTCCTCTCTCAATGAGGAACACTGAATTCCCAAAAGATTATTTTTCTCACAGCACACAATTACTTCAAACACTAGAATAACTTTAGAGATGTTGTCCTGCCATCTCTGGTGTCAGAGCAGAGAAATTCAGTGATATAATAAGCCAGAAATGTAACGGAGAGAAAATGTCAACTTCTTGTTTCTATTTTCATGAATTTTCAGAGGAATGCTTGTGGTGGCTCAGGGTTTTTTTTGAGAACTTTTCTGAAAGACTCAGATTGAGAAACTGACATAACTCAGTTTCTATGAAGTTCAGAAATCACAAAGTTCATTTTGTTACAATGGCCGAAAGTCAAAAAATTGTTCTCCCAACATATGTTCAAGCACTTTAAAATAAGCTTAAAAATGATAGCTACTCCTCTCTACAATACACAAATTTTGTTATAAAGCCTTATTTTGGACAAAAACATTTTTTAAAAAGTATTCATTCAAGGCAAAACCTAAAAGGAAGCCCAGGTTCAGACTACTTTGCAAACAGAAATTTAAATTATAACATTAGGTTTCTACACTATAAGTTTTAAACCTGGTATCTAAAATGGGTTACATGTTAAAATCTATCCTTTGGAAAAGGTGAGTTTAGTAAAGAATTCTTTCTGTAGGCATTTTCAGAGGTCACTGACCGTAACCCATGGAAACACTCTGAACCAGGAGACAATTCAAGGAGATCCCTGCATCAAATAGCTATTTTTACCTTTCTTCAGCCTCTGATATGTTACCTCAAGATAATTTTTCTCTTTGAATTCACTCTCAAGTGGAATATCAAACTCAGGATGGTCAATCTGCAAAAAGGAATAAAGGAAAAACTTACTATTTTTCAGAAACAATGCAAATGTGAGGATATTTTGGTAATTTCTGTATCATGGAATTTAAAATGCTATAAACTTGCTTTTAATTTTGGAAAATGTTTGCTAAGTTCTTCAGAGGAGGACACAGGCTTAACTTGATCAAGCCTTGCTGACTCTTTACTTACAGTGCTTCCTTGATAATGCACTTTCTTTAGGACACTCACCTGAATAATATTGGTCTTGGGGTCAAAAGGACTAGGTCCCACATGGACTCTAAAAAATGGAAAGGTGCTGTATCTGCTCATGAGAATCTGAAGAGTTTCATTAAAATCTTTTGTTTCCCCCACACCTGTCTTATGCCATCCACCAACCTAGAGAAAGACAGAAATGCTGCAACTGAGAAAAAAACTGGTTGGAACAGTATTTACAATTTTTTTTTTAATTTCTTTTTTTTTACACCTATAAGCTCCATCATTCTGATAAAAAAAGCACCAAGGGAAACTCGTGAAGTGCTCTACATACCCTGCTGGCTTTAAAATGACCTGACACTTTCCTTTAAGCAAAGCAATGAACTGCAAAATGACACAAGGAAAATGAATTGTAATTAGCAACAGAGTAAGGTGTGCAGGAAAAAATGCTGGATAAGCAGGAGACAGGAAAATAGGTCTCATTTTTCTAAAGCCATCCCAAAGGACAAACACTGTAATCAGTGATTACAGGTCCCACCTCCCCGACAAGCAGATTCACAGGTGGGCCTGTAGTCACTGTTCCTTTTTCTGGAAGGTTCTACATCCTCTTCTGACACAGGGCATAAATGCTCTTTGCTGGAAGAAAGATGTCCTGCCCTCCCTGGCACCAAGAGGAGTTTCCCAGAATGGAAAGAGAAGGATTTTCTCCTTTAAACAAGATGTCCTGGAAGCCTTGACTACTGAATGATCATCTGGTTTTAGACACAACAATTTCACCCATTTGCAAGATGTTCCCCAATCTGTGAGTCAGATCATACTGAACCAAACTTCTGAGATTAAACACGAACCCTCTTTGCAGACTTGTTTTTTTCCCATCCTTAATATATAAGTTTATAAGGAGAGATTCAGGTAGCTGATGTCAGAAAATCAGTTCTTGAAACACCATTTAAAGCTAGATTTATCACTTAGCAGTTGTGTTGTGAACCATGACAAGGGTCAGGTTCTAGAAAAGTTACATTATGTAAGACTATATGACCCCATCTGCCCACTTTTCTTCTCCCTGCAGGAATTCTCTTCCTGAGGGAGAGGAAATAGCACAAACATTCACCTGATTTAGGAAGTCCTTCAATGGTTGAGCTCCTTGGGATTCTATTCGTTCAGTATCCATGCAGGAACGATAAAATTGCATTGCTTTCTCCTTGGCTGAGCCTCTTACCCCAGATTGTGGACTTTCTGAGGAAAAAGGTAGATTTAAAATTTTCAATAAAAGCAATAAAAAACATAAGTTGGGACAGTATTAGAGCAGAGAACAGTTTTAAGAAAATACTGTGCTTTGATCCAGAACATTCTAACAAATACATCCACATTTCCCACAGTGATCCAAAGCAAGGGACCGACAAGTGCCATGACTCTTCCTGAGGCCAAATATGTGAATTTCTTTGCATGGGAAAAGGAGCACAACAGGAAGTAGGTGCATATCTAGGCTTCAGTCCCCCTCGGAGACAGGACACATCACCAGAGTGCACATTCAGACTAGCGCAGCAACAATGTCCTACTTTGACAAGGTAACAGGAAAATGGTTTGGGTAACAGGAAAATGGGTTGGGTTGCTGTCAGAATTTTAAAGCGTGACTTTCATCTGTTACACTTGGCAAGAGAAACTGTTTAAAATGCATCTACTGTAACATGACATGCTCAAAAAATAAATCTGTACTTGTAATGATAGGAGAACGAAGAGAGAGGACTTAGTCCCTGTTAGGAATGACTGTGCTCTCAGTTACTACTATTGCCAGCTCTGACTGAGGCAGATGCAAAAGGTAACACAGCAATCATCTGTCCCTACCTAAAAGCCTTTTCAGGATCAACAGGTTTTCTTCCAACAACACATCAAATACATTTAGTGATTCTTCTCTGGTTCTGCTTGACTGTTTGCCTTCCCATCTGCCACAGGCATATTTGTAGAAGTTCTCACAGGGGTTTACAGTGTCATTCCTAGAATTCAGAAGTCTTTCCAACAGTGCAAGATCTGACTCAGCATCACAGGATCCTGAAGAGGAAGTAAATAAGATACAACTGAGAAGTGAGAGTGGAGAGTGAGAATAACCCCAAACAAAAATCTTTTAGGGGATATTTACCCCAATAGACTATTTTGGTACAAGCTCCTTTGCATGCAGTGTTGAATTCCTTGTAAGGTATTGCTGAATATGGAGGAAGTGTGTTCTCTCTTTCACATCCCAAGAAGATGTCCTCTCTTTGTACTATCTAGGCAGCCATAGGTTGGATTACTCTGCCTTCTCAGCATCTTTCATCTGAATCAGCCAAATTTGGCCACATGATAAACAAGAAGCAACTGATGGTGTCAATACATGATGGAAGAGAAGGACATAGCAAAGAGAAAGTAACAGGCTAAGATTAAAACATGTTTTTTTCAAGCATGAGAAATATTTCTCAGCAATGACATTTGTCAAAAGAGAATAAGGACATTCTAGAATATCTTGTTTTAATCTATAATTTTCTTTTTTTAAACTGTTTCAAATCACTACGTATACGTTGTCATTTTAGTTCAGTATCTCATATCAACATCAGATTAGATCAATTATTTACTGAAATAATCCACCTGTAAATCAAGGTAAGATTTCCTGTAATACGGTTTCAAAGTTGACATAGGAGAAGGTAGGCAGAGTGGAAATGGACTAAATCTAAACAGTTTTTCCTTGGTCTCTGCAGTGAACCATCTCCAACATGTAACAACAGCTGAAGAAAAAAGCTACATAAAGATTCAACAGTGCTTATTTTGGGGCAGGAAATGTCTGTGTCTACCAGTATAAATGCACCTTCTGTATTGAGATTTCTTATATGCAGAGACATTCACATGGACCATTCTTCAGATAGTTCTTTAGCAAATTTGGAAGGCAAATTAATGTTTCTGGTCTATACTCAACAGCTTCTACATTAGCAAGAAACTCTAACTTTTGCTTTTACTCTATGACTGCACTGATCTATGGTAGAAAACCAGGACTAGACTTAAGTCAGAGATAGAAAGGCAAAGGAAGAGCTTCAAGTCTCATATTCAGTTCAGTTTCTTGACTACAGAGAGAGCAGAACACATTGATGAGCTATGAGACTATATAATGCTGTTCTCCCCCAAAATTGGGCTGAGGCATATTAAATCACAAGCAGGGGAGGACAGATGTGGAGGACCTCCCCCCACTGTGACTCAAGGAAGAGGGAGAAAAATGTACCTTTTTGACAAAAGGTGTTATGATTCCTGGAGATTCTGAAAGTCTGGTTCTTAATACTGATGTTAAGCTTAAAACACAGTGGAGACAGGTAAGAGAGAAAAGGATCTTAAAAATGGGGTGGATGAGGAAGAATGGAAAAAGATATCTCATATTATACCTAGAGCACAAGTCATCATGAGGTAGGTGATAAGCAATGTAAAGCCAAGGAGAGTACTGAGAAGTGCACATAGAAGTAGGCTTTTCCCCTGAAGGCATCGTTCTTTCTCTGCACCTGTTCTCAGCTCCTGGTCACAGGTCTGAAGAGACAGAAAAAATGAAGAAAGAAAAATTCTTATTAAGGTTAGCACTAATAACATACTCCATTTCCCACCTAATCTACTAGACAACCATTCACAAGACTAGTGCCAAAACATCAATAGTCATCCAAATCATCTACATGACTGTACTCCCACGGGCTTTCTCACTTTCTTCATTCCCCTGGTTTTTCTGATACTTCCTGAAGATATCAAAGCCTTTTTGAGTCTATAAAGCTAATAATAGGATGGCTAGGACTGATGGATCTTTATTCTGCCAGTCTGGCAATCTAAGCACTAATTTCAGAACTCTCCTCAAGAAATAAAGTACTGCAACCTAAGCCCTCTAGTCCAATTCAGGTGAAAAAAAAGATTTTTTTCTATTCTGCAAACTGGAGTAAGCTGTAAATCGCTGAGAAGATCTTAGATAGAGACAGGTTCTATCTCCCTTAAATTTAGCTTTGTTCATAATCTAGGTGTGTCTTTTTAGTCCGTGGAACAGGCTAGGGACCTAATGAGTACACCTTCTGTTTTAGTTATCTGTTTTAGGATAAGCTGAAGCATTCTCTGGAGTTATTTGTCCTTTTCTCTGTTGGCTGCAAAGGAAGCTAGATGATATCATAGGATACACCCCTAATATCTAGTAGTTAGATAAGATGGCATTAGGTAGGATATAGTTAGGTAAGATGGCATTTTCTCTTCTGCATATTTTGATGTACATAAGACTGGAAAACAGCAGTTTATGAAAGAACAGACACAGGAATGCATGCTGGTAATATATGAGGAAAGGGAAAGAATAGAAAAAAAATGAAAAGTGGAATGACAGAATAAGAGTATACAGTAAGAAAAGGGAGGCAGATGGGAGAAAAAAACAAGATAATGGAAAACCTCAGCTGTAGCAAACAAGGAAAAAAGTGACAGCCGATGGAAGTGCTCCTGGGAGAATCCTACATGTCACTGTCAGGGCCTGGTCTGTACTGTCCCCACAGGCTCCAGTTTGTCTCCCTGTTCTATCCTGGTGCTTTGAAAAAAGAAATCTCTTCTTGAGAAACCTTATCAGGACTTGGAATTCTTTGAGAAAAGGCAAGAAGGAGCCTTAGTGCACGTGACCACTTCTTCGCTTGGCCATTTGCAGCTCTCCTGTGTAGTCTCCATCTGAGCTCTGCTGCAATGGCAGCCATGCCTTTGTCTGGAATGGCATCCCATCCATCTGGATCCTGACCATCACCTACATTCTGATTCTGCAGGTTTGCTCTTGGACCTGCCTCCTCACAAGGAACTCACCTGGCACTCTACACTCTTGTTTGACCCTGGGCACTGTCACCAGGCCTACCTCACAGCCCTCATGTCCATACTGGGGGCCTTGCTCCTTAAGTCATTGCTTCTTGCCTGCCTTCTCATGACTCTCAGATCACAGATTGTCATCTCTCTTCTGCCTTTGCTGCTCCCTTAGATGCAGCACACTTGGTATGTGTGTTATTTGCCACAAAACTAGGAAACACAGATCTTGACAAAAATCACAAGAAATGGAGCAAAATCCTACAGGAATGAATTATGTCACAGTATATGTCCCTTCATCTAAGGAAACATTAAGGAAATCAATGAGTCTGCTGTTAATCACCTGGACTAATATAGTATGTACAACTTCTGCACAAAAACATTAACACAAAACAAAAATAAGTGATAAAAAGCCAGACCTCATAATTTTATAATCTTTCAAACGTGCATTTTATTCAATCTTGAATAAAACCCTCTGAAAGGTTTACTCAGCTCCTGGAGATTACTAACAAGAGCTGAGTGCCTAATGCTTTTCTCCTTTAAAATCCTATTCTTCTAACTTCTTCAGGCAGGATACAGAATAACCGAATGAAGAGCAAGTGACATACAAGTGACTAGAAGATACAGAACATGATCATACTGGCAAAGTACAGTGTACAAACTATAGAGGAGGAAATCCAAATTCCTTTCATAGCTGTAGCAAAACACTTGTTTTACTCCTAGAGTAAGACAGTAAGTGTCACAACAGTATGGCAGGGAAGTGAGGGAAAGAAAGTTAGCTTAGCTGATAAATGAAATAGAAAAACTACTCTTTGGCATGCAAGCCTTCATCTCTCACCATTTAGGAAAGAGTGAATGATTTACATTCACAGTTCTTCTGACTTCTCTGTTGCAATAAACTTCTAGTTTTTCACAAGGAAAACCTGGCCTATTCCTACCATGAAATAGTAAGAATTTTCCAATTATTTGGTTTAATGTTACCAGAAGATATCTGTGTCTCTCTTGAGTAACAAATGGCATGACTGTGGAGATACTAACAAGAAACTGGTATTTCAAGCTGTCGGTGCAATTTCTTATAAATTTTTGGTTAACAGTCAGCCTATTTCAGGCCTACACGATGTTTATTTTGAAATGCAAAATGCATCAAATAATGGATTTTAAAAAATTTCTAAGAGAAACAGCACTGCCCACCTCAAATCTCCATTTTGAAACAACTAGAGAAGTACCTGGCTGAGAGCAGCACGCCCAAAATAATAACATAGCACAAAAGAAATGACAGGGGAGTGGAAATTGGTTGTGGGCCTCTATGTAGAAACTGGATTATGGTCTGTGTTATGTGAACCATAAGCATAAAAATTGTTTTTCAAACACTTCAATTTCCATAATAATTGCCTTTCTAAATTTGCCACTGCAACTGGGGTAGGATTTGAGAGAAATTGTGGACCTACATAAAGAGAGAAAAAAGAAGAGGGCAGGCATATTTAGTTCTCCTTTATGTCTTTTTCATGACAACAGCTTAAACAATTCTAGACAGACTAATACCTGTTTTTTCAGTACTCTTACACAAACACTGACCAAGGCAAAATCCCTGTCAGATTCTTGATCTAGAATGAACTTCACTTTTATTAATCCACAATGGATTAAGTGGTTCATAGGCACTAAAATACAGACCCCTCCCTAAGCCATTGATTCTTGGCCAAGGCAGAGTGTAGATTTAACTAGATGGACCCAGAGGTGGCATACCAAGACTTTCAGGGCACAGGGTGCAGGAACCTTACATAGCTTACAGGAAGCAGAACTTTCTTGTGGTATGTTTTGAGACATTGCTTCACCCAGCATGCTCCATATAAAGATACAAGTGAATGGTTTGAACAAGCCAGTGGAAAAGGATGAAAAGACTTAAACCTCTGACAGGGTTTTTCCTTATAGGTCTCATTTATGAGTGAGAAGAATTAGCAGTATTAGCATAAAGGTGAGTGAAATTTCCAGTATAGTTGCAGTTCTTTCATGGCAAGTGCTCAAATTTAAATGGCTTCACTAGAGCTAAGTGAGAACAAATGGCTGTAAAATTATTGAAAGATTAATTCTAACAGTTGTAAATTATAAAAATTTGTAACTTTAAATTAATGTATTATATTTATAATCTGATTCAAATGCAAGCATGACTTAGAATAGCAGAATCATGACAAATACTGTTATCACTAAAGCAAGAACTGTTTGGTATAACTAAATCAGCCAAAGAATTTGATTTTCCTTCAGCATCTCCCTCATTCTGTTTGTCAGCTGTTCCTGAGTTCTGAAAGGAGGTTGAAGTTAATCTGCCTGCTTCTTCCTCACCTTGAATTTTCACAGTGTTTCGAGCTATTACAGAAAAAGAAGCATCTAACTTTCATGAAAATAAATTAAAATAAAGGGATCAAAGGAGGAGAGAACTGTAGTTTTTTTAATACCTATTTATGAGATAATTTAGAAGCATTATTTTCAGCTAGTAGATTATTCATGAATTACTGACTTTGGCTGTTACCCAAATCATGTTTATCACATTACTCACATGGATGGCATATTTTCAGACTAATGCCCCAATATCACAAAAACCTTCATTTTCTTAAATTTATCTTTTGTCAGCAAATTATTTAAGCACATAAATTGAGCTCATTAAATGCCATTTGAGAAACATTTTAGCCTGTGTTTGAAATAGAGTACCTGCTCACATGAAATATGAAACAGAAAGGTTGCTGAATTATATTCTGGAGTACTAAAATTGTAAAACAAAACCATCAACAACAACTAAAATTATGATTATGGTTTTATCTTCATCACACAGAAATTTGGGAACGGATATACAAAACAAACATTTCTGCAAATTATTCAACTATAAAAAAGCAGGCAAGATAAAGATAAGTGACCATTTGTATTACAGCCACAGTCACACTGAACAGATCTCAATGTAAGAACACATACACATTTCAGTGTTTGTATTATTTAGTAACATAGAACACTACACTTATCTCTGTTGCCCTTGAATGTTTTGTACTTTTTAGCAACCTTGAGCTAACAGTTCAGTTCAGTGCAATTTTTCTGTAAACATGCAATTAAGACTTTGCTAGCTATTTATATAAGACATCAAAGCAGAAAAAGGACACCATGCTACAGGGGAAGCAATTAGGCTCACCATGTCATTCTCACATTCCCAAAACTATGCCTTGTTTATCCACAACTATCTGTGAGGGGGAAACTTCACATTTCTGTGTAAGTACTTTTTTATAATACCTTGCTGAAAAAATGGAGATAGAATAAAGGATGTCATTATTTATTATTATTATTGTTATTGTTATTATTGTTGTTGTTGTTTTGGTGTTGGTGGTGTTGGTATCATTATTACTACTACTAATAGTTTTATTGCTACTATTATTACTTGTTGGTCGGTGCTTCAAACAGTTCTCAGAACGTCCATAAGGGTGACCAACAGGAAGGGCAAGAACCCTTGAATCATCGCACCATATCCCAAATCATTAATTCCGAGACCTTTCTGGATACAAACTGTCAAAACCTCAACTGTCCCAGTCCCCCAAGGCAATAAGCAGTGTAGCTATGAAAGGGGAAGGAAAAGAGAGGTGTGCAGTGAAGGTCCCTCAGCAGACTGCAAGACAGACCCATTTCCTTACCTGTGGAAGAGTGCTCATGCTTGTCACCGAGCAGGCTTTGCTCCTGCAGCTACCACAGCTGTGGACTCTGTTTACTTAGCTGCTATCAGTCTTCTGTGCCCACACACTCTGCTAAGTTCAGAGACAATCTCATCTTCCCAGCTTGACTGTTTGCTGTGGGGAGGAGAAGTGAGAGGAAAAGCTCAGAGACAAACACTCTTAAAGAAAATGGGAGGGAAGGAAATGGTGTTTCTGCAACTCTCCACCCACCTTCTTAACACCTCTACTTCTCATAAAAGGATTTATTTTCCCGTCTGTGTCTGTGACCCACCTGCCTTTCTGTCTCTTGGAGCTCCACCAAATCTTTTTGAACAGAAGTATGTGATTCTCTATCTCCCTCAGCCTCTTCTCAGCTATTTGCTGTTTCTTTTCTCTCCAGCAGCCTCACTAGCCTGCCCACCCAACAAGCCTGTTTTGGTCTGATATTCTCCCTTCCACTGGCCTGTTTCAACCTGCTGCTGCCTTGGGGCCCGGAGGCTTCTGCCTATTACTAGATAGCGTGGGCTACGCATCCTAGCGCTCCTCCTCCCACGAGGAAAGGCCAGGCTGCTGACTTGCTTCTTGCTCTCTCTCTCTCATCTGCACCCTAGTGTCCATTCAAGGGCTGAACACATCTGACTCTCTCTTTCCCACTAAGAGGCATAGAAAAAAAATAAAATAATTAATTAGTGATTCTATTTGCATTTGTTCGTTGCTTCTCAGGAGATGGCCAGCCTGTGTGTCTTTGCTTATTTAAGGAGGCATAATGGGAAGATTTGGGAAGGAGGTTGCTCTGCTTTGAGGACTGGAAACCTGGATTACTTCTCTGAGACATTAAAAACTGAGTAGGAGAGGGAGGCATTGGGATTTGAGACCTTCTCAAGTGGCAGCTGTGAGCTGAGAGAGGTAGAGGGGACCAGCTTGGTGTCGGCTTCCAAAGTGCTTGAAACAAGCAGAATACCAGATCGGGACTGTTTGCCTCCCCAGGTTGCAAGTCTCTGAGGGGAATATGATATCTTGGTTCACTAGTCTGAAGATAATTTGGGATCTTCTCAGTTGTTCAGAGCTCCTATCAACCTGATTTTTCCCTATTTCTGTAGTGCTTGCATACTTTAACACTCTGCTATCACAACAGATTTCTTATATGGCTGAAACCAGTTACTTATTCCCAGTTGTTTTTAGCATTCAAGTAACTGGTAGCTATATATTTCTATATTTACCAAATAGTTCTAAATACAGTTTAAAAAGTCCTTGCGTACTGACAAAAAGGTCCCTACTGACCTTTCTTTCCTTTCAGCGTCTCACTTCTCTTCACCTTAACATCAGAATCAATTTTGCAAATACTTCTCGCAAAAATTGATTGAGATTGGACTTAATGAAAGTAACAAAAGAGTCTTTTGTTACCCACAATTGAGATGTTACTGTGAAGATACCTTTGTAAACTATCTGGACAAATTTGTTCATGACAATATCCAGTTTATTTATCTGGCTTAACTGTATCTGAACTCTTTCACCTTCATCATTAGAGCATCTAACAGCTCCCAAGCTTTATGTAATGAAGTAAATTTTACTTCTCTTTTCTCTATGAACAAGATCAAAGAATTAAAATTTACCTGGCCAAGGTATTTATTACCTTTTTTTATTATAAAATGGTTATGATAATTTTGAACACAATGTAATTAAAATTAAGGCAAGTAATAAAACCTTGGCTGAAGTATTCATTTTTAAAATTACACTTGAGGAGACAAAAAAAACTTTTGGTCAGTATACTGGGAGGATATAATTTACATTAATGTGGTTTCATATACCAATATCTTTTAAACAGACACTCTCATCTCCTCTCGATTAAATGAAATGTTACCACATAATTTGGCAAAACATTACATTGATATTGCCACAAGACTTGGATTGCCCCACACATGCTAGCTAGAAATTACTTAAATGTGTATGTAGAGATGATTTTTACCAGACCTTGTAAACTCATCAGGACACATCCTGAAAAGTAGATTGATCACAACTTCATTTCAAGAGTGCATGGGATGTTTCACGAAAGGAAACCTGAGAAACACCTCTCATTTTCAATGAAGAGCACAGCTCTTTGAATTAGGACATGTTTCAATGTGCTGTGATGCTGAGAAAGCTGCCTTGCAAGATCTAGTGTGGTGGTGACTATTTCTTTTCCAAAGGCATTACATACAATAGTAACATTATATGTTGGATCTAATAAACATTATTGTTGGATTCTGTAATTCAGTAGGAAAGTTGAGCTGTTATGGAGAAAATTAAGTTGTTAAAACTTTTTTTTATTCCAAAATTTGTGTATCTCTTTGGAAACAGTGTGAATTTATTTAACATAGGTGCTGCCTCTGTGACTGTGGTCTGAGATACCCAGGTATAGGACATATTTTATCTGAACTTATATGATCCACACTTCAGAAAAATCTGTTCAGCTGTGGTTATTTGATGTTGCAAAGTAATTCAGACACTGTAGTTATGTGTGTTTTCAAGCAGAGTTTCTTGCCTCTGTCAGTGTAAGGACAGAGCATATTTGCATCTGGTAGCAATAAGGCGGCAAAGCATATCTTACATTTTCCACATCACCAATTGGATATGGAAATTTATTTCAGATTATATGCCACAGGACAATGGCACTTTCTGTCTAAAAGTGACAGTGTGTATATATATTTAAGACTTAAAAAGTTCTGCCTTGGAGGGGATTGCATGATGGCATTGTAAGCACTCTTATGGGGTTTTGAATATACAACCTGTAGAGCTGTGGGCATCCTGAGAGCTGAATCCATGAAGTATTCACGTATACATTAAAATTGTGCTGTTGTTTTTCCTGCTGGCATGTAGATTTCTTTGAAGACACTTTTATCACCAATAGAAAGCAAAGACAAAAAGTTTCCCTGTAATTTTTTTCTAATTACAGAAGCAGGAAGAGGGGCTTGCAGGAGGGAGGGAGGGCAGGGAGGGAGAAGACGTCACAAGTAATCCTTATCAACTCATTCCCTTCTTATCTTTAAGGCACATATGACAGCTCTGCTCCCTTGAGTCCACAAATTAGTAAGAGAACCTCTGGCTTTTTTCTCTGTGACAGGTACTTTCTCTTCTCTAAACGGCGCATTAGGTTCTTCCAAATCTAACACTGATCAGCACATTGAAAAAAATATAATGTTTGACATGCCTTCCAGCTGTTACACATAAAAACGTTTAACAGCAATTATCTTTTAGATACATCTTAGAATTAAATAGACACATGATTCAAAGAAATATGAATGTATTAAGTGTGTTGACATGCATTTGACAGATGTTGTTGCAAGTATTTCTTATGGTAATTTTAAAAGGTTAGTATTTCAAATGGCTTGGAATCAAAAGCAGATTTCAGCAAATTATTTTCCTAATATCTGTCCTGAAGTGAAATTTAATTTTGACTTTGATCTTCTACATTGTGTGAATAGTAAATTCCACTGCAACAATTTGGTAGAGTGAAGTTTTGCTTCACAGATTGATATTCCATCTTCAAGCTTCCAAAATATAGATGTATCACAGACTGCACAAAATATTGCTCTTTTAAAAAAAGCCCTAGAAAAGCATGGTGAGGCAATGTTAATGTCACTGGCATCTTGAAAACTTCTGTGAAAAGGCTATTACTTACAAAGAGACTGCACTTAGGTTTTAAAAAAAGCTTGTTTAACTCAAGCTCTTCTATCTCAAATGGTCCCTGATGGTACTACCACAGAGCAGTGTGACTTCTGGATTAAATCAACATGAAAGAAGATCTCCTTTACATGAAAGACTATCTGCTAAAGGTTAGTAATAATTTTGGTAACCATCAAAAGCACGAATGTGGTCTGCAAAGATCACAACACTGTAGCACTTGTTCCTTCACTAAAGGAGCTCAGAAAACTGGAGGCAGTTCAGCCTGAGAGCCATAATATTCCATTGTAGATTGGAGGACTGATGACAGGATAAATTCAGTGTAAACAGCCTGTAACAGGAGCTGTCAGTAAGGGATCTAGCAGAGTGTTCTAACTGCCCCACAGGTGAAGAGAGCGATCCTTCTGGGGCAAAAGTGCTCTCAGACACTCAGTCACATGTGCAGATGGCAACTTTTCACCTTTTTATCCACCAAAAACTTGCTCTCTCATCTAGCATCAGTCCATCAGTACACAAACTCAAAGACTCACAGAATGCCTTGGTTGGAATGGACCTTTTGAAAATCATCCAGTTCAACCATCCCACCATGGTGAGGTTGTTTAATCTCTGTCCAGGCCTTGAACACTTCTAGTGAGGAGGCATCAACCACTTCTCTGGGCAACCTGTTCTTCCAGCTTTCTGGGACATCTTTATTCATGAAAAAAAGGACAGAAAAGTCATTGTTACTTCTAACCACCACCACCACCTTAGGTTCAGAGGAGACAGGAAGAAGAGGAGAGATCAAAGTTTGTAAACACAGATTAGCTCCATGTGTGGCAATTCAGTTACCTGGATGTATTTGTTAAAGATGATGGGGAAAAATTGAGGAATATCCTGACTTGCAAGAGTACTTCAAATTAAAGATTTATCAGTCCATCCATAAGGAAGACTATAATCAAACCTGGGATCCAAGTGGATAGAATGGATACAAGATATTTGGACTGGGAGGTAGACAGGAAGGGTATCCTTGACGACAGGAAAAAGGTGTTGGTTTCAGGTGTAGAAAAGGAAAGTCTGAGAATGAGGGCTAGGAGAGTAGAGAAGATTAGGCAAGAGAGACAGAAAAAGTAGTGAAAATAAGAATGGCAGAAAGCACAAAAGTAAAAATTAAAAAACAATTTATTTTTCCCTGTCCTACATGAATGTACATGAGTTTCCCTGGTCATAACCCTAACCTACATGAATGCCTTCTGTTATTGTCTGTGTTTCCTTAATATCTCGTTTGTTGCTTCATTGGGCACAACCTCTAAGAATAAATAGCAGAATATCACTTCAGGCTATTGTTAAAGAATTTGTAGGGGTTTTTGTAGTTACTGTACTAGTGAGAACTTGATGTCTTTTCTCAGCAACAGGGTAAAAACTGATATTAAAAAAAAGATTTTTGTGGTTGTATATCTTTTTAAGCATTCAGACATTCACTGTGAAACTGTTCCAAAACACCCATGAGGCATAGTTTTCCATTCAGAAAAGCAAGTCCTAGCCTCTAAAGCATATATTTAACATCAAGGAGAGCAAAAAAGAATAAAAGAATAATCCCTGAATAACACACAGCCTTCTACTGAGGAGGCATGCTAAGGCAAATGGAATATCTGAGTCCAGCAGACTGCCAGAGGGCTTCTCTTAAAATTGAGTGTGTATCAACTCTGTTCTTGCTTCTTCACAGTACACCACCTTCCAAAATACATTGTAGAAAACCATTTTCCATAGCTCTTTAAAGTGCTTGCTGTCTGCTTTGTTTTTTAGAATTGCTTACAGGCTGATTTAAAGGGATATTTCCTGTAAAATTCTGTTCTGATTCTGAAAAATGACTGTAACAAAAATACCCTTTCATATGCAACATAATCAAAGTGGTGAATTTCATAATATAAAACCTGTGTGCTGTGCTTTATTATATTAGCCCTGCAGATACAATTCAGATGAAAGACAACCTTGTGTGAGATAGGGAGTTGTACCTACTTATGGAAAACTCAGGTTAATTGCTATGCTTGGTGACAGCAAAATAGAAAAAAGCCTTATAACCTAAATGATGTGTGCCAACATGTGAGGTGAAAATAGCCTTGAATTTCAGAGATTATGGGTCTATCAATCAGAAATGTTTATATTTCACAAGTAGATAATGTTCTTCTGGTGCAGAACTACTTGAATCATGAATGTTACAATGCAATAGCACTTGACCACAACTCAGATTTATGTCTCAAAACATGTATTTTAACTGTAATGCTGCAACAAAAAACTATATGGAAGCATAGCATGTGCAGCTAAATTTGAAACTATATGAATTTCATGGCCATTCAGAATAGTTTAGAAGGTATCAGCAAGACATTGTTTCTAAGTACTTTTTTTTTTAGATGTACATCCATAACATCTACCATTAGTTACATCTGTGAACCAGTGAAACATTATCAGTAACAAAAATTCTCTTCACTTCAGCCCCTAAATCTCCTGTTCCCATTTGTGGTTTAGATCCAACTTAGATACTAAACCTCTTCATATACATTGCAATATCACAAAGCAATGGTTGTGAAGTCAAAGGCTGACATATTAAAAATAATTAAAAATACCTCATCTCTCCTGAGCAGAACTCTCAAGTTCTTTCTTCTGTATTTCCACCACGATTTCATTTTATGTCTCCTTATACCTTTTATCCTCCTTAGTATCTGCAGTTATTGCACTGTGTTTCAGAAGTTAAGGCTTAAACTCAGGATTTTGGAGATTTCAAGTCCCATTTGTATCTTTGATTCTGTTGTAATATGTGGTTTTGAGTAACTTGCCAGTGCGTCTGTAAAGTGGAGTTGTTTGCATTTGCCCAGCCACATGGCATATTTTGAATTGAACTAAATAATTTCCTGTGGGACTATGAGGTATTTTTAAGTACCAAACACTTTGCTTCACCAAACAGCCAAATTAGGTGGGAAAGATTTTCTCCCAGACTGATGAAATGGAAACGAATGTATTTTTAGCAGATTTCTTTATAGTTAGATGAATAAGCTTTGCTTTCATTCACTTCTCCAAGGCACGATCAGCTTTTCCCTGTGACACTCCTGCAGCTTCTTTTTCAAAACCTTTTTAAAAATTGCAATGAAAATACACGTGACATTTTTTCTCTAAGTTTTAACAGTAATTGTAAAAAGGATTTTACTTAGTAATTATAAAACCAGCCACTCCTTTCCCTCTCCATAATGCACTTTAAGAAAAGTTTATTCCTATATCTTCAGAGTTGTTTTTGCATGTTTGTTAGCCCTTTTGCAGGTTTCTTCTTTCTAAACTAAAAAAGGCTATTGCTTCCAATTTTTATAGTTCTGCAACACAACTTTGTTAGAGCTACATACAAGAGTACAATGTCTTAATTTATACAACAAACAAAAATTTTTGGTTGTAACTCTCAGCATGGCATGTATTTTTATTGCCGATTTCTTCACAAATTTATTTATGCATGTGTGCATTCATATCTGTAGGCATCTGTCCGTATTTTATCAGACTGCATCTTCAGCTTGCCAAAATTATTTTGAATTCTGAATCTGTTTTCCAGTACTTTGTGGTCTGCCTAAGCCTGGTATTATGTGTAAATTTAGTATTGTCCAGTCACCAGAAAAATAAAATTCCTCCTAAATACTAGATGCAATATTCCAGATACCACCTTAAAAAGTGTGGAGGAAGAGAATCACTTTTCTTAATCTACTGTCTTTGCTCCTGGTAAACCAGATTAGAGTGCTGTACACTGTATACTTATTCTCTAGACATTTACTGAACTACTTTATGTACTTAACTACCCACCTAGTGGATGGTAGTTAATTCTGATTTCTTTGTCAAGCTCTTGAATTTACTTGTGTTGAATACTGCTGATATAATTCATTTTACCACCAGACAGTAAAAAGATGGTACTGGGGCAGACTGTTAAAGTTACCAGGTACTTGATATGGTGAATGTGGTTAGAGGCTCTGCACTGCTTTTGGGATTTTGGCTGCTGAGTTTCAGAGCCAACTTCCAGAGCACAGCTGACTGACCTTAAAACAAATTACTGGGAGAACCGTCAGTAAGGCTCAGCCCCCTCTTTTTTCAGGAGCTGCTTCTAAGCTGAGTGCTCACCCTTGCTCTCTTCCTGAGCTGTGCTGCAGCTTTACCTGGGTCTTTCCACCTGCCTAGCTGACCTGGACACTGATCCTGGCTTAGAGATTGGAATTACTGGCTTGATCTTGGACATGTCTTATCACTGTGGACACATCTGGTATGACTAGACTGCTGGCTGACCCATCACAAAGCTTCACTGCTATCCTTGCCCATAGGAGGTGGGACTGCATTCTTGACAACCTGCCCTTGCCTACCTTGTAGTGATGCTGACTTTTTGGGTCTCCTTTCCTTATGGAACAGCTCCTCCTGCTGCTCACTGACATGGCCACTGTAATCTATGCTTCAACCATAATTCTCCCTGTGGGTTTACAGGATGTTGTGCAGCTTTTGAAATAGTTGACTACAAGGCTCCTACAGTAGTAGGAGTCCTATAAACTGTGTATGGGGATATATATGTGTTTTGTTAGTTGGCTCCATGAGGATGTGGTGTTTAGGTTCAGCTAGCACCCATCTGATCTCTGATGTTGATTTTGACTGATGGGTAGACATTCTGGAAGATAGCCTGAGAGACCTTTGTCTCCATCTGCACCGCAGACTCAGACTGGGTACCTGACAATCAGCATCAAGGGAGTAAGGCTGCAAAATGCAGGGGAGCACCTTCTTCTCAGATGTTGGCAACCGGAATGTGATATGATGACAGTGACAGGTATGAAATCACTACATAGAACCTTAAATTGACCCTTTCCAGGTCAAAATGTGTCACTTCCTGCTGTTCCACCAAAGTGCACAGCACGATATGGTACCAGGAACTGGATGGTCATTTTCCACAGGGTGAAGGAGCAATCTACCCATCAGCAGCTTCCTTTGACTCTTCCTGGAGAAAAAGATTGATCCAGTACTTCCTAGATAATCCTGAGCATGAGCATAATTGTGAATACAGCAGCAGAATCAAATCCTGCAGCTGGAATAGCAGCAGTGTCACTCAGATTGTCAGCCCATTGCCAGAGAGGCTAGACTTGGGCTGGCTTTTGAGGTCTGCAGTGAGTAGAGGCATAGGAGTCACCCTGGGTCTCTCAGCTGTGGAAAAAAAGGTCATTCCCTAGTGCGGGTTACCAGGATAACATAAAGTTGCATAAAAACACTGCAAGTTTTGTAGTTTGTTGCATATGGCATGAATTGCAATTCACTAATAGCCAATTGAATCTAAAATTAGAATTATTTCTATAAGCAGTTTGCTGTATGCAAACTGTGTCCGATTCTATAATTGTACAACATTAGAAGGGTACTGTAGCATGTTAATAAACTATTTACAGACATTGTTCCATTATTACATAATTTCATTAAATGTCTAATCTATCCTGTCGAAACATCTCCAGCAGAGATGGTTTTTATATTTGTTCAGAGCAGTTTCTATACTTGCTATTCTACTTAATTAGATTCTGTCATGTATGGGCTGTATTGCTAGAAGTGGATGAATCAGGATGTTATCCTGATGATGCATGGATGCTATGGCTCTGTTGAAGTCAAGCTAGGGAGTGAGGCTGAGCACATACTCCTTGGGCAGGTGTCCCTGCCTGCAGTGGGGAGGTTGGAACCTCGATGATCTGTAAGGTCCCTTCCAATCCAAACCATTCTGTGATTGTATCATCCTGCAATCCATAGAGATACACACAGGCACACACATTCAGATTACTCAAGCACACAGTTGGCCATGCAGATCACATGGACAAGAAGTACTTGAAAATTTTACTTTGAGAATGCTTTGAAAATTTAGCTAATGTCACTATGAAGCCATCAGATTTAGCAAGACATTTAAAAATCTAAGCATCCAGAGGACGAAGACAACCCTCTACAATTTTTTCAGTGATGTTTCAAGCCATGTGACATTCAATTCAGTGCTTTGCAAATTTTCACCAAACCTGATGACAAATGTTTAGAGAAGCCTCCTTTGAGGTTTCTTGCTTTAAAGCAAAAGACAAAATGTCACATAGCACCAGGGAAACACTTATTTTTCCTGCCATAAAAGGTAAAAATGGCTGTGATAATACACAGAAAGCAATACAGCAGCAAAGTAAAATGCATTCCTTTGTCAGCAAATACTTAGAAAATATAGAAAATACTGCTGAAAGTTTGAAGAGACAAGTATCAGCAAAATTAGAGTGGAAGAGGATTTCTGAGTGGATGGTTGAAAGTACGAATGTTTCAAAAATGGCTCAGATTAAGGTATTTGACAAATGCTGTTTCAATAATGAAATAAATGAAGAGCTAACTTCTGTAAGCTACTGAAGGGAAGATTTACCATAGAAGCCATATTCTCAACAGTAAATAATTTCTTTAATAAAAATGTTTTCTGGAAGAGTTGTGCAACTGTAAAGACAAGTGGAACAGCTGCTTTGACTGGCATAAGAGAAGGATTGGGTGGTTAGTTTATGTGGTCACCACTACAACTGGAATTCGTTCACTGCAATGTTCATAGACATGTTATTACAGAAAGAAACTGCAAAAGGTGCTACAGGATGTCATCAATTTGATTCATTTCATAAAAACAAGACCTTGAGACACTAGAACCTTTACAATATGTCCAATTGCAGGCTGATGCCCTGGATGCTGCTCACATCATGGTTCTGCTACGTCACCGCTGCAATTCCCTTCATCTGGGATGACTACAGTGTGCAGAGGAACTTCACTACTCCTCAACCTATGACAAACACCTCAGCAATGAGAACAACATGGAAAGATAGTTTGGGTTTAGTAATTCTTCTCTGTAATGCAAGTACAGCTTTGCCTTTTATACTGTCTGTTGTTTCTAGTGTCCTGCTGATTGGGTCTCTGTGGATACACAGGAGACAGATGCAAAATAATGCAAGTGGCTTCAGGGATCCCAGCTCAGAGGCACACATCAGTGCCATCAAGTCAGTCTGTTCCTTCCTTATAATTTACATAATATATTTTATTTGTGTGCTTATCATCCTTTCCAAATTTTTCCAATTTAAGTAATGGAGACTCGATCTGTATAGTTGTAATGACAGCCTGCCGTACTGGACAAACATTGGTCTTAATTTGGAGCAATCTATAATTTCAAGAGCTAGGATTTGGCACCACATTAACAGTCATGTCAGGAATATATCCAAGTAAAAGATCATGATTTAGCCTGGACTTTCTATTTTAGATTCAAGTGAATTAAAATGAAGTTGTCAGAGATATAAAATAATAGGCAGTGGAATGAATAGATTAGAGCCATGATCTTCAGTCACAAAGACAGGTGAAAATTTACTTAACTTGGATATGAGTCTTGGGTAGAAGAATTGTGTAAGTTCTGTCCTAGATACTGTACTTTTCTTGGAAAATGCCATGGTTACTCTCTGACAAGAGAAAAAAAAGGCCAATACTCAGATTCCAATATGATTCAGTAAAAAAAAAAAGAGCCTTTTCATCTTCCTTCTCATGCTGAAGTAATGATTACAGCCTGTGCATTATTTGTACATTAGGACTGGTGTTTTGGGGGCCTTCCAGGTGAAGTGGGAGTTTATTAACTTTTAAAATAACTGTCACTGAAGCATATATGATTTAAGCCTTGTGTTGGCTAAGCCCATCCTGATTCAATGTATCTGGTTTGGATGTTGTCAATCTGTTTGAAGCAATGTACCTGTAATTCATCTGAGTCTGTGCCTGAATTGTTTCATTTCAAACTTTAAAAAATACCAAGTCAAAGGATAACTTCTCTTGAGTCTTCCTTTCCCTCATGACAGAAACTGTTTCACAGGTGCCAGCAGTGGCTTGCAGGAACATTTTCCACACCATTTAACAGACATGCAGAAAGTTCAGCACATGGCAATGTCACGCTGGAGTGGCATTGTCAGCACCAGTGAAAGGTGCTGGTTCCCAGCTCAGCACCATGAGACGCCCGTGTTGGGAGCCTTGGGCCATCCTCTGCCCTTCCCTGCTGTCCCCTCACCGGCCCTCAGGAACAAACCTCAGAGCTCTCTGACCACACCAACAAGCAAAACACGCGGGCTGTGCTCAGCCCACAAGCCGAGTGTGCTGTCCTGCTCCTGGCTGAGCCCTGAGGCACACGGCTGCTCAGCAGGGACACCCTGGACAGCTGCTCCCACACTCTTTGGGTTACGTTCCATTATTGCACATTCCTCACGCACATGACATGCAAAAGTGGTGCCTGTGCTATTTTCCTGCCTCTTTGAGTACTTAATCTTCCCTCCAAAGCTCCCTTTCTGTGGAATTAAATCAAACAGTTACTTGCTCATTAATATGAATTTGAAAATCTAAGAGGAAAAGCCAACAAAAATATTGGAATGCACCTCACAGTGTAAATCTTCAGGAAGAACTTCCTTTCTTCAACTGACCAGCTAATTAACTATTGTCATATTAATAAAATTATCTTTAATATACATTTTATACACAAACTACTAAATCCCTCTGTTTCACTAGAAAATTATAATGTATAAATCTCTCCCCACACAAAAATAAAACAAGACAAAGCTCTTTGCAGTCGAAATTTAAAAATATCTGATAAAGAAAAGAACTACGCAACTATTAGAAGAGGCCATGGCAAGTATATCTCTTCAACTCTGGATAGATAACAGTGCAAGAAAGGGAGACATTATAGCATCAGACTGAAAAAACAAATGTACACATGTAAAGCAGGACAGCAGACACTGCAGAGGAAACCCACATTGGTAAACACCACAGTTCACCTGCTCCACAACCCTTCCAAAGCAAATCCCTTCACCAAAAATGAAAACTATGTAATTGAATCTTGACCCAATTTGCATGCTTAAACAAATCAGCTGACACATCAAGCCGAAAACAACATGCAAAATAGCAGAAATATTAAATGACATATTTCTGAGATAAATAGGTGAGCTTGTGCCCACAACAGCTCCTTGGGATTGGGAGTGCCTGACAAATCTGAGGTTTTCAGGGGCCCAGGTGAAGCTGAGTAATAACTCTGAGATCTTGGGTTTCAATTATGACATCATTTGCTCTCTTTTTTCAAGCAATTTCTATAACTGAATCCATGGCAGGACTACTAGGAACTGGAATAATCTTGGCTGTCAGTTTATTGAGCTGCATTAGGGGCAAAACATGGTCCCCGTATGATTTGATCATGATCTCGATGAGTTCATCTAGATTCATTTTCCACTCCTGGAATATAGTGGATTTGTTCATTAATATATGGCATGAACAATACTATAGTGAAGAAAGTAGAGGTGTAGTTTCCAATGCAGCGTATGTGTTTCTGAACTACTGCAGCCTCTGGTTTGGAGCCTGGCTTAGTGTCTTCTACTGCATCAAGACTACCACTTTTACACAGTCTTTCTTCATCTGGCTGAAGCAAAGAATTGCCAGGCTGGTGCCCTGGATGCTGCTCACATCATGGTTCTGCTCCTTCATCGCTGCAATTCCCTTCATCTGGGATGACTACAGTGTGCAGAGGAACTTCACTACTCCTCAACTTACGACAAACACCTCAGCAATGAGAACCACATGGAAAGATAGTTTGGGTTTAGTAATTCTTCTCTGTAATGCAAGTACAGCTTTAATACTGTCTGTTGTTTCTAGTGTCCTGCTGATTCGGTCTCTTTGGATACACAGGAGACGGATGCAAAATAATGCAAGTGGCTTCACGGATCCCAGCTCAGAGGCACACATCAGTGCCATCAAGTCAGTCTTTTCCTTCCTTATTATTTACATAATATATTTTATTTGTTTGCTTGTCCTCTTATGCAGTGATTTTTTACCTTTTAGTGATGAGGAATCTATCTGTGCAGCTGTATTAGCTGCCTGTCCTACTGGACACACATTGGTCTTAATTTGGAGCAATCCAAAATTTCGAGAGCAGCCAGCTAGGATTTGGCACCACATTAACTGTCATGGCAGAACTGCATCTACTTAAAAGGCAGTGGCTCTGCCTCGTCTTTCTAGTTTAGATCCAAGTGAATTAATTGAAATCATCAGAGGTATAAATAATAGATGTTGCAAT
>NC_031768.1:86716479-86717573 GCF_001522545.3 Parus major
TAGCAATGCTATTCAGCCCCTCTTGCAGCTTGATTCATGTCTGGCACAGTGAATCAGATCAGAAAACAAACAAAATTCAAATCTCATCCTGCTCTAACACTGCCAGAAGGAGATCATGCAAATCATATTGTCTTGTACCTCTTGCCACTGAGAATTCAGGAAAAAAAATACACAATATTTTTTTAGGAAACTGCTCACATGTAACATAAAGCAATGAGGCCAGCATTTGAAACAAAGTCCTTTTCCATTCCACACTTCTGTGTTTCTGTAATTTAGTGATGAAAATAATCATCAGTAAGAAATTCAAAGAAAGACAGAAATACCCGTTTATTTTTTAAAGAACACCATTTTCCAACGAAACAAAACCCAGTAATTTGATTAGAGTCATTAACTCAAAGCAAGAAATGCAAATATCTACCTGAGAGGTGACTACAGGATCCTTCTCTGCTTTGCATTCCTATACACACAGCAGGAATTTTCATAACTGAAATTCTGGATGAAATGTGATGGACTCAATTTTAAGTGTCCATCATAGCAGGATAAAAAAAAAAAATAGGAAAACCTGTGTGCCATTCAGGCTGTACTGCTTTTCTGGTATGTGGGGACAGGAGAAGACAAAGACATGAAGGGACTTTCTGGTGAAATTAAGGCCTTGCTTTTCGGGGTTTGGCAGCTGAGTTTCAGAAACAACTTCCACAGTCCACAAGAATGGCCTTAAAGCAAACTGCGGAGTGAAGCCTCAGTCAGGCTTAGAGCCCTCTAAATTCAGAAGCTGCTTCTAAGCTTGATGGTCAGTTTTAGTCTCTCCTTGAGCTATGTTGCAGCTTTTCCTGGGCCTTTCCACCTACTAAACTCACCTGGATATCAATCCTGGCCTGCAGACTGGAATTACTGGCATGATCTTGGACATGACTTATCACACTGGATATGACTGACAACCCTTACACTTGTGGCTGCCCCTAATTGTTCTCACAGAGCTTATCTGCTATCCTTCCACATATGTGGGGGAACTGCTTGGCCTCGCCTTGTGGGGATTAATTCAACATGGGCAAAATAACTGAATTTATTTCCAATCAATAATACAGATGGGGAGT
>NC_031768.1:86719143-86720886 GCF_001522545.3 Parus major
TAAAAAAATAATAATACTTTTAATTTGGTCTTGAATTATTTCAATCTTTTTCTTGGTGTATGCTTTCTTATCATAAGTATCAGGACCTTATATGTACAAAATGCCCACAGTAGTACACATATCAAATATATAAACAAATGTACATAAATCTGAGGTGAACACACACAAAGTTTTACTCCTATGAGTAAAATAGGATGATCAAATAGGTTTGAACACTCTCCTAGGCAATCACAGATTACATCAAGCACTAAGAAATTTCAAAGTACTCAAAGAAGCAACTTTGAAAAGTTCTCAAAGTTTCTCCCCAGCTCACTGTCCACACCTTCTTACTGTGCTAGCGACAGCTACTTGTGTCACTGCATTTCTGAAGAACCTTTGTGTGTTTCCTTCTCTGTCCTGGGCTACAGATGAAACATGAGTCCCAAAGCTTTTCAATGAACCCAAGCCTCTCCGCTTACTTAGAAGACCTGTATCTTCTTGGATGTGGAAAGTGTTTGAATTCACTTCTTTTAGCACATATAACTGAATTTCAAAAGCATGCATATTCCATATGGCAGTAAAACTGCCTCAATTAACACTTGTGCCATTGCTCCTTTATGTAATGCTGTATATTGCCAGATCTAAAACTCATTAGGTAAATCCTGCATCTATTTAGGAGGCTTGTGAAAAATGGACCAGTGAGGTACTCTGTAAAATTATTTTCCTTTGCTCTATTCTTTTCTACCCACAGAAATTTATTGTTCTCCTTTGGGAAACTCAGAGCAGGAATACAAAGATAATTATAGTGCTTGAAAGTCTCAATACACTAAAGAAAAACATGATAATCTTCTTTTCAGGAGAAATAGGACAATATATGATAAGGAAAAGAGCTACCCAGCATTAGAAGAGGTCACAACAAGTATGTCTCTTCAACTCTGACGAGATGACAGTGCAAGACAGGGAGACATTAAAGCATGAGAGAGAAAATGCAAATGTACACATGTAAAGCAGGACAGCAGACACTGCAGAGGAAACCCACATTGGTAAACACCACAGTTCACCTGCTCCACAACCCTTCCAAAGCAAATCCCTTCACCAAAAATGAAAACTATGTAATTGAATCTTGACACAATTTGCATGCTTAAACAAATCAGCTGAGACATCAAGCCCAGAAACAACATGTAAAATAGCAGCAATATTAAATGACATTAAGATATTTCTGCCCCTGAAATAAGTAGGTGAGCATTGTCCACAACACCTCCTTGGGATTGGCAGTGCCTGACAAATCTGAGGCTTTCAGGGGCCCAGGTGAAGCTGAGTAATAACTCTGAGATCTTGGGTTTCAATGATGACATCATCTGCTCTCTTTTTTCTATCAATTGCTATAATTGAATCCATGGCAGGACTACTAGGAACTGGAATAATCCTGGCTGCCAGTTTATTGAGCTGTATTAGGGGCAAAACACGGTCCCCATATGATATGATCATGGTCTCTGTGAGTTCATCTAGATTCATTTTCCACTCCTGGAATATACTGGATTTGTTCATTAATGTATGGCATGAACACTATTATGGTGAAGAAAATACAGGTGTAGTTTCCAATGCAGTGTATGTGTTTCTGAACTACTCCAGCCTCTGGTTTGGAGCCTGGCTTAGTGTCTTCTATTGCATCAAGGTTGCCACTTTTACACAGTCTTTCTTCATCTGGCTGAAGCAAAGAATTGCCAGGCTGGTGCCCTGGATGCTGCTCACATCATGGTTCTG
>NC_031768.1:86720986-86724799 GCF_001522545.3 Parus major
CACAGTTGTCATGCGCTGGTCTTTAGCCTTCCTTAAACGAGTTGTCACAAAGATGTCACCGGCATCACTGTGCCAAGAGCCTTGGCCAACGGTGGGTCCCCTTTGGGAACTGGGACTGGTTCTGTGTGACACACGGGCAACTCCTGCTCCCTTCTCACACAAACCACTCTGCAGCCTTCCCACTACCAAAACCTTGCCCATAAACCCACACATATCACACAGACATTTGCTGCTTGTCTTGTGGTAAGAGGCTCAGGCTGAATGGGGCTTTGGACCACCTGGTCTCCTGCAAGGTGTCCCTGCCTATGGCAGGGGGTTAGAACTGGATGGTCTTTAAGGTCCCTTTCAAGCCAAACCATCCTGTGATTCTATAAATGTGCTTAAAAGAGCTGTTGAATTCAAGAGCAGCTCAACAGTTTTCTTTGACTCAAAGGCACGCGCTCTGTATTCACCGACTTTTTTCTATTGGAAGTGTCTGTCAATAGCAAGTTACAAAGCTGTTCTTGTGAACAACCAAACACCCTTTTTCTATTCTTTCAGGTGAAAGTGAAATTCTAATTGTGGCTGAGAATGTAAATGCTTTTCTGAAGATTTTTGTGGTAAAAATTGTATAAGTGTGACAACTACAAAATCTCTCATACACGTATGTGTGCAAAATTTGAAAGCATAATCTGAGTTCAAATCAATTTTAAAAACTTCCAAAGGCAGAGTTTCTTAGTTTTGAACCCATTTGTTAAACATATAAAATGAAAACAATATTTGATTTGTTTGCAAGTTTGACACCAAGGAATTTAAATACTTACAGCTGAATTTCAAAAAAGGTCTTTACAGATGTGGTAGTAGGAAAGCCATTCAGAGCATGTAGCAAAAGAAACTGAATGCAGAGCCAGACCTTTAAATCACTGTGTCACAAAGTGACACAGAGTCTAAGAAAGTAATACAACATATCAGGTCACATAGTTCTCATTTAAAAAAACTACTAATATTTTTAATGAGAACAGAAAAAGAGCTTGTACCTATACAAAAATAAATTAAATTTTAAAATATTTTTTATTTTGTCTTGAATTATTTAATTCTTTATTTTGATGTGCTTTATAATAATGAGTATATATATATATAACATGCACATAACTCATACAGTGGTATATGTATGGAATATATAAATAAATATACATATATCTGAGGTGAAAAAGTTTTCACAAAATTTGACTTCTACAGGTGCCTAATCAAAAAGGTTTGATCATAGCCCTAGGCAGTCACAGATTATTTTAAGCAGTGGGAAATTCAGACTACCCAAAGAAACAACCTTGAAAATATCTCAGAATTTCTCATTTGATCGCTGCCCCCAGCTTCTTGGTTGTATATAGACAGATCTTAAATTCTGTAGGCAATTTCTGCATTTTTTCAGGAGGCTTGTGAGAAATAGTCAAGTGAAGTACTCTGGTGAAATTATTTTCCATTTCTCTTGTGCTTATCTTCCCAGAGACATTTTTGACCTTATTTGGGACACTCCAAGCAAGCATGCAATGATTAGTATAATGCTTAAAAATTTCCATATGTAAAAAGAAAAGTGTGAAAATCCTTCTTGCAGCAGAAATTTGAATATACCTGATGAAGTAAAGGACCTGGCCCTAGAAAAGAAGATGAAATGGAAAGTATTTGTCATACACTCAGAAGCCACTGTCATAACACTGCAAGACAGGGACAGATTAAGGCCTCAGGTATTAAAAGCAAATCTAGGCATGTAAAGCAGGACAGCAGACACTGCAGAGGAAACCCACATTGGTAAACACCACAGTTCACCTGCTCCATAACCCTTCCAAAGCAAATCCCTTCACCAAAAATGAAAACTATGTAATTGAATCTTGACACAATTTGCATGCTTAAACAAATCAGCTGACACATCAAGCCCAAAACAACATGCAAAATAGCAGAAATATTAAATGACATTAGGATACTTCTAACGCTGTGATAAAAGGTGATCATTGCCCACAACAGCTCCTTGGGATTGGCAGTGCCTGACAGATTTGAGGTTTTCAGGGGCCCAGGTGAAGCTGAGTAATAACTCTGAGCTCTTGGGTTTCAATGATGACATCTTTTGCTCTCTTTTTTCTATCAATTGCTATAATTGAATCCATGGCAGGACTACTAGGAACTGGAATAATCTTGGCTGCCAGTTTATTGAGCTGTATTAGGGGCAAAACACGGTCCCCATATGATTTGATCATGATCTCGATGAGTTCATCCAGAATTACATTGCAATGCTGGATTATACTGGATTTATTCTTAACTATATTTTACGAACCCTATTATTATGAAGAGAATATATTTGTAGTTATCAGGACAGTCTATATGTTTCTGAACTACTCCAGCCTCTGGTTTGGAGCCTGGCTTAGTGTCTTCTATTGCATCAAGGTTGCCACTTTTACACAGTCTTTCTTCATCTGGCTGAAGCAAAGAATTGCCAGGCTGATGCCCTGGATGCTGCTCACATCATGGTTCTGCTCCTTCACCGCTGCAATTCCCTTCATCTGGGATGACTACAGTGTGCAGAGGAACTTCACTACTCCTCAACCTGTGACAAACTCTTCAGCAGTGAGAACCACATGGAAAGACAGTTTGGGTTTAGTAATTCTTCTCTGTAATGTCGGTATAGGTATGCCTTTTCTGCTATCTGTTGTTTCTAGTGTCCTGCTGATTCGGTCTCTGTGGATACACAGGAGACGGATGCAAAAGAATGCAAGTGGCTTCAGGGATCCCAGCTCAGAGGCACACATCAGTGCCATCAAGTCAGTCTGTTCCTTACTTATCCTTTATGTTGCATATTTTATAGGTTTCACTTTTCTTTTATATAATATTTTTTTACGTTTTAGCATCCCAAAATCCATATGTATTGCTGTATTAGCTGCCTGTCCTACAGGACACTCCATAGTCTTAATTTGGAGCAATCCAAAATTTCAAGAGCTGCCAGCTAGGATTTGGCACCACACAAACTGTCCTGTCAAAACTAGATGCATGTAAAAGATCATGTTTTATCCTGGACTTTCTTGTTTAGTTACAAAAGAACTAATTTGAAACCATAAGAGTTATGAAGTAATAGAAGCTGAAATAGGTAGATTAGATCACTAATCTGGAATTATGAAGAAGGTGGAAATTGTCTCTATGCCTATTTACTCTTCTTTCCTTGAAAATCACAGTTTCTCTAAAACAGCAGAAAAACAAGGCCAAGACTCAGACCAGAATGTAACCTCTCTTGAAATGTGTTAAGTTTCTAATTCATGATACAAACTTATCAGGCTTGATCATAAGGATATTCATATTTAATTTGGGAACATGATGTTTGAATGCTGTTTCTGGTTACTACAAGCTCTAAATGAAGATGGGAAGGAATTCACAATAGTACGGGAATATTTTACTGTTGAATTCTGTGAAAACCATTGTTGACTCTAAAGGTGTCTATGAAATTCCAGTATGGTTCAGTAAAAAAAATAATACATCCTTTTGTGCTTCCTTTCTTTTGCTGAAATAGTGAGCAGTGTCTGTGTTCCCAGTGAACTGATGCACTGGAGGACTCATCTATAATTAGAGCTAATAGGAAAATTTTTGTTATATTATTGGTACATTATGACTTCAGTTAAAAATCCTTTCAACTGCAGTCAATTTTTTTTTCCTTTTAAAGCATGACTCACATAAACATTAATGCCTTAAGCCTTGAGTTGACTAAGCCCATCCTGATTCAATGTATCTGGTTTGGATGTTGTCAATCTGTTTGAAGCAATGTACCTGTAATTCATCTCAGTCTGTGCCTGAATT
>NC_031768.1:87029452-87040533 GCF_001522545.3 Parus major
TTCTGTTCTGTTCTGTTCTGTTCTGTTCTGTTCTGTTCTGTTCTGTTCTGTTCTGTTCTGTTCCATTTTCTTGCTGACCAATGCCCTTCATCTGTCAGAGTCCTGAACCCTGTCCTGGGCTGGGGAACTGTGGGCACACCTAGAGTTATCAAGAGACCACATTCATATTTACATGTTGGTTGACTAGTACAACAGATCTAGGTCTTGGATGGGTGATCTAAAGCCTGATACCTCTGCTGCCCCTAATGATTTCCAGTCTCATGGATTTATTTGATGCAGAGGCTTTTATTCTGAAATAAGCTGCTTGTTAGAGCACATGCTATCTGATCTGCATATTTATGCCTTTTCCTTTATATTCAGACACTGAGAAGAGCTTCCTCCATATTCAGTTTTAGCAACTTTCTTTTTTTAGCAAAACCTAATTTTCCCTGATTAGGGAACATAGGCTGAAGACCCTGTGACAGCCTGAGCAACAAACCAAGCTAAGTACTCAGCAGTTTTTCAGGCTGATGAATGGGAAGTGTAATGAAACTGCATTGAGTGGATGTGATACCACAATGTTCTCCAGTGCTACGAAAGGTCTTCACTGAATCACAGAAACATAAGGAAGCAGCCTGGAACACCCAGCCAGAGTATCACTAACACTCCATCCATGATGGACTTTTCTTACAGGGTCCTGGGAGCCTCCGAGGCTGGAGACTCCTTTGCCACCCTACATGTCAGATCCTGTGCTGGGCTACCTGATGGTGAAAAATTTTCCAAGTTTCCAACCAGAATCCCCTGAAATGTGATTTACAGCTACTGACCATTGCTGTTGGTTTAATGGAGCTGTAATAAACCCCTGGTTTTTGGGACTGGAAGTAGAGGGGCAAAGAGAAACAGGTCAGGAAGGAGGAAAACCAAGATCAGTTCATCAAGACAATGTTGGAAACAGCCTCTTAGCACAGCATAAAGATGGACTAGCCTTCTTTAGTCTTTTTGCATAAAGGCACAAGTTGGTAGATTTGAAGGAAGAGAGGCACTGAAAACCTTTGCAGCAAGCCCCATGCAAATGTGGTGCCTTCCTTTAAGCTGCTGTGCTCATTAGCCAGCAGTCTTTCTGTGCTTTCTGCCTTCAGTGCTAGGGTTGATACTGAAATGGAAAGCATGAAACCCACTGTCTTCTGTGGTATGAGGCAAGTGCCCAGCAGGCAGAGCCTGTTGGCTGTTGCATTGCTGATGGCTTGTGCTGAGCTGCTGGTGAGCAGCTGAGCAGTGAAATTGGGTTCAGCCTCCAGTGTATCCTCACTTCCATCTTGGTTTCCATACAGATGGATGGAGGACCCACTGCAACCGAGTCTGTGCATGACAAATGTCTTGTATTCCCAGCAGACACATAGAAAAACTTTTTTTAAATTTTTTCTTTTCTGTTTGCATCCATCTCTCCCTCATGAGCTCATCGTATCTCTGTCATTCACAACTTTTACTTCATAGAGTTTACATCTTCAGAGTAGCAGAGCAGACAGTTCAATTGGCTTGCAGATATCAAAATTCATCAATGTACTGAATGCCAGCTGATGAAACTCTTCATTATTTGCATGTTCTTAAAAACTAATTTTGTTTGTTCTAGTCTTTGATGAGAAGAGGAGCTTTTTGCTGCCTAAAATTTTGAACAATATTAATGTTGCATAAGTTAGGCCACTGAGATAGGAATCTTGATATATCTTTCTCAACCCTACCACTGGATACTAAAATCAGAAGAACAACTTAATTGGAATTAAGTAATGCATACTGTTGTGTCCAAGAATTAAACTTTTTTTCAAGATGCTCCAAACTAAGGCTTTACCCAGATTTTACCCAAGATGGAGAAAAAATACCCATATTTTCTGAAATCACTACAATGGCTTTGAGAAACCACAGATCTCATTTTGGAAGTTCTATGCCTATTCCCAGAAGCACAGTTGCTTTCCCAGACAATAACTTTCCTACAATTTTTTCTTTTCAGGCATTCGTATTAGACTTAATAATATCCATTTTGTGCACAAAAAGTGAGGATTGTGGAGCAATGGAAATGCCTACATGGCAGGTAGATTGCAAGATGGAAAATATAGCTCTGCTTGTCATTAGTTACACATGCCAGGAGAGTAAAAAGGGCACAAAGCTACCCTGAAAAGAGTGAAGAAAATAGAGATTTTTCATTGTCCCACAACATTAAGCCATAGCCAGAAATGGAAGCAGACCAAGACTGGTACCTTTCTCACTGAGTATTTCTTTAGAGGAGAAAAAACTGTGGAAAAACATGAATTTTGGCAACCTTGTTGTGGTAGAAGGTCAATACTCTGAATGATGTGCTGACATCCAGGCAGATAAATGGGCTAAAAGTACTTTCCATTACACTGAGGAGGAAAACGAAAGTCTGAAAATTCAGATAATAAGACAAAAGCAGAAATATTTCCCTGTGGTCAACTGTTTCTGTGATATTTGATGTACTGACAACATTAGGCCAGCATTCAAATCTCTAACCAGAACAGGACAGCCTCCCCTGTTACAATGACTTTTTTGGAGATTCACTTCAGTCCAGGAATGGCTTTGAAAGAATATGCTACTTAAAACTGTAAGCACCAGCTTTTTCTCCCCAGTAAAACTTAAACTGCAGATGGCAATAGAGCTGGTAAGGATTTCAGCCACTACTGCAGAATAAACATCCAGTGTCCCTGATGTCACAGCTCTGCAGTGCTGTAATTACATTGTTATACATACATTCAGATGGAGAAACTCGCTTGGCTGTACTTATTTTACGGGAGAGCTGGCAGTGTGGGTGTGGGGTGTCTGGGGGCAGCCCCTGGGCTGTGGCAGCCCCTGGGTCATTTGGCCGTGGCCATGTCCTTCCCGAGCAACAGGGGTGCCTGTCCCTGGGTCACACAGCCCAGCCCAGCACAGGTGCCCCTGCAACCTGGGCAGCAGCGGTGTGAAAAGCAGCCCCCGACAGAGACCCTGCCCCTGGGCTCAGCAGCTGAGCAGGAGGAGCTCCTGGGGCTGAACTCCGCTCATCCTCAGCTATCCCAACACACAGCACTGGAAAAGTGACTTGGCCAAAACAGAACTCTGGAACTGGTGTTTTCCACACAGAAGAAAGAGTTTGTGTAATTTTAATGTTCTTTCCTTCTACTTTCTGTCCTTCTTCAATGATATATTTTTACCCTTTAGTTCCTTGCTGCTGATTAGCTGCTTGCAGGAAGTACCATGGGCTTTCTTGGAAGAGCGTCTTGTGTGTTAAAATCCTACAAATCCTACAGATCAGCAGACATAATCTATATTCTCTTTTTCTTGAAGTTTTTTCAGGACCTTATTATATTTTGCCATGTAAAAAGCAATGAAAAATTCCTTTCACAAAGGAGAAGAAATAACAGTTTTACAGAAAAACATTAAGGAGCAACCACTGAAGGCCTCTAGCCCAATATCCTGCTGACAACAGGGCTAACTCTGGTTAGGTGAAGTTCCTTAAGGCCTTTTCCAGCTGAGTTCTAACACTGAATCATAGAGGATAGTTTGGGTTAGAAGGGAGGTTTAAAGATCACCTAGTTCCAAACCCCTGCCATGGGCAGGGACATCTTCCACTAGACCAGGCTGCTCAAAGCTCCATCCAGCATGGGCTTGAACACTTCCAGGGATGGGGCATCCACAACTTCTCCAGGCAGCATGGTCCCATGCTTCACTACCTCTATTGTAAAAGATATATCTTCCATAAATCCCATCTAAATGTATGCTCTTTCTGTATAACCCCTTGTCCTGACACTAGAGGCCATGGTAAAAAATGTCTCTTTCTATGTCTCTTATAAACCCTTTTTATGTATTGGAAGGTCCCAGTAAGATCTCTCCAGAGTCTTTACTCCTCCAGGCAGAACAAACACAAGTCCCTCAAATTTTCTTCATAGCAGAAGTGTTGCAGACCTCTGACCATTTTTGTGGCCCTACTCTGGACTCCTCATTGCAACAGGTCCATATTTTGCCTGTCCTGGACTCCAGAGCTGGACACAGCACTCCATGTGGAGTCTCTTGAGAGCCAAGTAGAAGGGCAGAATCACCCCCATGACCTGCTGGCCACATTGCTTTGGATGCAGCCCAGGCTACAGCTGGCTTTCTGGGCTACAAGTGCTCATTGTCAACTCATGACCAGCTTTTCATCCACCAGTATTCCAAATTCCTTCTCAGTCATGCCACTCTCAGGTTCCTCAGTTAGTCTTTACTCTGGTCTTTTCTGATGATGGAAGAGATTTCATTCCCCCAGTACTGGCCTTGAGTTTAAGAGACTTCAGAAATGTGAGAAGAGGGAGCTGAGGCAAAAAAAATATGTTGAGTACCTCAGCCTTCTCTGTATCAGTTGTCACCATTTCTCCTGTCCTATTTATTGGTGGGGGGAATGGGAAAGACATTCTATTTAATCTTACTTTTCTTGTCAATGTGCTTATAAAAGTCCTTCTTATTATGCTTTCTAAATTAAGTTCCAGCTCTGCTTTAGCTTTCCATATCTCATCCCGTTGTGTCTGGAGCACAGTTACATCAGCTAGAAACATGAAAAAAACTTGGGTGACTCCTGTCTTCCTGAGTTTCTGAAGAAGGTATCTTTGATACACTTTGTACCTCTCTTAGGAGGACCCAAAAACTACATCTACCTAGCCATCAGCAGTGTATGTAAGTCCCTAACTAAAATAATGCATTACTGTGATGTGGATGACCCACACACAAAGTCAGCGTTTACACACAGACTTCTGCCAGCTGTGCTCACCATAATCTCAGTAAATACGTGTCTCTCAGCAATCTCATGCTTTTGGTGTTTGCACATCTTCATCCATCTTCAAAACTGTCCTGACACAAACTGTGATTTGGGAGGTTTGGGCATGGCATTGAGAGGAGTTTTTCACTAGGAGTCAGTGCAGCACCAGACCAGGTGTGAGACAGTGACTTCTTTGTCAATATTTTCAGCACTTGGGCAGATGAAGTGACAGTGAGCTGATCTGGTGTTGAGGAAGTCCCACTTGAAGCAGAATTTCTGAGCAATGTTCCACAGATTCGATGACACAGATATCCATGAACAACTGACAAACAATAAATGAACACTTACTTGTACTTACAGCTCTGGCTTCTCACACAGAGGGTGTCTGAACGTGCTTCCCCGTTGGAGGTTTTCCACAAACGGGACAGGACCGCTGGGTGACGTGTCACAAGCTTTGATTTTGGACACAATCTCAGTTACAGACACAGGAGATGGCACAAGTTTGTGTCTCTGTGAGCAGCCAAAGATCCCTTTGTTACAGAACATTTTAAAAGTTTTTCAGCCAGTAGCATATTGTTAAAGCTTACAAACAATTGTTCTATCCAATCACTAAAAACATATATGCACCTTCTTCAAACAATGCTTGCTAGTTTGCTTTCTATTAACAATATACACACAGAGGGTGTCTGAACGTGCTTCCCCGTTGGAGGTTTTCCACAAACAGGACAGGACCACTGGGTGACACGTCACAAGCTTTGATTTTGGACACAATCTCAGTTACAGACACAGGAGATGGCACAAGTTTGTGTCTCTGTGAGCAGCCAAAGATCTCTTTGTTACAGAACATTTTAAAAGTTTTTCAGCCAGTAGCATATTGTTAAAGCTTACAAACAATTGTTCTATCGAATCACTAAAAACATATATGCACCTTCTTCAAACAATGCTTGCTAGTTTGCTTTCTATTAACAATATATAATACTCCATTATTAAGCTTAAAACCTTCTACTATCTACTACTTCTACTATCTTGGTCAGCATATTTTTCTACAGTATTAAGGTCTCTCTTAGCTAAGCCTAAAAACTCAATGATTGTTTTACGTCCTTGCATATTGTATTATTGTATCTTCCTTACTTTCAGGCTTTGCAGATGCAACTAGCTCTAAGTTCTCTGCTTTTTCTTTTCTGAGGCTTTTTTTCACAGCTTCTGGAAGTCTTCTTACCTTTACTGTTTCCCACACTTCCCTACTCAGCTTGACAGGGAGCTATTTCAATCACCAATCCTTTATATTCCTGTCATATTCATTCACTGTCGGGTGAGAGCCTTATCCAATGGTAGATTGAAGTTCAGACCATGTCATCTTTGCTTAGTTTCAGTCCTTGACATCTTGTTAATTGTAATGACAGTGCAATAGAGAGTTCTGATGAAATTCCAGGCAAGTATAGCAGTTTTCTTCAAATACTGCAAGGATGGATTTAAAAAAAATCCAACTGATAGAGACCCTACCATCCCCTCTCCTTCCCATTCTTTTTAGGCTATCCAGGAGCACAGTAAAATAAAAACACCAAAACCATGACATTAGTGACTGCTATCATTATTTTTCTAGGACACAGATATTCAGGCTATAGTGACCACAATAATCGGATAATGGTCAAGCTATTCTGCAGGTAATAGTCCAGCTAAGGATTAATTGCATCAACCATGCATATAAAAATATTATTGACATGTTTGGTTTGCATTTTAACTTCTCTTGCAAAGACTATAAATAAAAGGAGTTTCTAGTTTTAAAGTCTTTCCTCTTTAAAACCTTCTTTCTGCTGGCACTGCTGTCCCAGGGCCAAAGGCACAAGGCAGTTTGCACATGGCAACCAGTTCTTCAGGAACACTGGTCCCAGCTTTGTTGCCCACATCTTTCCAGTCAGAGCCACCATACTGCAGTGCCCCCTTCCCTCCTCATGGCCCAAATTAGGGCCAAGTTTTGTTACTAGCAGCAAACCCACCCAACCATGCAGAGAAAGCCCATTTAGGGTCAGCTCACTAGAGCTGCACCCTGTCCCTCTCCAGAGGATGGCAGCAGAGCTCAGGCAACCCTGAAGGACCTTTTCCCCCTGGCTTGTAGAATCACAGAATGGTTGGAGTTGAAAGGGATCTTAAAAATCATCTAGTTCCAATCCCCAAAGTGCAGACTCTGCTGAGCTCCCTGCTAGTTTCAGGCTTGACCTAAGCAAGTTTTCCAAGGGATCCAAGACACGGCACGATGAAGTATTGCTGATGAGTACAGAAAATCTGGATGGGAGTTCCAGGTAACATCAGGAGAAATTAAAGTGGGCAGCACTAGAGGAGCAGAACCACCTCCAGCCAAATGGCTGTACCAGTGGATGCCTAGGGTGGGGTGGGGAAGTCCTACCTGGATCCCATCTGGATCCCACCCTGCAACTCCCCAGGCTGTGCAAGGAGAGCTGCTTTCCTAGTTTTCTCATTAACAAAAACAAACAAACAAAAAACAAAAAAAACCAAAAAACAAAGGGGGGATTTCAAGGGTTTGGAAAGGCTGACCTGCCACCCCATAGGCCTGCCTGCTGAAAATACATTTATTTCAGCAAGCCATGGAAAGTGTGTTATGGATGATTAGACCAGAATGAAACAGGCTAGGAAAATTTGTGAGATTAGGAACTTTCAGTGTTAAATTAAGGTGTACGAGTTGTAGATTGTTTTCCTTAAAGTTATCCCTTTTATGATAATCTATTTTCAAAGTAAAATTAAAATGCTATGTTTATAAATAGATATGTCTATATCAACAAAAAATATGTCTACAACAGGGTTGCAGTGTTGGTGGATAGGGGAAGAGTGTTTGACATTATCTACTTTGCTTGTGAAAAGCATTTGAAGCTGTACAGCATGACATCCCTATCTCTAAAATGGAGAGACATGAATTTGGCAGATGGACTGCTCCCATGGATAAGGATTTGGCTGGATGGAGACACTCAAAGAGTTGTGGTCAATGACTCCATGTCCAAATAGAGGCCAAATAGTGATGAGCAGCATTCTTCAGGGTTTGGTATTGGGACTGGACTGTTTAACATCTTTGCTGGCAACATGAACAGTGGGATTGTGTGCAGAAGCTGTGTTCTCCTTGAGCCTAGGTGTCACTGCACTGGGAACTGCCCTAGACCAAGAAGCTGCTTTATTCCCCTGGGTTGGTTTTGCATGGCCTGGTTTTTGGCAGTGAGGGGGGCCACAGAGGTGGCTTCTGTGAGAAGCTGCTGGAAGCTTCCACCATGTCTGGCAGGGCCAATCCCTGATGGCTCTGAAGATGGACACACTGCTGGCCAAGGCTGCGGCGATTAGAGAGGTTGGAAACACCTCTGTGATAACAGATGTAAGAAAAAAACAAAACAAAGGTGGAGGCGCAGTTTTAACTCCAGATAGAGAAGAGGAGCAGGTGAGAACATGTGAGGGAAACCACATGGAGACACCAAGGGCAGTGGAGAAGGAGGGGCAGGAGGTGCTCCAGGCACCAGAGCCAGGATTGCTCTGCAGGCTGTGGTGATGACCATGGTGCAGCAGCTGTGCCCCTGCAGCCCATGGGGACCCACAGGGGATGCAGGGATCCACCCACAGCCCATGGGGGAGGTGCCCACACTGGAGCATGTGGATGCCTGGAGGAGGCTGTGATCCAGTGGGAGACCCAGTGGAGAGAGGGTCCCTGCTTCCAGGCTGGAGCAGCCTGTCCTTGGAGGGCTGCACCCCAAGGAAGAGTGACCCATGCCACAGCAGTTTTGGGAGGACTGCTTCTCGTGAGAATGGAACCACCCTGGAGAAGTTCACAGAGAATTTTCTGCTGTGGGAGGGATCCCACTGTCTCACAGGGAAACAGCCTCCCTCCCTGCACAGGGGAAGAAAACCTTGGGTGACAAAGTGACCCTAACCCCCACCCCCTTGTCTCCCTGTCAATGGGATGGAGGGGCTGGGGGGGAAAAAGGTAGTTTTTAGGGCTTATTTTATTTTTCATTATCCTGCTCTGACGTTGTTAGTAATAAACTCACTTTGTACCTCTACGTTGAGCCTGTTTTGCCTTTGGAGTGTTTCCTCATGGTCCTTATCTCAGCTAATGATCCCTTTGTTAAATTTTTCTCTCCTCTGTCCAGCTGTAGCAGAAAAGGTTGAGTGAGTGGCTTTCATGGGTGCCTGGTGTTTGGCTAGTGTCAAACCACAGCATCCCCACAGGTGACATTGCACTGGGAGGGTGTCTCACAGCACCAGGTTTAGTTTGCCTCTGGGGCATAGAGATGATAAACAGGCCAGGGGCCTGGGGAATCCATGATGAGTCTGTGCTGAGCTCTGGGGCTGATGGTGTTTACCTAGGGGAACTGCACTCAGCTAATCTGTGGGACTGTGTGGACAGGAGCAGGGCTTTGGGACCACACGAATAACAAAGGCAAGTTTGCTCCAAAGAGGGGAGTTCCTTGCAGGAATAATCTGCTGCAGCTGCACACATTTGACCATGTCACATTTATGTTCCTGATGACCTCTACAGATCTCTGAAAGAAGGTCTCTCATTACTGCTTTTGTCAGCAATATGCTTTGCAGTTTTTGAGATTTGATTTACCAGGATGGAGAATCTCATTTAAGTTTTGCCATAGTATTGCTCTGCTGAATCCAAAGATCAAATAAGGCACTGCCAAGAAAACACAGTAGCAGGGGATGGAGTACTCTGACAAAGAAAACTAAGAAAAAATTAAAGGAAGCATCAATAATTGAATTGAAAGTGAGGCAGCTGCTTAAAAAATTGGACAAATTTTACCATTGGGATTAAACATTCAGTCAATTCAAATTTATGAGAACAGTCTGTTTGATTAAGTAATTTGGGCAGTAAAAGGCCATATCACCAGTATGATCAATGTCTTGAGATACAATCAGATATGTGATATTTGGGTACAGGCTGAGAGTTTGGCCAGGATCACAGCAATAATCAACCTCCTCACAAAGACTTTAGCTCTGGTTGAGTCAAGCCTGAACCTACTGTTACTGAACAGTGAAACTGGAAGGAGATTAAATCTTACAGGAGACTTCCATGAAAAAGGACTCAAAGTGACTGCACTAAACATTGTCTGGATACACAGAGACATCTCATCATGAAAGGGCAATATTTATCTACACGAAACAGTACACAAAACAGACCCACTGTTGCTTGCAAGAGCTTCTTTAATGGCACCAGCACAAAATGGATTAGAGACAATAGCAGAAGCCATGGTATCAAAAGGGAATTAAAACAATTCACAAAGAAAGTGACAAAAGCAGAGGCAGAGAACTAGGTCTCAAATTTCTTGCTGGTGTTGCATCTTTCCTCAGCTTTGGAGGGTTTGCATTCTAATAGGAGCGGCCAGGGCGAAGGGGACGCAGGAAGGAAAGCTTGTCATTGAAATTGATTGCCTTGTAATTTGGAAGGTTTTCACGTTCTCGAGCAAGGTATTGAATTCCACTTCCATCACTGTGCTCACACAGCAGCCAGACACCTCTCTGAACTTTGTGGGAAGACATGATGTCATTGTCGTGTCCCGCAGCCAGGTTGGTTGCTTCTCTTATTACCCTGCTCTTCCCTTGATAGTTGGTATGCTCATAGAGAGTGATCTCAGGATTGCTCAGATCTTCAGTGATCATCTGCAGAGAACTGACCTTGTTATTCATCCTGGAACCAAGAAAGCTATAGTCTCCCTCCTCAAGTACCAGAAACTGGCCTCCATAGTTTGAATGCTCATAAACCACCCAAGGCTGGCCAATTACTTTTGCGGAGGAGGCAAGATCATTCCAATCTGCATCTCTTAGATTGGCAATATCAGAGGTGAATTCTTTGGATAAACCCTGGAAGCTGGAACGCTCATAAAGGATGATTTTCCCCATCTCAGTAGGATTTCTAGAGTTTAAATTTCTTCCTCTAGGAACTGGATGACACCCTGCACGAACGGAAGAGAGAAAACAAGCAATGCTCATAAGAAGCCTTTTGCAACTTGAAACAAAATTATGGACACCCAGGAGGGAAAAAGGAAAAATAAAATATTTTGAACGAAGAATAAACATAAAAGTAGCTGGAAAAGAGTGAGGTCATGACATGTGTGTGTTGATTTAGGTGTATTCCCAAGAGTAAGCTGTCAAATACTCTCATGTTCACCCCTCACAATGGTGCACCACTGGCCCCCTGCACCCTCTCCCTTGGCAAGGTTTGTTTGTCCTGCAGCAGCCATCTCCTCCTCATGCCCTGCAAGATGGCTTCAGGCTCTGCACATGCAGACAGCACAGCCTCACGGCTCTGCTGCAGCTCTCAGCCCAACAC
>NC_031768.1:87041518-87044042 GCF_001522545.3 Parus major
CTGTTTCTCAGCAGACCTGTGCTCCAGACCCTTCACCAGCCTTGTTGCCCTTCTCTGGCCTCACTCCCACACCTCAATGTCTTTCTTGCACTGAGGGGCCCAAAATGAACACAGGATTCCGGGTGTGGCCTCACCAGTGCTGAGTACAGGGGGACAATCACTGTCCTGCTCCTGCTGGCCACACCATTGCTGACACAGGCCAGGTGCCATTGGCCTTCTTGGCTACCTGGGCACAGCTGGCTCATGTTCAGCTCTCTGAAGGTGTGGATGCCCCATCTCTCTGAAGGGTTCTTTAGGGTCTCTTGCAGCTCAAACCATTCTCTGATTCTGTGACATATATGATCATATATATCATATATGATCACATATACTATTTATCTATAGTAATAGGTGTACATGGTACTATCATAAATAATAATCAAAACCATCAATATTGTTGTCTCAAAAGCACAAAGAAGGTCACAGCGGAGAACCCAAAAACAGGATGTAAATTTCTGGCCTGGTGTAACACCAGCTTCAAAGTCAGAATTTTAATGCAGAAGCATGGCAAAAGAAACAGATATTTGCAGATTTTTATTTTGCACTCAATACCGTTTTATTTTAAATAGTGCTTTATACTTTCAGTTTTGAAATTAAACACTTGAATCTGGTTAGACATGATGTTTCTTTCACAAACATGTCAAGCAGCCATCTTATTATGCTAAATAATACTCTAAACATTTTTCCAATTCAGGCTGAAGTAAATGCTTGACATAATATTTCTTTTTAATGTTTTTGCTCTATCAATTTTTTTAATTACTGCCCATGGACCACCAATATTGTTTCTCCTCATTTTTCCATCCTCCTCCATTTTCTTCTCCAGATGGGTACAAATTACTTCCTATATCAAGTTATTGGTTCTCCCAAATGCCACACCATGTTCTCAGTGACTTGTACTGGAAGTCTGCTTTGCAGAAAACAGCATCCCATAAACTCTTCTGCTGGGAATTCTGTAGCGTGTCCCCCCAGGACTCAGTCCATCCTTTCTCTGGTCACTGTCTTCCAAGGTGCTTCCGTCTAATTTGTTCTGTTTTGGGGTTCCTGACCAACTTCCAAGCACCAGAAACACCATCTAATGTGCTACTGAATTGAGTTAAACTAACAGTAAATTGCAGAATCAGCTCTATTTCTGCATTTTTAAATAACTACCTTTGGTCACTTACCAGTAGGAACTTACTTTACAGGATCATGCTATTGGATGTTGTGCTTCCCCTCTGCTGGTTTTGAAATTAAGTCACAGGCATTCTGGACCACGTTACAAATTCATCACTAGAACAGTTCTCAGAGTCAACTCTGAACCCTTGTTGTTTTGTTATTATTTAAAATATTTCTGGTTTATATTTTCACAAAATGTTTTATGTTATCACTTTAAATTCTCATGAAAATCTACATTTGCATAAAATGAATATTTAGCACAAAAGTAACAGGATGTGAAGATGGATTCTCTGTTTCTTTGAATGGTTTTTAATTTCTGTTTGCATTTGTGTTGAAAGACACTATGATGTACACTCAGAGGAAACTGTCTACAGCAGCCCAACCACTATCACGAATAGAAGCTAGGGAAAAGTTAGAGAGAGCTCTGAGACTTGGACCACTGGGTGGTCTTGTTGGCTCTGAGAGGATGTTCCCCAAGCTTTGAGCACTGTGTGGCACAGAGCAGTGTGTGGTGCTTTGGCAGGGAAACCATGGCTGGACTTGCATTAACATCTCAGCTACTGCGGAGGCAGTGACATGTGGCAGAGAGGCTGCTACAGGGCGTGGGGTCTGCAAGACCAGATAGAAGAGGCATGGGTCCTGCACCAGCCTAAACCTCAGTGTATTGTTTTGTTGAGCCTTGCTGTCTCTCCTCCTTCAGTCACCAGCTCTACAGGTGTCTCCATCTGTCCTGCTAAGACACATCTTGCTCCAGAGGCCTCCACCCATGGTGATATTTAAAGTGTGGGAAGACATGTTTGTAAGGGTATGTGGAACATGACAGTCTCTGTTTCATGAACTTTGTCAAATAAAGACAATTTCTCTTCAAGAGAAGTGACAATAGTGTGATTTGCCAGCAAAGTTTGAGCTGGAGCAGCCAGCAAGTGGGGCACAGACCTAGACAGGGATTTCAGACAGGCAGGTGACTCGTGCTGGGAGTCAAGGCACCCACAGAACACCAGTGAGAACAGTGTGTGGTGTGTGTGGGCTGGCTGCAAGCACCAAGCTGCACTAGCCAGGGGGTAGGAGACACCAAAGTGTCCTGTGCTCAGAGAGCCCAGAGCCAGGCATGAGACTGCACAGGCTGGGGACTCTCTGCCCTGTTGGAAACGCCTGTGAAGGTGCTTGTGACTGTGGAGAGTGAGGTGTGCAGATCTGCACTGGAGGGCTCCCACGTGGATGATGTGGAGATGAGGAAGGAGATGGGGCTGTCTCCATTCCATTCTGTGGGAGAGCTGGCAGTGTGGGTGTGGGGTGTCTGGGGGCAGCCCCTGGGCTGTGGCAGCCCCTG
>NC_031768.1:87044905-87050707 GCF_001522545.3 Parus major
AATTGAAATTGGAAGTGGTCTCTGGTTGCCATTGGGTCCAGTCAGCTGCTTACCACAGGGACAGCTGTGAGGTGAATTAAGTATGCTGGTGGCTTTATCCTGTCAGTATGACTGAGTATGGAAACTACACAACATTGGAACACAAGCCCTGTGAGGAGTGACTGAGGCAGCTGAGGTTGTTTAGCTTGGAGAAAAGGAGACTCAAAGGTGACCTTATCACTCTCCACAACTCACTGAAAGGTGGCTGCTCTAGTCAGGTGGGGGTCGATAGCTTTCTCCAGGCAGCAGCTGACAGAACAAGAGAACACAGTCTTAAGCTACACCAAGGGAAATATAGGCTGGATATTAGGAAGAAGTTTTATATGGAAACAGTAATAAATTATTGGAATTGTCTGCCTGTGGAGGTGGTGGAGTCACCACCCTGGATGTGTTTAAAAAAGATTGGATGCGGCCCTTGGTGCCATGGTTTATTTGAGGTGTTAGGGCATGGGTTGGACTCAATGACCTTGAAGGTCTCTTCCAACAGAGTGTTTCTGTGATTCTCTGGTCTCTAGCGGTGTGATTTAAAGTTAACTGACCTCATCCAGAAAACGTTTCTCAGCCATGGAAAAGACAAGGCTAAGGGAAGTGCACAGCAAAAGGACACCAGGGAATGAGTCTTATCTGCAAGCAGGGAAGCTGTTACTGAAAATAAGGAAAAAATATGACTCTAAGGGGTTTTCAAGACTGGCAGAAGGGCCATATACTCTGGGGAATCTCCACCCTTGCAGTTGTTCAGAAATCTCTTGAAGATGGCCTTGTATAACCTGATAATGTATGGAGGTAGCTCTGCTGCGAAGGCGGCCTTGGACTAGGGAAGTCCCTTACAGAATTAGTCTTTCTGTCAGTAATTCTAAGGAAGATATAAAAGCCTTTGTCACGTTCTGTCTGACTTCATCCTTTATTGAATTTCAATGAAAAAGTGTCATCAAGTCACGTGTGCAATAACTTTGATTATTTCTTGGACCTTTATAAATATCATTTCCCAACATCAGAGTTCTCTCCAAATTCTTCTACAGGGTCTCAATCATTACAAATGTTTCTACTACCAAGGAAAGACAAAATGTGCAGCAGAGTGCAATATGTTACACCTTAAAGTGAGACATTGCAAGAAGCTTCAGGTTATAGTGTCAGAAACTGAGAAAGAACATCAACAAGGATGTGCTTAAATCTTTTTTTTGTTTTTCCTTTGTATGAAAACACTCCATAATCTTGAATTCCTTCCACATATGTGGTGTTCTTTTGCTGTCCTTCACAACCTTCAGATGTTACCCACTACGTGCCCAAGAAGCAGCTACAAAGACATGATTCTTCTACCCTTTAATGCCACAACCTTAAACCATCCAGCCTTAGCTGTAAAAATCTAAAGCTTTAGCAGAGACTTCTGTCTACACAGCCCTACACAATAGGATATGGTAGATTTCTTCACCAGTCACCCTTGGAAAGCACAGGATTTTGCTGGTTATTGGAGCTGTATAGACTCACTGTGCTGATATTCAAAATTTAGAAGTGTTGCAAAAGAGGTACTGTAGATGTAAAAAGAGGAATATGAAACTAGGAGACTGGGACCTGAAACCATGGCAAAGTTCACTGTATTGTTGAATTTGCACATCCTAGAATCACAAAATCACAGAATGATTTTGGCTGGGAGAGGTTTCAAACACCACCGTGTTGCAAACCCCTGCCATGAGCAGGGATCCCTTGCACTAGACCAGGTTGTTCAAAGCTCCATCCAACCTGGCCTTGGAGGGATGGAGCATGCACTGCTTCTCTGGGCAACCTGTGCCAGTGACTCATCACCCTCATCACAAAAATACACTGCCCAATGTAGAATTGAAATCTCCCCTCTCCAGGTTTCAAAGGCCCCAGTAAAAACCTGCAGAGCTGCATGCAATACTCCAGGTGGGATCTCACCATGGTGGATCACAGGGGAGGAAGTCCCTCCCTTGACCTGCTGACTACACTTTTGGCAGCCCAGGATACACGTGGCTTTCCAGGCTGCCAGCTGACAGTGCTGGGTCATGTCCAGTTTTTCCTGCAGCAGTGTCCCCAGTTCCTTCTCAGCAGGGCTGCTCGCAGTCCACTCATCCCCCAGCCTGCTCTGATCCTGCACATCAGGAGGGCAGGCCTTTGCTGAAGCTGTGCTGGCTGTCCCCAGTCACCCCCCTGTCCTCCATGTGCCTCCAAATGCCAGCACAGAAGTGAAAAATGCAGGAAGTAGTTTGGCATAGGGAATTGTCAGCCACACAGCCGTGAAGGGCCTTGTCAGGATCGGTGGAAACCAGTAACAACTGGTGTCCCTCAAGGGTCCCCACTGGCACCATCCGTGCTCCATCTCCCTCAGGGGCACAGGCAGTGGGATCCAGGGCACCCCGGGCAGGGTTGCAGATGACTCAGAGCTGGGGGCTGTGTTTGATGAGCTGAGGGAAGGCACCGAGCTGAGGGGCCTGGGCTGCTGCAGCACCATGGGCACCCCATGAGCTTCAAAAAGGCCAAGTGCAGCTCCTGTCTGACCTGCCCAGCGAGCAGTGCAAGGAAATCAGGGCAAACAGGAGGTCAGCTCTACACATCTAGATGTGTATAAGAGACAGCTCCTCCCTTATCAAGAAGGTTTAAAAACACAAGATAGTTGTTTCCAATGGGATCAGTCAATCAGTCAGCTCAAAGTTAGGAGACCTTACTGTTTGATGATGTGATTTGGGCAGTGCAAGGCTGTATCACCAGCATGACCCATCACTCTGATTGATTGTATGAGGTACAATCAAACAGCTGATATTTAGGAACAGTCTGCATGGGAGAGTTTGGCCAGGATCACAGCAATTATCCATGTGCTCATCCAGATTTTAGCACTGGTTGAGTCAAGCCTGAACTCACTGTTACTGAAGAGTAAAACTGGAAAGGGACACAATTCCCCAGGAGACATCCTTTGAAAAATATGCAAGTGACTGTATGAACCATTTTCTGGATACACAGAGATATCCCACCACGAAAGAGCAATATTTATCTATTCTAAAAATCCATAAAACAGACCCACTGCTAATTGTAAAAGATTCTTTAATGGCACCAATGCAAAATGGATTACAGACAATGGCAGAGGCAACAGTACTTTTGTAAAACAAATTAAAAAGAAAGCTATGCAGGCCCTCCACTTACATTTTCTGTTTCACTTAGCAACAGAGACAACATACAATGCTTCAGCATCCAAAAGCATAGGACTTTGGAATGCCAGCTGAGGGTGCATTAGGTTACACATCCCTGGCATGTCTCTTAGCTTGGACACTTTCATATGATCAAGCATTTCATTTATGGGGCAGGAGAAGAGTGCAAGGCAGGATAGAGAAGTAAAGATCTGCAGTGCAGCACAGCTGAGAGCTCCCAGGGGAAAAAAGGCTACACAAGCAGAAGGAGAAATCTAGATCTCAAATTTCTTGCTGGTGTTGCATCTTCCTCAGCTTTGGAGGATTTGCATTCTAATAAGAGCGGCCAGGGCGAAGGGGACGCAGGAAGGAAAGCTTGTCATTGAGGTAGATTGCAGAGTAATGTGGAAGGTTATCTTTTTCTCGTGCAATGTATTGAATTCCACTTCCATCACTGTGCTCACACAGCAGCCAGGCACCTCTCTGGACTTTGTGGGAAGACATGATGTCATTGTCAAATCCTGCAGCCAGGTTGGTCGCTTGTCTTATTACCCTGCTCTTCCCTTGATAGTTGGGATGCTCATAGAGAGTGATCTGGGGATCATGCAGATCTTCAGTGATCATCTGCAGAGAACTGATTGTGTCATTCATGCTTCTACCAACATAGTCATGTTCCCCCTCCTCAAGTACCAGTAACCTGCCTGTATAATTTATGTGCTCATAAGCCACCCAAGGCTGGCCAATTACTTTCACTGAGGAGATAATATCATTAAAATCCAAACGTCCCAGATTGGAAATGTCAGAAGTGATTTCTCTGGACACACCCCTGAAGTTGGCATGCTCATAGATGATGATTTTTCCCATCTCAGTAAGACTTCTGAGGATGAGAGTTCTTGCTGTAGGGCTTGGAGGACAGTCTGCACAAAAGGAAGAGAGAAAACAATGCTTGTAAGAAGACTTTACACAAAATGATGGAGAGCATGTGGAAATAAAGAAAATGTAAAGCATTTTTAACAATGAATAAATGTAACAACAGCTGGAAAATGGTGAAGGCTTTATGTAATAGTTTGTATTTGGAGGGAAAAGGTTAAATGAGATAGGTGACCACAACTGCCCACTTTTAATTAGTTGTGTTAATTTAATTAATTAATTAGTTTAATTTTAATTAGTTGTGTGTGCTGATTTAGGTGTATTCCCAAGAGTAAGCTGTAAAATACTCTCATGTTCACCCCTCACAATGGTGCACCACTGGCCCCCTGCACCCTCTCCCTTGGCAAGGTTTGTTTGTCCTGCAGCAGCCATCTCCTCCTCATGCCCTGCAAGATGGCTTCAGGCTCTGCACATGCAGACAGCACAGCCTCACGGCTCTGCTGCAGCTCTCAGCCCAACACTAAAGCCTCCTTCCCTTCCCCTGCATTATTTCCCTGCAGCTGCCCAAGAAAGCCTTCCAGTTCTCTGTGCAGAGTGTGCCTCTTACCTTGATGGCAGCTGCAGGGCTGGGGAGAGCTGAGGGCAATTCCTCCAGTGCAGGGCTGTGGTTTGGGAAGGGCATCTCACCTCCCTGCATTTATACTTGCACACAAGTCTTGTGCAACACCCCATTCCTCAGAACTGGGAAGTGGTACCATGCCCAGGGATCAAAATTCATTAACTCTAAGGGAACATCCTAGATTAGATGTTCCTAAAACCAGAAATCTTCTTCCTCTCATTTAAAAGCTATTGAAGTGCAGGTAACTTGATGAAACAGGGTAAGTTCAGTTCTTGTTTGTCCTTCTCCTCCAGAGGAAAATGAAATCACAGTAATAAAAGTATATCAAAGTATTTTGTGACACATACTGTAGAATGCTTCTGCCAGTTGGAGTTTACATTATTTATTTTCTGGGAAGAATATTGAATACATAACCTTAGTCCTCATAAGAGTTTTGATGGAAGATATCCAAGTGACAGTGGTGACATTCACATAACATTTTTGGTTTTCTTTTCCCTCTTCCCCTTACAGTATCATCACAGTATAATCAATGTTGGAAAAAGCCACCAAGATCATAAAATCCCTTCAAACAAATGCTACCATGCCCACTAAACCATATTGCAAAGGCCCATTTCCACTTGTGTTTTGAATATTTTCAGGGATGGTGACCCTACCACTTCCCTGAGTAGCCCATTCCAAAGCTAATCTATCTTTCAGTGAAGAAATGTTTCCTAACATCCAGGCTGAACCTCTCCATGCACAACTGAAGGCCATTTCCCATTGTACCACCACTGATTGTGTGGAGAAGAGACAAACCCCTGCCTTGCCACAACCTCCTTTCAGGTACTGTCAAGAGAAAACCTATCTGCCATGAGCCTCCTTTTCTCCAGGATAATCACCCCCAGCTCTCTCAACTGTTTCTCAGCAGACCTGTGCTCCAGACCCTTCACCAGCCTTGTTGCCCTTCTCTGGCCTCACTCCCACACCTCAATGTCTTTCTTGCACTGAGGGGCCCAAAATGAACACAGGATTCCGGGTGTGGCCTCACCAGTGCTGAGTACAGGGGGACAATCACTGTCCTGCTCCTGCTGGCCACACCATTGCTGACACAGGCCAGGTGCCATTGGCCTTCTTGGCTACCTGGGCACAGCTGGCTCA
>NC_031768.1:87052027-87061816 GCF_001522545.3 Parus major
ACCACAGGGACAGCTGTGAGGTGAATTAAGTTTGCTGGTGGCTTTATCCAGTCAGGTCTTGAAAAGCCCTAAGTATGTAAACTATGTAACTTCTCTGGGTGGTGTGATTTAAAATTTTCTGACCTCATCATGAAAATGATGATTCTCACTATGTGAGTTTGAAGCTGTCTTGGTTTGGTTTATGTCTCTCACATTTTCATCCTCCCACAATATGCACTCTGAAAAGTTTTGCTTCATCTCCTCAGTAACTTGCTTATAAGTATTGGAAAGCTGCTATTAGGTCTCATCAAAACATTTTCTCCCAGCTGAACAAGCCCTGTTCCCCAGCTTCTCCTACCAGGGCAAGTACAGCAGTCCCCTGACCTTCTCAATGGCCCTCCATTGAACTCTCCCAGTTTACCAACAACTTTTCATGCTACATCTTCCAGAACTGGATGCAGTGTTCTAAATGCTGCCAAAAAAGCAATGAGCCCCTTAATCTGCTGACATTGGCTCCTGTTAATACATCCCAGGATGCTCCTAGTCATTTTTGCTGCCAGGGCAGATTTGGTTCATGTTAAGCTTGATGCCTACAAAAACCACAAGGTCTTTTTCAGCAGAGCTGCTCCCCAGACAGTCAGTCCTCAGCATGTGTCATTGCAAGGGCTTCGTCCTTCCCAGATGCAGGAGTTTGTCCGCTTCAAATTTCATAAGGGTCCTTGTCAGCCCATTCCACCTGCCTTCAAGACCCTTTTGGATGGCAGCTCTGTTGTCAAGGGGGTGTCACAGGCAAGTTTGTTAAACAAGCACCCCCTCACCTCCTGCAGCATATGTGTCTTAGTCATAGATGTATGGGGACTGCAAGTCTCCATCTTAGGGGCATGAGGAGAAGTGTCCTAGTGAACAAGCAACCAAAAAAGTGAAATCTATGGAGCTGGAAAACAGCAGCCCCAAAAAGGGTATTGGTCCTATATACCAAGAGAGGAAAAGAATCTGCAAGAAATAGTGTCAGGGTCTGTTGCTTCAGCCCATGGGTGACCTATCCTTTTTATGTTAAAGATTGAATAACTAAAGTGTCTGCACTATTTTATCAGCAGGGGAGATCCTGCTGATTTATGGAGTAACAAACATGAAGGTCCAGGTGGGAATGCAGTAGCCTGGTGGAAGAGTCCACAGTTATTAGGGTCATTAGGGAGTTTCCCAACTGACAGAATTACCAGTAATAGGACCCCAGGAGAAAGATACTTCATCCATGAAATTCAGAAAGAGATTTTTGCCAGATGTCTTCTCTCAATACCTTCTTCTAGGATAAAGATTCTCTCTCTTACAAAGCAGAAGTGCAGAACTTTCAAAGATTTTGACACTAACAATAATGAAATGTGAAACTAATTAGTCTTTTCAAATTAGCATTTGAAAAACCCAATGGTTGAAAAGTGACAACACTGTACAGATAAAATCCTGTGTGACTTGGGCCTACACCCAAATGGGGTTAAGAGGCCTATCAAAAGTTGTAGGTGCACTCTGTTGCCTCACACACGAGTCACCCTGCTCCCCTGCCCACCCAAAGAGTGTGCACACAGTCTCTGTGCACTCTCTTGTGTTTATCTGACACGGGGCCAGCTTGAGCTGCTGTTTCTGTGGGCACAGCACTGCCCTAAAGACAGGTGTCTTGGGTCCTGGAGTTGTGTGTAGGTGTTAGTAGGGAACAGACAGTGTAACTTTTCTCTAAAAAATCCTTTTTCTCTTTTCTGATTCTGCTGCACTTCTTCTGTATTTTTCTTTCTCTTCTTGGATTTCTCAGCCTCCTTTGGACTGAATTATTTTGGGATCCTCTCTCATGGGGAGCTCTGCTTATCTCAGTTCTTCTGATTAGAAGAAAACTCCTGAGCTCGTTAGAATCTTGTTTCTCATGTTTATTAGAAGATCATCACAAAACTTGGCAGGTCTCTCCAGATTAGCTGCACAAGCCTAATTCTTTTCAGTCTGGTACATTTCTTTTTTCTGATGGTACAACAAGGCCTTGTGCCACACTTTGTGTCTGATAGCACAAAATGGCTCTGAACAACGCAGTTCTTTTATCTTTATACCTATCCTTACCCAATTAACAATAGACACGTATATTATTTTTCTTAATGACCCATCATCTGTATGCTGCACTGTGGCATTTTCTGTCCAACCACTTACTATTACCCAAAAACCTCTAGAAGAAGAACATGAAGAAGAAAGAAGAAGGAGAAGAGACAACTTGTCAACAATCCTCCGTCTTGTCTCCTGTTCTCTAAACTAACTTTTTCACCCAGTGACTTAAGAAAATTTTCTAATCTACACACTTACACTTCTATCTTTTTCCATCTAATTTTAACATTTGTTTTCATGTATCACCATGAAAACATGCTCATGAATTTCATGTTATATGAAATTCAGTGTTTTTCTGTATCTTAGAACTAAGTATCAGAAACAAGGGCACACACTCTGTATCCCAGACTCCAGCAGTCAGTATGCTGAGAGCAGCAGATTTATGGCAGGATTCATTAGCTCAGGTGCAGCCTCACACTGGCATGTTGCATCCATTTAGGCTCCAGAGCAGTTTTCTCTGCCACGCTGCACTGCCGTGTGGAAGCCAGCCCATCGGCATCACTGAGGCCAGGCTCCCAAATTGTGTGGGCTCCCTGGGCTCCCTTGGCTGGGTCATGAGAGTGCCTCTGTTGGTGCTTTAGCAAGGAAAGTCCTGAACGTGTCTGTCCTGTAAAGCCTGTAAAGTACCCTGCAGACAACCTGTCCTCACAAAGGTGGGAAGAATAATTACTATTTCTCGGGCAGAATCAACCGCAGAACAAGATCAGACTGGTTTAGCTCACTGCCAAATATAAAAATTAGGCTCAAGGTCAGAACTTGTCTGCCAGGAAAGCAGATGACAAGCAGGCATACCTGCTTCCATACCTGCTTCCTGTACTCTGTAATATCTGTGCAGGATGCTCACAGCTGACTGCTAAAAGACAAGAGGTATCCAAAGCTGTGCTCCCTTGTCACCAAGCTGGTTTTAATGCCAAGGTTCCACCTGCAAGCATAATGAAGTCTTCACACACTGTTCAATGATGAAAGCATGGTCAGAACACAGCACTGGAATGCCTGGTCACCTGTCATTGTTCCCTATAATTTAAAATTATATTTGAATATTTAGATTGTTTCCTTCTTGTTAAGCTGAAAAATTAATTTTGACGTATTTGTGCCACTTTGTTTTGACCCATTTGCTGAGCAACTTGTATTTTCAAAAAGCCTCTTCTGAACACAGTTCTTTGAATTTTATTTTTTTTTCCTGAAACTCAGAATTCCTCAGAGAATATTGGTTCCCAGCTCTGCCAGTGAACCGATGCATGATAACTGAAACCCCAGTATGTTTTTTGGCAACAACATCAAATTTGACAGTGCAAGGGATCCCATCGTTGACAAGAGAGAGTGTTGCGAATTTGAGATTAAACTATACTCTTCCACATCATGTTTGGACAAATACTGATTAACTAGAGAGATTTTGAGGCAGAGGAGCTGGATTTGTGAGGAGCAAAATTCCTACCCAATCTTTCTGCCCATCATAAGAGAATTCAGGTTTCCCAGATCCCAGTCTTCAAGAAGAGAGACTGCAGAGGACCAAGTTCATAAGATATGATATGATATGATATGATATGATATGATATGATAAATACATTGTATGTTTCATATTTTATATTACATACTGTGCATTACAGAGCATGTACAATGTGTCATATATAAATCATCTATTATGTATTTCAGAAATCACATGTCATATATTTTATCTGTTATATGTGACATTATTCACACCCTCCACAGCAGTGTGCACTGCCTGTTGTGGACTGTGGCAATGGGATCTCAGAAATGTTGGTATCTGGTGCAAGCATCTCAGCAGAATTGATCCAGTGACTTAGAGATGGGTAGAGGATGAGCATAGGCTTAGGCTGGATCCTTCCCCCAGCCTCTCCTAGTACCTGAATCCTTTTCCACACAGAAAAATACACATAACTGTGCATTGATTTCCCCTGAAAAACCCTTTTCCCCCGCTACATTACTTTTTGGAACATTGCTAATCTCATTTTCCAAGGTGTGATGCCATATGTACCAGCATATCAATTGTTCTCTTGATTTACAGGCAGGTGTTGCTGTCAAGGTCAAACTACAGCAAAAATAGGGAAGAAATGCAAAGCACATGCTTATTAAGATTAAATTAAATGTTCATAAAATTATCTTTCCTCCAAAGCAAATCACCTGCTTTTTCTGAAAACATGGAAGGTGGGGGACAGAGCTTGAAAAACATTCAGTTCTGCTAGCATGCCTATGGGAAATACAATGGTTTCACATGCCTAATCCCTACAGAGCAGGTTCTCCAGCTAAAGTGAAGCCTGAAGATGGCCAAAACACAGCTCTCTTTACGTACCGTAGCCTGAAGTCTTTGGTGTAATACAGTTGAGCAAGAAGGGAGCCTGCAGTTGAGACAAACCAGGTAATCTGAAGCAAGTGGAAGCAGACTTTATTGCTGGTTTGGTTTTTTTTTTTCTGAAACACTTAGAAATGTGTTAAACAGCTCAATAATACATCATCATTTCATTCATCACTAAACAACATTGTCAAAACCCAAGGATGACCTCTTGATGTGTTTTCTGTGCAGCTGCTTTCACAGCCTCATCCAATCTTTGCTGTTTCAAGGTTTCTTTTCACAATAAATAAGTAAGTTCTCATTCTATCCATGAGACCTACTAAGAGGTGATGGGGAAATTTGTACAACTTTACTTTCATTTCTGGTTTTGTCATTCACCGTGGCAAGATTTTAAACTGAACTATATATCACATAGATTACCTTTTTTTTTGTTGCCTTTGAAGTTTATCTTATTATATTGTCTGCCTAATAATACAAAATTTCTCCAAAGCAAACTGCTCATGTACTAAGACAATAAAGAATTTCCGTCCTGACCTTGATTGATCTTATCTGTATTGTACAGATAATTTCAGAATGTCACAGCTGGGTACCTCTTCCTTCATCCTGAGCCTGAATGGGTGAAGTGAGATGAGAATTATAAAGGTCACAGGAAACCATAATAAAACCTTTCATCATATCTTAGCAGAGCTCATATACTTCAGAGCAGTGATTTCCCTGCATCTCCTCCTGAAAACATGCAGAAACAATAAATGAACTTTTACTAACCATTTCTTGAATCCACAAATAGTTCCTTGGAGGATGTGACAAACATAAAAGGTAGAGGTTCAAAATAAACCCTCATCTCTTTTTCTGATCTCTGAAACACTTCCCCTCTATTCAGGGTTTTGCAGGGCACCCCTGTAGTGCCATCAAAACAGACTCCAGATGAGCTCACATTTCTTTCAGCAGCAGTCTAACCATACAGAAACAGAAACCCTATTTAAATTAGAGCACATGTGATTTTTGTTGCACCTACCTGCTAGCTGAACAAATAACATTATGTAAACCTTCATGCTACACTTCATGTATGATAAATCCTTGGTGTGTCCTAATTTCTTAATATCAAAAATATAATTATTCTGTTAAATTTTGTATTTTATGTATGGTCAGACTTCATGCCTGTAGTTTTATATCGTACACAAAGTTACTGAGAAAAAAAAGATTGAAGAATATTCATACTTTGCTATTAAAGGGTCATTTTACAGAAGTTGTTGATAGAAGCTGATTTTACTGGTATTTTCACCAGACTGATGAGATACAGGGGCTCTTTGTTAAGGATGAGATATAGGGGCCATACAATCTTGCAGGACCTATAGGTCCCCTCTTGTGTGAACATCTGACCTCTGTTCCATCTGGAGGAACAGGAGTCTGGTGTCAGATGTGTTGATCATTCTTGCCATTTCCTGATCCAAACATTGAAAAGCACTGTGGGATGGATTGGCATAACAGCATCAGGATCCCAGCTCTGGAATACGCAGGCCTGCCTTTGGAAGTGGTCTGCTAACAAACCTGAGTGCCAACCACAGCTTAGGAAAGCACAGACTTTGACGGGATGATGAGCGTGAAGCCCAGCACTTTGGAAAAGACTTGCATCTGACTGCACACTGCAGCCATGGGGGTTTGCTTAACGAACAGCTGGACACAGAAGAAGTTTTCTAAATTTGGGGATTTCTTCAGTTAAATGAACTTGGAGTGCAGGGTTGCACAGAAGGCAATTTGTGGAATGTTGCTGGCCTGTGTGAAAGCTTCCTGAATTGCTCTTTGCAGCAGTTTTTCCCTGGAGAGGAAGCACCATCAGTAGTTAAAACTGGGAAAGCTAAAACACCATCCACGGACTTTTTTTTTTTTCTTTTAATCTTCTCAATGAGATTTTCAATTTAAAGATTCTGGAAAAACATCAAAGGCAGCAGGCTGTACAGAAACATTGTCATGCAGTAGGTCAGACACAAATGTAAAGTGTGCCAGCTGCTCTGAATGACCTCCTTAGACTGATGATATTAAGTGTTCCCAGGGTTTATGAGACAAGGAGGCTAGGGTAGGAACTGACTGTACACCAAACTCTCCAGGAAAACCTTCCCCTCTGGGATCATGTACTTGATGCCAAATGCACAGCTCCCTGCATTGCAATGATGGAAGCTGAACATCTTCACACTCGTGTACTTGAACCTGACCCAGCCAAAGCACAGTCTCAGCTGACTATCTCACATTACAGATGTTCAAGCTCACAGCAGATTTATTGGCTAACCTGTTCTGGAAATATCTCTCTCTTCCTCTTCCTCTTTCTTCAGAGCTTTTCAGGAAAAACACACACACAGCCCTCCCACCCAAAACACACAGACATCCTGCTCACAATGTCTTCTGGATTTCTGACTTATTTAGGGTAAGAATCACATCTAGGACACATCACAAGTGCTAGCCACAATTTATTCCTGGTCCACACTTCCTTTCAGAATTCCTGAAAAATTGTCTCTCAGAGAAAGAAAATGGATCCTAAGGATCAGAGAAAATAGTAGCTGCAGCCTCTCTTAACAAAGTTCCCTGCTTTCCCCAAATAGAAGAGTTACCATATTTCTGTTTGCATACAGTAGCTTTATTACTAATTTAACTGCATTGAAGAATTAATTGTTTGAAGCATTTGAGATCCAACAGGTCTGCCCCATTTCTTGACTTTGTTCTGTCTCATCAGTGATTGAACTTCTAAGCAAAATTGCACTGTAGATTTGCCAGCTGGGAGAGCAGTTTGCTGCCAAACCAAGAAAAGCATAAGAAGATTGCAAATGGGTTCTGTTAGGAAGTGGAATTGCAGGAGTGATCTGGTGTTTCATTAAAGATATTTCTCAGGCTTCTCTCAACACTGAGGTTGCTCAGCCACCCTTGCCTTCCTAATGATTTCAGCCCCTTGCCCTCTCACACTCACAGAGTTGGCTCACTTGACTCACACATCTAAACCCTTTGGAACATGGTGTGAGGAAGTGGAAATGCCTCCTGCTCACCTAACCAATGGAGAGGACCCCATGCAGGCCACTGGATGGCACTGGAGCATCCCATGAACCAGGAGAGTCTGAGGGGCTGGGTCCTGTTCAGCCTGGAGAAGACAAGGTTTTTTTCAAAGCAAAATGACAACTGGAAAGAGCCTTAAATAGAAATTGGGAAACTCAGAACAGAAGGAATAAAAACCTCATGCCAAGGATTGTTCAGCACTGGCAGAAAGGCCAAAGATTCTAGGTAATCTCCACCCTTGCAGTTATTCAGAAATCACTTGAAGATGCCCATGAGCAACGTTTTATTTGGAGGTAGCTCTGCTGTGACGAAGGCCTTGGGCTATGGAGGTCCCTTCCAGAATAAATTTTTCTGTCAGTAATTCGAAGGAAGATTTAAAAATCTTTGTCACTTTCTGCTTGATTTTCACCCTTTGTTCAATTTCATTGAAAAACTGTCACCATCAACTCATGTGTAAAGTAACTTGGGGATTACTTGTTGGATATTTATAAATTCCATTTCCCCAGTGTCAGACTTCCCTAACCATTTTTCCACAGGTTCTCACCTGCTCTCTTGTCAAATGTAATCCCCTACACTGAAGGCTCAAACATCTTTTCCACCTTTACTTCATCTTCTTATTAGTGGAAAACGCCCAACAATCTTTTGATAGATTTCAGGACATGACACTTCTTCAGTTGTTTAGATATTGTCTTTGATTTTTAAAAAACTATGCAATAGGAAATGCAAGGTTTCTGACACATTTTCATCCATATCTCTTCTTGAGCCTTTCCTTGGCTGTTTTGTAGGATTGCACTCCTCTCTGGTGCAGGGGAAGCTGTGCCTATGACATTCCAAGCAGAGTGTATGGACTCCTTGAAGCATTTAGAATGGAAAGAACCTTGAGGGTTTTCTACTTCAAGCTGTTGCTCATGGCAGGACAGAAAATGGGAAGATTTTCCCATGCTGGTTATGAAGCCAGGGTGGAGATAGCAATGTTGAACAGGAGGATTTGTTACTGTGCAGCTCTGGAATATTTCCTGCAAGGGTCTGAGGGAACAGGAAGCATTGAGAGAGTGGTCACAGCTGTGTTGGTGGGTGAGAACAGGAGCAGAGAGGCTGCAGGAAGGCACGGGGAGCTGCTAGAGGCAGCAAGTGTCACCAGAGGTAACACAGCTTTAGTTGGGCATGGCAGCCACAGACTGAGATGGAGGAAGGCTCTGCTCATCCAGGTGAACTTGCACATGGCAAAACAGAGCATGGAATACCTTGTCATCCCTCCTCCCTTATCAAGAAGGTTTAAAAACACAAGATAGTTGTTTCCAATGGGATCAGTCAATCAGTCAGCTCAAAGTTAGGAGACCTTACTGTTTGATGATGTGATTTGGGCAGTGCAAGGCTGTATCACCAGCATGACCCATCACTCTGATTGATTGTATGAAGTACAATCAAACAGCTGATATTTAGGAACAGTCTGCATGGGAGAGTTCGGCCAGGATCACAGCAATTATCCATGTGCTCATCCAGATTTTAGCACTGGTTGAGTCAAGCCTGAACTCACTGTTACTGAAGAGTGAAACCAGAAGGAGATAAATCCTTTCAGCAGACTTTCCATGAAAAGTGTCTCAACATGACTGCACAACACATTTTCTGAGCACACAGAGACATCTCTCCATGAAAGGGCCATATTTATCTACACGAGTCAGTCCATAAAACAGAGCCTGTGCTGCTTGCAAGAGAGTCTTTATTGCACCAAACCAAAAGAGATTACGGACAATGGCAGAAAGCACAAGGGCTTGGTAAAACAAATCACAAAGGAAGGGACACAAGCAGAGGCACAGATCAAGCTCTCAGATTCCTTGCAGGTTCTGCATCTTCCCTCAGGGTCACAGGATCTGCAGTCTAAGAGCCACGGCCAGGGCGAAGGGGACGCAGGAAGGAAAGCATGTCATTGAAGCCAATTTCCTTGTAATTGGGGACATCTACATGTTCTCGGGCCAGGTATCGAATCCCACTTCCATCACTGTTTTCACACAGCAGCCAGACACCTCTCTGCACTTTGTGAGAAGACACAATGTCGTTATCTTCTCCCCCAGCCAGATCAGTTGCTTCTCTTACTATTCTGCTTCTCCCTTGATAATCAACGTGCTCATAGAGAGTGATCTGGGGATTGTGCAGGTCTTCTGTGATCAGCTGCAGAGAACTGATCTTGTCATTCATCTCTTTACCAACATACTCATATTCTCCCTCCTCAAATACCAGAAACTGACCCTTATACTGGACATGCTCATAAGCCACCCAAGGCTGGCCAATTACTTTCACTGAGGAGACAATATCATTCCAACCCA
>NC_031768.1:87062606-87064075 GCF_001522545.3 Parus major
AAGGGCATCTCACCTCCCTGCATTTATACTTGCACACAAGTCTTGTGCAACACCCCAGGTGACAGAATGAAATGTGACCAAAACTCTCCAAAAGCCAGGTCAGCCACAGTAATTCAGACACACCAAAGTACACTGTGGTACAGGGGCTGTGGAAGTTTCCTGCTTGTCAGAATTTATGTTCTTGCTCTCCAGGGAAGCACTTAAAATGAACAAGGACTTTGTATGGGAGATCTCTCAAGCAGGATATTCAGGTCACAGAGATGGCATTGAAGTACCAGTTTTTGAAAAAAAAACCCTTTTCTTGCTTTAGAAACATGGAATCATTAAAGCTGGAAAAGGCCTCCAATACTATCCTGTCCAACCTTTGCCCAAATATCACCATGCCTTTTAATCCATATTGCAAATACCACTTCTACTTCCCTCCCCTGGATTCACAACAAGCATGAGACAACATCTCACCATTCTCCATCCTGTTCAGAGCAGCAGCTTGAAGTAGAGACCTCTCAAGGTTCCTTCTATATGATTTACTTCTAGGAGTCCATATATGCTCCTTGGCCTGTCATGGGGACATGCACCAGAGAGGATTGCAACCCTGTAAAACAACAAAGAAACAGTTCAGCTAGGGATATGGGTGGGAATGTTTACGGAAATTTGCATTTGCCCTTGCTTAGGTTTGTTTTGGGGTGTATTTAATCAAGGACAGTATCCAAACAAATGCGGAAGTGTCATGTCCAAAAATCTATCAAAGGATTCTTGAAAGTTTTTCAGCAATAAGAGAATAAAATGAAGGTGGAGAAGGACTTTGAGCTTTCAATAGGGGGAATTACATTTGACAAGAGAGCCTGTGGAGGAATGAGGAGGGAAGTCTGACATTGGGGAAATAGAGTTCATAAATGTCCAACAAGTAAACTCAAAGTTGTTGTACACATGACTTGATGATGACAGTTTTTCAATGAACTTGAACAATGGATGCAATAAGCCAGGAAGTGCCAAAGGTTATTAAATCTTCCTTAGGATTATTGACAGAAAGATTTATTCAGAACGGACCTCCCTAGTCCAAACTCTTATTCAAAACAGAGCTACCTCCAAATGAAAACATGTTACTCATGGCCATCTTCAAGTGATTTCTGAACAGTTGCCATGGTGGAGATTACATAGAATCTCTGGCCTTTCTTCCAAGGATCAAAAACTCCTAGGACTATGGTTTTCAGTCAGGGCTTCCCTGTTTCCAGATAAGATGTCCTTTTGCTGAGCCCCTCTGAGAACTCTTAGACTAGTCTCTTCCATGGCTGACAAAAATTTTCATGATGAGGTCAGAAAATTTTAAATCAAACCCCTCAGGGAAGTTGGGTGGTTTGTGTACTCAGGGCTTTTCAATACCTGACAGGATAAAGCCACCAGCAAACTTAATTCACCTCACAGCTGTCCCTGTGGTTAGCAGCTGACTGGATCCAATGGCAACCAGAGAC
>NC_031768.1:87065185-87068110 GCF_001522545.3 Parus major
TCCTACCCCCTGGCTAGTGCAGCTTGGTGCTTGCAGCCAGCCCACACACACCACACACTGTTCTCACTGGTGTTCTGTGGGTGCCTTGACTCCCAGCACGAGTCACCTGCCTGTCTGAAATCCCTGTCTAGGTCTGTGCCCAACTTGCTGGCTGCTCCAGCTCAAACTTTGCTGGCAAATCACACCATTATGATTATGATTAATTTTTATTTTTTGGAATCAACAAGTTCTTTGTTAGATAAACTTCATAGAGCAGATGCTTTCATATTTCACATACCTTACTAACTCATCTTCCCAGACTCTAAAATTTCCAAGTGCTGGAAGGCTGCAGACACAAGGAGCAAGATAGGTCTTAGCAGGACAGGACATTTGTAGTGCTGGTGAATGAAGAAGAGCACCCCTACCACAGTTCTCATTGCAGCAGAGCTTATGGGATGCTGTGTTCTATAACTCTGCAGAATCCCAGCAGCACTCAAAGCATGTGATCAAGACACTCTCCACACTCCAAAAAACGTTTCCTTCAGTGCTCCTTGTTCACCAAGTCCAGCAGTTTTCTGGAGAAGCACCACTGAAAATGGTCATCCTGGGTGTTCCGCAGTCTCAGATCCCAGGAATCATAGAGGCAGAGTTCTCAAAGGTGTTGTAACTTGTGTGATCACAGAAGAAATTATTTGCTATACCTCTGTATATATAAATAATCCCTCTGTATTATTTGCTGATCTCTGTGTATCAGTTCAGATCCTGTGACCATGATATCTTTTGGTGCACTGCAAAGAGCTCTTTGGTCAAGAGCAAAGTCTGGTGTCAGGGAAAATAACTTGAGGTAGGGCATGATTTCTGCCCATGTAGTGAAGAAAAGAAAGGAGGATCAGGAAGTGAGGAGAACCAAGATTCTGGATCAAAGATTACAAAAGCAAAAATAAGCTGGGGCAGGACAATCTCTGCTTTCTTGTTCTGTAGACAGAAATAGAAACAGTTGATGCAAGAAAAATATTAAAAAGAAATACTATCTGAAGCATTTACTTCAGCCTGAACTGGGGAAATGCTTGGAGTCATATTTAGCACAAGAAGATTGTGGCTTGACAAGTATGAAACACCTTCTCTCAACAGATGCAAGTGTTTAATTGCAAAACTGACAGTATAAAGCACCATTTACAATATTCAGTATTTAGCACAAAATAAATACCTGCAAGATCTATGGTGCTCTTTTGCCATGCTTCTGCTTTAAAATTCTGACTTTGAAGCTGGTGTTACACCATACCAGTCAGTCCCTATTTACCCCCAGTTTCTGGGTTCTCCACTGTCATCTTCTGTCTGGTTTTGAGACAACAATATTGGTGCTTTTGATTATCATCTATGATAGTACCATGTACATCTATTATTGTGCATAAATATATATGTGAATACATATGGCACAGAATCAGAGAATGGTTTGGGCTGCAAGGGTCCCTAAAGAACCCTTCAAGGGATGGAGCATCAGAGGGCTGAACATGAGCCATCAGTGCTCCCAGGTAGCCAAGAAATCCAAAGGCACCTGGTCTGTATCAGCAATGGTGTGGCCAGCAGGAGCAGTATTGGGATCAGAGCAGACGAGGTCAGCTGAGAGATGTTATAAAAGGTGTTTTATTGCATAATCAGTCTCATGGAAGGGGGAGACATTTAAAGTGTTACATTCAATGCCATCACATCAGAATCCATCTTAATTGAAGTTACAATGTCTTTTATAAATTTCTTAGCCAATCAACAACTTACACAAGGCTCACTAGCATCTTCATAATCCAATCATTAATTGCTTCGTCTTACATGATTCTACCACAATGCATCTTTTCTCATCCACACCTATAACACTACAGAAACTTACATTGCTAAATCTTGCTTAAGATATTTATTTGCTTACATGAAGCATATTCCTACTTGTTTAAAATGTATTTCTGCTTAAATTAAAAACTTCCAGTCTTACATCATGTCTGTGTAACTTTATTGTTCTAAAGCTTCTAAGCCTCCTCTGAAGACTCAGGTCAAACTTTGTATCCATCTCTATCTCTGAGCCTGTACACTCAAGACCTTGAGAGCTTTCTGTGCCTGCATTTCCCACAGACCAGAGCAGTGATTGTCCCCCTGTACTGCGCACTGGTGAGGCCACACCCAGAATCCTGTGTTCATTTTGGGCCCCTCAGTGCAAGAAAGACATTGAGGTGTGGGAGTGAGGCCAGAGAAGGGCAACAAGGCTGGTGAAGGGTCTGGAGCACAGGTCTGCTGAGAAACAGCTGAGAGAGCTGGGGGTGATTATCCTGCAGAAAAGGAGGCTCAGGGGGGCCCTTATCATTCTCTACAGTGCCAAGACAAGAGGATGTAGCCAGGTGGGTTGGTTGGTGCTGCAGTCAACCAATGATGAGACCTCAGCTTCTGTATGGAGAGGTTTGGCTTGGTGATTAAAAAAACATCTTCACTGTAAGAGTAGTTAAGCTTTGGAATGGGCAACCCATAGAAGTGCTGGAGTCATCATCCATGAAAGTCTGCAAAACACAAGAAGTGACATTTGCAATATGGTTTACGGAGCATGGTGGTACATAGTCTGAAGCTGGACTAGATCTTGGAGGCTATTACAACCTTAATGATTCCATGAGACTAAAGAGAAATGATTTTTTTTTTTCAAAACCTGGTATTTTAATGATATCTCTGCAACTTGGACATCTCCCATACAAAGTCCTTGTTCATTTTAAGTGCTTCCCTGGAGAGCAAGAACATAAATTCTGACAAGCAGGAAACTTCCACAGCCCCTGTACCACAATGTACTTTGGTGTGTCAGAATTACTGTGGCTGACCTGGCTTTTGGAGAGTTTTGGTCACATTTCATTCTGTCACCTGGGGTGTTGCGCAAGACTTGTGTGCAAGTATAAATGCAGGGAGGTGAGATGCCCTTCC
>NC_031768.1:87071665-87143338 GCF_001522545.3 Parus major
CAAAGGATTCTTGAAAGTTTTTCACTAATAGGAAGATGAAGTAAAGGTGGATAAGGAGTTTGAGCCTTCAGTGTAGGGGATTACATTTGACAAGAGAGCAGGTAAGAGCTGCTGCTGAACTGGGAGGGAAGTCTGACGTTGGGGAAATGGAATTTATAAATATCCAACAAGTAATCCCCAAGTTACTTTACACATGACTTGATGATGACACATTTTCATTGAAATTGAACAGTGGATGCAATTAGCCAGAAAGTGACAAAGGTTTTTAAATCTTCCTTCGAATTACTGACAGAAAAATTTATTCTGGAAGGGACCTCCCTAGTCCAAGGCCTTCGTCACAGCAGAGCTACCTCCAAATAAAACATCCTGCTCATGGCCATCTTCAAGTGATTTCTGAATAACTGCAAGGGTGGAGATTACCTAGAATCTTTGGCTTTTCTGCCAGTGCAGAACAATCCTTGGCATGAGTTTTTTATTCCTTTTGCTCTGTCTGAGTTTCCCAGTTTCCATTTAAGGCTTCCTAATTTGCCCTAAACTAGGACAAAGGCTCTTTCCAGTTGTCCTTTTGCTGAGCCCCTCAGATCACAGCTCACCTTGTCTTCTCCAGGCTGAACAGGACCCAGCCCCTCAGACTCTCCTGGTTCATGGGATACTCCAGTGCCATCCAGTGGCCTGCATGGGGCCCTCTCCAATTTGTTCACATTTACCTTTTCACAGGGCATCTGAAACAGATGCAATATTCCAGATGTGGCCTCCGTTCAGAGGAGATGGGAATAAACTCTTCCCTTACCCTGCTCCTCCAGCTCTCATGCTGTGAGGTGGGCCACTGCCCTTCAACTTCTTATGCACCAACAGAAAGGAGTGAGAAAGAAGTCATTCTGACACTACTAAAATTAATTTCTCCATGGTTGTATATGCTAAATATTGTCATGTTTGTGGTAGGGTAAGCCCTTTACAGAAAGAGTGACTGCAACAGCTACTATTCAGAATGAGCAAAGAAAATAATTTGGGTTGGAAAAAACCAGCACAGGAGAACCCTTTGCTCACAGACTCCATGAAAGTTTGAGTCAGGTGAGCAGGAGGCATTTCCACTTCCTCAGACCATGCTCCAAAGGGTTTAGATGTGTGAGTCAAGCGAGCCAACTCTGTGAGTGTGAGAGGGCAAGGGGCTGAAATCATTAGGAAGGCAAGGGTGGCTGAGCAACCTCAGTGTTGAGAGAAGCCTGAGAAATATCTTTAATGAAACACCAGATCACTCCTGCAATTCCACCTCCTAACAGAACCCATTTGCAATCTTCTTATGCTTTTCTTGGTTTGGCAGCAAACTGCTCTCCCAACTGGCAAATCTACAGTGCAATTTTGCTTAGAAGTTCAATCACTGATGAGACAGAACAAAGTCAAGAAATGGGGCAGACCTGTTGGATCTAAAATGCTTCAAACAATTAATTCTTCAGTTAAATTAGTAATAATTTAATTATTACTAATAATTTAGTAAATTCTTCTGCAGTTAAATTAGTAATAAAGCTACTGTATGCAAACAGAAATATGGTAACTCTTCTATTTGGGGAAAGCAGGGAACTTTGTTAAGAGAGGCTGCAGCTACTATTTTCTCTGATCCTTTTACAGTGCTTAGGATCCATTTTCTTTCCCTGAGGGACAATTTTTCAGGAATTCTGAAAGGAAGTGTGGACCAGGAATAAATTGTGGCTAGCACTTGTGATGTGTCCTAGATGTGATTCTTACCCTAAATAAGTCAGAAATCCAGAAGACATTGTGAGCAGGATGTCTGTGTGTTTTGGGTGGGAGGGCTGTGTGTGTGTTTTTCCTGAAAAGCTCTGAAGAAAGAGGAAGAGGAAGAGAGAGATATTTCCAGAACAGGTTAGCCAATAAATCTGCTGTGAGCATGAACATCTGTAATGTGAGATAGTCAGCTGAGACCCTTTATTTAGAGCAAGATTCCTCATTAACAATATAGCTCCGATAATACTAGGATTTGCCAGTCTTGATCCTTAAGACATGATCTTGAATGATGCTGTGAGCCAGGAGGATTGTGGGATCATAAAACAATTCTGGTTGAAAGTGACCTTTGGATGCCTTTGGGTCCAGTCTGTTGCACAATAAGGCCATATAACCTGGGGAATCTCCACCCTTGCAGTTGTTCAGAAGTCTCTTGAAGATGACCATGAGTAACCCAGTCTTGTGTGGAAGTAGGTCTGCTTTGAAGAAGGTCTTGGGCTAGGGAGGTCCCTTCCAGAATAAATCTTTCTGTCAGTAATTCTAAGAAAGATTTAAAAGCCTTTGTCACTTTATGCCTGACTTCATTCTTTGTTCAATTTCAATGAAAATGTGTCATCATCAAGTCATGTGTAAAGTAACTTGGGGATTACTTGTTGGATATTTATAAATTCCATTTCCCCAACGTCAGACTCCCCACCCAATTCAACAGCAGCTCTTACCTGCTCTCTTGTCAAATGTAATCCCCTACACTGAAGGATCAAAATCCATCTCTACCTTTACTTCATCTTCCTATTAGTGAAAAACTTTCAAGAATACTTTTCTAAAAAGAAAAAAAGTTTTGCACTAGCAAGTGCAAAGTTCCTGAAACCACCCCATCCACATGCCTCCTTGAGCCTTTCCTTGGCTGTTTTGTAGGATTGCACTCCTCTCTGGTGCAGGGGAAGCTGTGCCTATGACATTCCAAGCAGAGTGTATGGACTCCTTGAAGCACTTAGAATGGAAAGAACCTTGAGGGTTTTCTACTTCAAGCTGTTGCTCATGGCAGGACAGAGAATGGGGAGATTTTCCCATGCTGGTTATGAAGCCAGGGTGGAGATAGCAGTGTTGAACAGGAGGATTTGTTACTGTGCAGCTCTGGAATATTTCCTGCAAGGGGCTGAGGGAACAGGAAGCATTGAGAGAGTGGCCACAGCTGTGTTGGTGGGTGAGAACAGGAGCAGAGAGGCTGCAGGAAGGCACGGGGAGCTGCTAGAGGCAGCGAGTGTCACCAGAGGTAACACAGCTTTAGCTGGCAGAGGGGCCTGGGCTGCTGCAGCACCATGGGCACCACACGAGCTTCAAAAAGGCCAAGTGCAGCTCCTGTCTGACCTGCCCAGCGAGCAGTGCAAGGAAATCAGGGCAAACAGGAGTTCAGCATAGAGGGAGATAAACACTGCAGCGCAGAGCTGCCATGGGACAGCTGTCACAAACCACAGCTCAGGGTGTGCAGCTGTCATTAGGCAGTGATGGAGGAGGGCTGAGACCCTGCTCTTCCAGGTAAATTTGTGCATGGCTAACCAGTTCCTGAAATACCTTGTCATTCCTCATCCCTTTTCAAGACATTACAAGTTAAAAAAAAAAAAGACAGGTTTTACCATTAGGATTAATGGATTTGAATGAATGAAAACATTCTGTTTATTATGTGTTGAAGAGCAGTAGAAGACTATATCATCACTACAATCACTGACTTGAGATACAACCAAGCATGTCATAGCCTGGCACAATCTGCAGGTGAGAGTTTGGCCAGGATCAGCAACAATCTACACGCTCACCAAGACTTTTTGAGTCAAGAGTGAACCCACTGTTACTGACCAGTGAAACTGTAAGGAGACACAATCCTCCATGAGAAAAATGTTTGCAAGTGACTGCATAGACCATTCTCTGCATATACAGAGATATCTCACCATGAAAGCACAATATTTATCTGCTCTAAGGATGCATGAAACAGGCTCACTGCTGATTGCAAAAGACTCTTTAATGGCACCGACACAGAATGGATCAGAGATAATGGCAGGTGGCACAGTACCACAAGGGCATTGTGAAGCAAATTACAAAGGAAGTGGTGCTGGTTCTGTTCTAACATTTTCTGTTTCACTTAGCTGCAGAAACAACATGCAATGCTTCTACCCTCCATAGCCAAGGACTCTGGAATGCCACCTGAGAGTACAATAGGTTTCACACACCTGGCATGCCTCCTAGCTTGGACACTCTTTCATATGATCAAGAGTGATGATTCGTGCATTTCTGGGGTGGGAGAAGAGTGCAAGGCAGGATAGAGAAGCACAGATCTGCAGTGTAGCACGGCAGAGACCACTCACATTCAGTAGTCCTGTGACACTGGGGGGAAAGGCAGCACAAGCAGAGGAGGAGATCTAGGTCTCAAGTTTCTTGCTGAGGCTACATATTTTCTCAGCGCTGCAGGATCTGCATTCTTACAGCCACAGCCAGGGCGAAGGGGACACAGGAAGGAAAGCTTGTCATTGAAATTGATTGCCTTGTAATCTGGAAGGTGTTCGTGCTCTCAGGCAATGTATTGAATTCCACTTCCATCACTGTGCTCACACAGCAGCCAGACACCTCTCTGGACTTTGTGGGAAGACATGATGTCATTTGTCATGTCCTGCAGCCAGATCGGTTGCTTATCTTATTATTCTGCTCTTCCCTCGATAATCAACATGTTCATAGAGAGTGATCTGAGATTGTACAGGTCCTCTGTGATCAGCTGCAGAGAACTGATCTTGTCATTCATATCTCTAATAACAAAGTTATGTTCTCCCTCCTCAAATACCAGAAGTCGGCCTCCATAATTCTCATGCTCATAAACTGCCAGGGCTGGCCAATTACTTCCACTGAGGAGACAATATCATTCCAATCTGCATCCTTTAGAATGGAGATATCAGTGGAGAATTCTTTGGACAATCCCTGGAAGTTGACATGCTCATAGATGATGATTTTTCCCATCTCAGTAGGACTTCTGGAGTTTGGATTCCTTGCTCTAGGAGCTGGATGACAGCCTGCACAAAAGGAAGACAGCAAACAAGCAACACTTGTAAGAAGCCTGTACACACCAGACACAAAATGATGGAGAGTGTGGAGGAAGAAAAAAGAAAGAAGGGAAGATCAACACATTTATAAGAGAGAATAAACCTAGCAGCAGCTGGAAAGGAGGGAGGACATGACATGAAAATTTTCATTTGTAAGAGGATATAAATTGAGATATGTACCCATAACTACTTAGTTTTAGCTAGATATATGTGTTGGTTTACAGATATCCCCAGAGTAAGCTGTCAAATACTCTCATGTTCACCCCTCACAATGGTGCACCACTGGCCCCCTGCACCCTCTCCCTTGGCAAGGTTTGTTTGTCCTGCAGCAGCCATCTCCTCCTCATGCCCTGCAAGATGGCTTCAGGCTCTGCACATGCAGACAGCACAGCCTCACGGCTCTGCTGCAGCTCTCAGCCCAACACTAAAGCCTCCTTCCCTTCCCCTGCATTATTTCCCTGCAGCTGCCCAAGAAAGCCTTCCAGTCCTCTGTGCAGAGTGTGCCTCTTACCTTGATGGCAGCTGCAGGGCTGGGGAGAGCTGAGGGCAATTCCTCCAGTGCAGGGCTGCGGTTTGGGAAGGGCATCTCACCTCCCTGCATTTATACTTGAACACAAGTGAAAGTGCAAAATACCCAATTCCAAGGAACTGAGAATGATAGGTTGATATCATGCTATATTTTTCAGGGATGAAAAATCATTTCATATTCTATCTTGGTTTTGATGTCCTACAGCCAGACATCTCAGTGCTCTGGTTCAGATGTCCATTGAAGTGTGAGTGACTTGAGAACCTTAGAACTTGGCTTCATGTTTGTCCTCCTTCAGAAGCTGTCTGAACCACAGTAATTAGAACACATTAATTGGAACAACCCCAGCTCCTTTGGCCACTCCTTATCAGACCTGTGCTCTAGAGCCGTGAACAGCTCATTTCCCTTCTCTGAACTCACTCCAGCTCCTCCACTTCTTTCTTAGAGTGAAGGGCCCAGAACTGGGCACAGCACTTGAGGTGTGGCCACACCAGTGCCAAGTACAGGGGGACAATCCCTGCCCTGCTCCTGCTGGCCACACCATTGCTGACACAGGCCAGGTGCCATTGGACTGCTTGGCCACCTGGGCACTGCTGGCTCATGTTCAGGTGCTGTCTACCATGTGTGGGGTTTTTGTGACCTCAGGACAGGACTTGGCCCTTGGTCTTGTTGAACTTCATACTATCAGCCTCAGCCCATTGGTCCCTCTGCAGAGCCTTCTTACCCTCCAGCACACAACACTCACACCCAAGCTGGTGCTGCCTACAAACTGACTAAGGGGGCAGATCTAAGGATGGAGCACCCACATCTTTTCTAGGCAACCTTTTCCAGTGCCTCACCACCTTCACAATGAAGAATTTCTTCCTAATGTCTAGCCAAAACCTACACTCCTTCAGCTTGGGAAGCCATAGTAAAAAGTCTCTCTCTCTGCCTTTCTTATAAACCTCTTTATATTTTGAAACACCACAATAAGGTCTCCCAGAAGCATTGTCTTCTCTAGGCTGAACAACTCCAAGTATCTCTATCCAAGCCCTTCTTTGTAGGGCATTCTCCAGCCCTCTGATCATTTTCATGGTCCACCTCTAGACCTGCTGTAACCGGTCTGTGTCTCTCTTGTTCAGGAAACCCCACAGCTGCATGCAGTACTCCAGGTAGAGTCTCACCACAGCAGATTAGAAGGGAAAACCCATCTCCCTCATCCCGCAAACTACACTTAATTCAGCCCAGGATACAGCTGGCTTTCTAGGTGGCAAGTGTCAGGTCATGTCCTGTTTTTCATCCACTGGTGTTCTCAGTTCCTTCTCCACAGACTACCCTCAGCCCACTCATTCCTCAGCCTACACTGCTCCTGGTGATTGCTCTGACATCCAGTTTCAGGGTCTTGCACTCAGCCTTGCTGAAATTTATGGGGTTCACATCCAGACATTTCTCAAGCTTCTCAAGGTCCCTCTTAACAGTTGCTTCCTTCCAGCATAGCAATGTAACACTCAGCCTGGTGTCGTCTGCAAACTTGCTGAGGGTGCACCTGAACCCATGTCTATGACATCAAAGAAGATATTGAATAGCACTGGTGGCAGTATGGACCCTTGGGGGTCACCATTTGTTCCTGGTTTCCATTGATCCTGATAAGGTTTATCATGTACTCACTGTGTGCACGACAGCACAGGCAATTAGGTGCCAGCAGCATACTGCTCCAAGAGATGGTACTTCCTTAAGGGAGGAGAGATCTATAAAGATTTCTTATCTTTTATCAGAGTATTCACCTACTCATTTAACCATTGACTTGCTCAGTTATGGTGATTCAGCAAGGAGGTGTGTTAACAATTAAGTAACTCAAACTGCTTCCTGTTTTTTAGCTCTTTCTGTGTTTGTATTTCTAGACACATGAAAGACAGGGAAGTGACTTGAGACAGCCAGCACAGCTTCAGCAAAGTCCAGTCCAAATAACCTACTGGCCCTACAATGGAGTGACTACTCCAGTGGAAAAAGGAAGGGCTACAGATGTCATCTACTTGGATTTCTGCAAGGCCTTTGATATGGTCCCCCACAACTTCCTTCTTACTAAACTGGAAATATTTGATAGATCAATAGATTTGATGAGGAGACTGCTCAGCAGACTGGGCTTTGGGACCATGTAAATGACAAAACCAAGTTTGCTCCAAGGAAGGGAATTCATTATCGGAACAACCAGATGCACACATTTCACTGTGTCACATCTATTTTCCTGATGACCTCTACAGATCTCTGAAGGAAAGTCTCTCGCTACTCGTTTTGTCAGCAACATGCTTTGCATCTTTTGAGATTTGATTTACAAGGATGGAGAATCTCATTTAAGCTTTGCCATAGTTTTGCTCTGATTAACACAGAGTCAATAAGGCACTGCCAAGAAAACACAGCAGTGTGAGGGGGAGGAATACTCTGACAAAGAAAATTAAGAAAAAATTAAAGGAAGCATCAGCAGCTGAATTGAAAGTGGGGCAGCTCTGTTGTTGGGTTAAGGGAAGATGTGTTTGAAGAAGCATATGTGAATAAAAAAGAAATTGCTTCAGCCCTGCTTCCCACAATGGCTTTTCAGTGTTGGATACATTAAAAGATGCTGTAAATTCATGCTGTGGGAATTCCAGTACCAGATGAAATGAGTAGGAAAGAAAGCCACAGTAAAAACTTGCTAGCTTGCAAACAGCAAGTTTGAGAATTCTGTACTTGGAAAAGAACTTGCGTTTCCCCAAGTGACTGTAAAGTCATCTAGCCAAAAAAACATAGATTAAGGCATGTGCAGAGAATATCCTGCCTGCTGGTTTCCCTCCACTCCTCTGATGGTGGGTGCTTGGGCGATGGAGCTGCACCACAGGTGAAGAGTCACAGTGGCTCATTCACAAAGCTGATCCAAAGGAGCTGCACCAGAGCCTTCAAATACAGAAACAAAGGCATCATTAAGAAATTACATAAGTGGTTAATGTGTAACATCACCTTTTACTGGGCATACAAGGTCTGACTTTATGCCCACATTTTATATTCCCTGTTTACCCAAACACGTCTGAACCTGTTCTGAGGATGTTTCTGATCAAGCCAAGAAAAGCTGAGTCTGTGCACGTATCACCTCTCTGTTACAACCATAGTGTCTAAGCTTTCTCATCTAGATATCTCCTATTGGAAAACCACTTGTTACAAGCCTTCCTTGTGCTGCATCCTCTTCAAAGGTCCATTTGCACCAGGGATTAATAATCCCCTCTGTGAACGTTTTTTGCTGACTGTTAATTTTGCTCTTTTTAATATCATGTCTAGTTTAGCAGGGTTTGGGACCTCCAGATACTGTTTATTCCTGGGTTAGCAGGCAGACTAAGGTGATAATGCTTTAGTGTTTACTGGGCAAGAGTATTGCACAGTGAGCTTTTATAGGGATAAACAGCATGTGAGAAGTACAGTAGGGAATGCCACGGTTGGTGATGTATCCTTCTGAGAGGCCTCCTAAAATCTGCCACAAGGGTGAGGGGTGAGGATGACCAGGGAACATGGTTCCAAGGGCACTGCTATCTGAGCAGTGTAGAAACTGCCAGCTGGTCTGCACTGCACTGCACTGCACCCCAAGTGCAGCTAGACCACCTCCTCACAATCCCCAAAGTGAAGAAAACCCCCTCTTTGGTGACAGGAGAGACAGAGCCAGACAGGAACGTCAACTGATTAAAATCAGAGTAACAGCAGCTTTGGGAAGCAATGTAATATTTTCTTTTCTCAAGAGAAACAGAGGGAAAACTCAGAGGTATCTGCTTCAGAAACCTCCTGGCTGTAAGGAACTTCTCAGTTACGTATGCCAAGAAAATAAGAGTATATCTTCTTTCCTCTCTAAGAAATGGTGGTTTTCAAAAAGGAAATATCATTAAGTGTATGTCCTAGGAAATATAATTACAGACATCCAAAATTACCGCTCTCCTATTAACAGTGTCTATGTAACATCATTATCATGCAGAATCATAAGATTCTGAAAGGGATCTCTCAGATACGACCAAGGCACTTCAATAAGACTTCCAAAATCATTTCTTCCACAAACTGTTTTGGGCATAAGGTGGCATTTGGCAGTTGACTTGCCTCTATAAAACACATGTTCTAGTGCAGGTAGAATGCCAAATGCTCTTGGAATTGAATTTGGAAATCCCACTTTGGTGAACAGAGCAAGGAAACCTGAAACTGGCTGCAAAGCACTAAGAAGTGCCCCAAAACACCTGGATTTTGTGCTATCCCCACTTCATCTGCCCACCTGAGCCTAGCAGAGGAGCACGAGTGGCTGACATGTCAGCACAGCCTGCAGTATTTATTTCAAAGCCCAGCAGCTGATAGCACAGCATGTTCTGGGCTTCATGTGCAGATTGTGCAGATTTTCAGCAATCAGCTGCAGAGAGCTGATCTTACCCCTCATCTTTCACCAGCAAAACTGTGTTCTCCCTCCTCAAGCACCAGAGTAACTGGTCTGTATAGTTTGGGTGTTCACAAGCCAATGGAACTGGAAATAACTTTACTCTGTGTTCTAGCCACCAGATTGTAGTTGCCCCAGTTGCCTTCCTGTGTGGGCTGACACACCAGGGCTTCTGCAAGAACACTGGGCAGAAAATAAAGGCCAAGTAGAGTGTAACCCCCACTCCCCGCCAATAAACAAGAAGGAAGAACTGGTGGCAATGGATGTGGAGAAGGCTGAGGTACTCAATGTGTTCCTTGCCTCAGTCTTCACTGGATTCATGGTTTCCCCTGTCTCTGGAGTCACTGAAGCTGCAGGTAGTGACTGGGGGAGCAAAGTCCCTCCCACTGTAAGTGAAGAGCGGGTTTGAGACCACTTGATGAAGCTGAACAGACACAAGGGATGGGACTGGATGACATGCATCCCAGGGTCCTGAGGGAACTGGCTGGTGTGGTTGCCAAGCCACTCTCCATCATATTTGAAAATTCATGGCCTTCAGGTAAAATCCTTGGTGAATGGAAGAAGGGAAACATTATTCTTATTTTTAAAAAGGGGAGAAAGGAAGATTCTGGGGAACTACAGACCAGTGAGCTTCACCTTTATGTCCATGAAGATCACGGAGCAGATCCCCATGGAAGCAATTCTAAGGCACATGCAAGACAAGAAGGTGATCCAAGGCAGCCAGCATGGCTTTACTAAGGGCAGATTATGCCTGACCAATCTGGTGGCCATCTGTGATGGAGGGATTGCAGCCATCAACAAGGGAAACCAACCAAAGTCACTCACATACTTCCTTAAGAACTTTGACATGGTCCCACATGGCATCCTTATCTCCAAACTAAGATACACAGGTTTGAAGGGTGGACTACTTGGGAAATAGCCACACAGCCAGAGTGCTGTGGTCAGTGGCTCTATGTCCAGAAGGAGACCAGTGATTACTGGTGTCCACCAGGGCTCTATTCTGGGACAAGTGCTTTTTAAGATCTTTATCAATGACACCACAGTGGCACAAAGCTGAGGGGTGCAGCTGACACAACAAAAGGATGAGATTTCATCCAGAAGGACCTGGATGAACTTGAGAAGTGATTCCATACTTACCTCAAGAAGTTCAACAAGCCCAAGTGTTAGGTGCTGCACCTGGGTCAGGGCAATCCCAGACATGAGCACAGACTGGGAGAGGGTCATGGGGTGCGAGCACCTTTCCTGTGAAGACATGGCTAAAAAACCTGGGGTTGTTCATCCCAGAAAAGAGAAGGCTCCAGGGAGACCTCATTGCAGCCTTCCAGTTCTTGAAGGGAGCTTATAAGAAAGAGTAGAAGCAGTTTTTTAAGTGGGCAACTAGTAATAGGATGAGAATGGAATGATTTTGAGTCAAAAGAGCAGAGACTTAAATTAGATGTTATGAAAAAATTCTTTACTGTAAAGGTGATAAGGCACTGAAACAGCTTGTTTAGAGAGGTTGTGGATTTCTTGACTCTGGAAGCGTTCAAGGCCAGGTCAGATGGGACTATGATCTAGTGGAAGGTGTCACTGTCCGTGGCAGGAGGGTTGGAATAAGATTATCTTTAAGGCACCTCCAAACCTCAGACTTCACAGGATTCTAGGATTCTATGATCAGTGCCTTGAGATATAATAATTCATAGGGTAGTTAAATACAGGCTACAGGTGAGAGCTGGCCCAGCAGCACAGCAATAATCAAAATGCTTACCAAGCTCTTTAGTCTGGTTGCAATGTTTTCTGACCAGTGAAACTGGAAGGAGATAAAATTCTACAGGAGAGATTAATGAAAAATGGTTCCAAGTGACTGCACAAAATATTCTCAGGATACACAGAAACATCTCTCCATGAAAGCTAAATTTTCACCTACACTAAACAGTGCATAAAACAAACCCACTGCTGATTGCAAAAGATTCTTTATTGGCACCAACACAAAATGGATTACAGAAAATGACAGAGGCAGGAGAGCTCTCACTTTCAGTGGTCCTGTGATGCTGGGGGAAAAGTGACAAAAGCAGAGGGAGAGAACGAGTTCTCAAATTTCTTGCTGGGGCTGCATCTTTTCTCAGCGCTGCAGGATCTGCGTTCTAACAGCCACAGCCAGGGCGCAGGGGACGCAGGAAGGAAAGCTTGTCGTTGAACTTGATGGCCTTGTAATTTGGAAGGTGCTCATGCTCTCGTGCAATGTACTGAAATCCACTTCCATCACCGTTTTCGCACAGCAGCCAGGCACCTCTCTGGACTTTGTGTGAAGATGTAGTGTCATTGTCATGTCCCCTAGACAGATTGGTTGCTTCTCTTATTACTCTGCTCCTCCCTTGATAATCAGCATGTTCGTAGAGAGTGATCTCGGGATTGTGCAGATTTTCAGTGATCACCTGCAGAGAGCTGATCCTATCATTCATCTTTTTACCAACGAAGTCATGATCGCCCTCCTCCAGTACCAGTAACTGTCCTTTGTAGTCTGCATGCTGATAAGCCACCCAAGGATGGCCAATTACTCTCACTGAGGAGATACAATCATTCCAATCTGCATCTTTTAGGTTGGCAATGTTGGTGTGGAATTCTTTGGACATACCCTTGAAGTTAGCATGCTCATAAACAATGATTTTTCCCATCTCTGCAGGACTTTTATGGTTTGGATTTTCTGCTGTAGGAGTTGGATGGCAGCCTACAGAAAATGAAAACAGAAAACAAGCAATGATTGTAAGAGGTCTTTACATACCAGACATGAAATGCTGGAAACCAGAGAAGACAAAAAGTGAAAAGGAAACGTAGAACAATTTTAGCAGAAGATTAAAATTGCACCAGCTATGCAAGAGTGAGAACATGACATAGAAATTTCAATTTGGAGGAAAAAAGTAAAATGGGATTTGTACACCACAACAGTATAGTTTCATTTAATATGTATACCTGTGAGGGATACCTGAGAATTTTGTGTAACTTCCTATTGGTATACCCTAAATAATAACAAAATAAAATACACAACTAGTGATAAACCTTTCTGTTGATAATTGACACTGCAGTTAAGAAATATTATAATATTAATAAATATAATAGAAACTGGCACTCATTGTCTGAAGTAGGTTTCATGAGCCACATAGAACGGAATATAAAAGGAGTGAGACCTGCAATTAATTTCTAAAAGAAAGTGAATTTTTAAATTTAAAATTGTGGGGAAAACCCCTATTTTTAAGGGCAGAAATGAACTTTAAATTCACTGAAACACCTTATTTCTCTTTTTATATGGAATTTTACTGAAATCAAAAGGTTTCTTCTCTTGACATACACTGAGAAGCAATCAAGTTGTAAGCATCAACCCTTTAACTCAGACTAAATTTCAGGTTTTAAATGTCTTTTCCTAACACTACTACCAACACACATATCTAACTCCCCACAGTCATCTGTGTTCAGTTAAAAAGCCACAGTGTTTATTAGTAACAGCTTCAGGAATAGTAATGAGAGGCCATTTATGATAACAGCTCCCTCTCTAAATCATGTAGCAGTTACTGAAGCAAAGATTTACATTTCAGGGCAAACAAACGGGACCAAAAAAGCCACTCCTCTAGCTGGTTCTGAGAAGGGATGGGAAAAGACAGATATGCCCAGTAAGATTAAAAGCCATAGTAATACTGCAGGACATGTGCATTATAATTTAAAAACCTGAATCACTTAAACCTCACTTTTATAGAAAAAAAAACAAAAACACAAACCTCTATGTTATTAAGAACATATATTTTTTTACAGTTATGAAAGCGTATATGGAACCTGAGGGAACCTGAACTCGGACTCACTGATTGATTAAGCACTACTATAATTACTTTCTACCTGTAGAAAAAGTATGAATAATGACCCATTTTGCTGATACAACATAAGGATCCCATGACCAAGATAAATTTGTAGAATATCTTCACTTTCACCCCTCACAATGGTGCACCACTGGCCCCCTGCACCCTCTCCCTTGGCAAGGTTTGTTTGTCCTGCAGCAGCCATCTCCTCCTCTGCCCTGCAAGATGGCTTCAGGCTCTGCACATGCAGACAGCACAGCCTCACGGCTCTGCTGCAGCTCATTTATACTTGCACACAAGTGAAAGTGCAAAATACCCAATTCCAAGGAACTGAGAATGGTTGATATCATGCTATATTTTTCCTGTCTCTTATACACATCTAGTGAGGGCAATTCCTCCAGCGCAGGGCTGTGGTTTGGGAAGGGCATCTCACCTCCCTGCATTTATACTTGCACACAAGTCTTGTGCAACACCCCAGGTGACAGAACTGAGAAATGGCCAATAGATAAACAAAAATGATTAACTATTTTATTTGAATTTTGATCTTCCTACAACCAGTTGTGTTATTGCTTTGGGTCAAAAGTCTGTTGAAGCACAAACCCCTGATAAAACCCTAGAACTTTGGTTCCTGTTTGTCCTTCTCCTCCAGAAGAAGATGAATCATAGTAATAAAAAATATCAAAGTGCTTTATGACACATAGCCTGTAGATTTTTTTCTGCCTGTTGCAGAATACATTATCTTTACCAGTGAAGCAAATATAGTAAACAATGATAATTTTCCAAAGGGTTTTTTTGGGAGATACGCACTTGACAGAGGTGGCATTTAGGTAGGGTTTTATTTAATTATCTTCTTCCTTCTCACCTACGTAGCCATTTGAGTAGCTACAGGGAGGAAGAGCTGCTAGAGCAGGGCCAGGATGCTCTGGCAGAGCTGCAGTGGCAATATTTTTTTTTTTCATTGCAGGTTAACTCTGTAATATATTTTCAGACAGGTTCATTGCCTAGCATGCCTGAAAGCTGTTCTGCAGCAGGAGAAAGCAATAGGATCTTTATTAATTCACTTGAGGGACCCCTGCTCTGTCAGGTAGGAAGTAACTGGAGAAGATGGGGAGCTGGGAAGGGAGATAGTTCATCCCTGCAAAATAAGCAGCCTGAGATCCAGCCAAATCCTCATGCTGTATCTCTTCACTGGTGCTTGGCTGAGCCCATGATGTGCCAGATCACAAAACTAAGCCAGCATAAAAATACTTGAGGCTTTGGGGTTTTTTCCATGTGGTCCATTGTTTCGCAGCTCTGCAGAGGCTGGAAGCAGAGCAATTGAAACTTGTAAGTTGAAATTTTGGGGTTTTGAAGAGAAACAGGCCCTCACTTTCTAGCAACAGCTAGCTGAGAAGTCCCTCTTCTGAACAGGCAAATCACACCTTTAGGAGATGTGTGTTACAGTGATCTCAGCCTACCTGAGTCCAGCACCTCAGTTCAGTGCTGCTGGAAAAGGGAAAACCCCATTCCACTCCTGAACCATTGTGTCCACTGTCTGGTGAAGAGAAGGGAGGAAGAATGAGCACCCCAATGTGAGGAACACTTGAAAGAGGGATTAAAACAGCCTAGAATAGGATGGATTTACACTGCTATTGAACAACATTCATTCTTCTTAGCTTACTAATATGTTTTACTCATTAAATTATTTAGTTTCTCAAAAAAGAATAATAATGTGTAATGACGAAATTAATCACGAACTAAACATTCCAAACTTTCTCAGCATCTGCAGACACAGAAAGCGCCTTTGACCAAATGTATGAGTCGTGAAGGCATCACAATGACCGAGTCTGAGTGTTATCTCAGCTATGGTACGGAGTGATGCAGCCAACAGTGAATTCCTAAGCCATCCACACACTCCCTGCAGAGCACAAAAGCCAGCAGTGGGGCTTTTCATGGCCTCCAGGAAAATCAAAAGGCAATGTATGATGGAATGATACACGATGGAATCCTTTACAATGTTTTCTGTGCTACTACAAAAACAAGGTAAAAGATCTCTGTACAAACACTGCCAGGTTCACAGAAAGAAATGAATTCCTGTTTCTCATTGACCATCTGTCCCTAGTGTTATTTGATTGAAAACTAAATGGATTTTAATGTCATTAATCTTATTTTATATGGTGCTTTATGCACAAGGAAGTCACTGAACAAAGCCCCACACCCCAGGGTGGGGTTGGGGGTTGATATTGGAAATATTTATGGAGTTTTCTTTGAAGGTTGGGTTTGTTTGCTTTTTTTCCTTATGGATCACAGAACGATTTGGGTTGAAAGGGACCTTAAAGGTCATTCCAACCCCCCTGGCATGGGCAGGGACACCTTCCACTAGACCAGGTGCTCAAAGTCCCATCCAACCTGGCCTTGAAATATTCCAGGGATAGAGAATTCCCAACTCCCCTGGGAAATCTGTTCCTGTGTTTCTGTGTCTTACTACTCGCACAGTAAAGAATTCCTAGTATCTAAACTAAACCTGCCCTCTTTCAGCTTGAAGTCATTCCCCCTTGTCCTCCCACTGTGTGCCCGTGTTCAAACGTCCCTCTCCAGCTCTCTTTTAGCCCCTCTGGGTACTAGAAGACCACAGTAAGGTCACCCCAAAGCCTTCTCCAGGCTGAACAACCACAATTCTCTCGACCTTTCCTCAGAGGAGAGGTGCCCTAGCCCTCTGATCATCTTCACGTCTCTCCTATGAACTTATTCTAACTGGTCCATGGCCTGAGAATTGTGCTGAGGTGCCCAGAGCTGGACACAACGCTTCAGGTGGAAGAAATTTATGGGAAACGATGTTTCCCAAAATTCCTCTTATGCCCCTTCTGCAGAAGCAGCAGTATCTCAAAATCTGAAAAAGAAAGTGTGTGACAAAAGTGAAAATATAAGAGAAGGAGGATAACCCCTCTTCCTCTATTGCAAAAAACACTCCAGCAAGGGAAGAATAGAGACTAAAACAGTTTCATCTTTTTCATAAAAATTCCTTCCTTCCTTCCTGCCTGCCTTCCTGATAAAACAATTTCACTTAAAGCTGTGGATGTCACATATGCACCCACTTCACAGTGCTGAAAAAGGTCAAATGGTAGAAAAATCTAATTAACAACAAACTCCTTCACCCACCACATCCTGTTGTGTTCCCATCCTGCTCTATCACTGCAGATACCTTAGTTTGTATCTCAGTATTCATCTGTTTTTATGCCTTACTTTAAAACAAGAGGATTAAAAAAGCAATAAAATCACACATGAAGTATACCCCAGCCAATTTCTGCTTGCTTTTTTTGTCTGGTAGTTTTGGACTCAAGGCAGCAGAACACTGGTTCCTTTATTTTGGAGGGGGTTTTGTGGTTGGAGAGGGTGGTTTTTTGGGTTTTCTCACTTAGCAGTTGTTAGTCCTAGTAATGTAATTCTTCATCACAGAAACAAAGTTTCTTTCACACTTTTCACTCTCCAACTTCTGTTTCTCAAGCAAAATTGCAGCCCCCAAAATTGCAACATAGGAACATGCCATTGGACCACAGAACCCAAAACTAAGAACTGCCTACACGCTAATAAATGCATTCCCTACCAAACCCTTCAGGGGGGAAAAAATAGGCCCTTTTTTGGCCTAGCATGTATCTTCCACAAACCCCCCTTTTTTTTGCTTTCCTCTGCTCGGTGCACTTCTCAATTGCTACTCTTCAGTACAGCAAACTGAACACCACTTTTCCAGCAAAAAGAGAGATGATAGAATCCTACTGGATGAGTGCTGCATATTCAGTCACAACACTGGGAGTAAGCTCCAAAGAAACAGTGCTGGAAACAGGCACAGCAAATACAGACTGACAAAAGCCTTCTAAGTCTCGCTTGAGAACGCACAGATGTCAGAAAGCAAAGTGAAGATCTTTCCTAACTATTATTTCCTTTCCCAAGTCTCCTCCTCCCAGATGAAGGAAAAGGCAACAGGTAGGCTGTGAATAACTGCTAGTTCAAAATGTCAGAAAACCATCTGGGTTGGTTTTGGGTTTTTTTTAATAAATGTACAAATGGTTTTCCATGGAATAGTTGCTAAGCTGGACTCCACGAACACAAAGACCTATGCTCAGCAGTGGGGAGAAGCCAGGGGAAGGCATCACAAAAGGCCTTAGCTTTCCAGCACCACGTTTTGTGTCTACAGCTGCACGTTTAGAAAATTCATCCAGCATTTTTGTTCCTTTAGTGTTTAATTAGCAAGCTGTGCTCCTAAACCCTTCAGTGTCCCCATCCAAGCACGTGTGACAGACACGGACCTGCCCTCGACTCAACACTAGGTGTCACTTCTGCTTCAGAAATGCAATGGAAAAAGCAATGGAAACGCTTCAGAAAAAACCCAACCCACCAGGCATCCGATTTTTCAGGGGATCTCTGCACCTACAACACCTGCTGAAGTCGTGGACAGGTACAGGGTTTTAGAATTTTAAACTTCTCAAAATACACTCCTAAAAAGCATCAGAAACTATTAAAGAATGCTTTGCCATATTCAACATAGCAGTGACAGAAAAGTTTCTCTTCTCCCTTGTGGGTGCAAAGAACACTTTCCGACATGAGCAAGGGACCATGATGTGGAGAAGCTGCCAGAATCTGCTCTGGCAATGAGGCCTGTCTGGCGGGCCTGTCTCTGGTGCCACTTTGCTGCTGCAGGTGAGAGAGCTGCTGTCCAGCTTTCAGTCCTTCCTTGCCTGCCAAAAGACTTCCAAGCAGCAGGGGCCAACGCAGAGGAGAGAAAGTGGCAGTGTGTGTGGTCAGGGCTCTGAGGCAGGCTAGGGCATGAGGAAAGTACTGGCAAGAATACAGTAAAAATAGAAAAGATACAGAAGTGGGGTACAGAGCTAGGGAAAAGGGTTCTCCCTAGGGACATCTGGAATGTAATAGGACCATTTTATTTGCCATTTCTTTCAGAAACTAAAGTAGGAGACCAGAAAGGAAGAGACAGCAGGCTTAAAAAACAGAAGAAAATACTCTAAGAATTTAGGTAGAGTTCTTGCATGCATCCACAAGACATCATAGAGACCAAAGGCACCATGTGGTTTAAAAATCAACAAGTCACAGGCAGAGAAAAACTTCACCAAAGGCTCTAAAACAAACATTCCAATGCAACTTCCAAGTCAGACAGTATTTCAAACAGCAGATTCCTAGAGAATATGAGAGTAGCCACAATCTGCTTGCCTGATGCTCCTTCCATGAAGACTCACAGCAGGTCACCACCCATAGAGCATTCGCCTAGAGAAGGATTGGTCCGAACACCTTCCAGAACCAGAGAGACCTCAGCACACACAGGCACAACAGGTAAGAGCCTGGGAGCCAAAACTTGAACTCAGGGGGTTGCAACTCAAGAAAACTCAGAATCATAATGAGGTTCAACAGTTCAAGAGAGGAAACTGCAATGGTGAAGCAGAATAAACAATGAGAGCACAACCACTTCCTCAACAAGGATGGAAGCTAATGAGGTCCGCTGTGGCTAGAGGTGTAAGGACCTGAAAGCACATCTTCCTTTTCTGGCTGGGTGGTAAAGACATCACCAAGAGATTCTATGGCTTCCTGAAGTCTTAAGCAGCAAATTAATAAGACACTGAAGGAAGAAACACAGCAGAAACGTATGAAGAAACTTGGGTCAAAAAACATGTACTGAACTATCCTATTTGACCATTCACTCATGGCTCTGTGAAAGGTTAGTGTCCTGTAAGCCCAACAATTTGGTAACAGTCATGCTGGGATCTCTTACAAATTTTCATTGGTGATAGGCCCTGCCACCATTCTGTGCATTGGGAGAGGTGAAAAAATTGGAGAGCATGATCATTTCTAAGGCCTTCAACTCCCCAGCCTACCATTAGGGTTAGGCCTGCTGTGAGCAGGGGGTTGGATTAGGGACATGCACACATCCCTCCCTGCCTCTACAAGAATCTAAAATGTTTGGTACCTGCTAGCCACCCCTGCTGTGCAACTGGGCTTGGTGACAGAAAACATGGATGTGTCTGGATATGCAAACTAGGATCATGAGCATACAGAGCACTGGCACAAGCTGGGTTTGGACACCAGACACAGGGCTGCAGAGTGCAGACAAAAACTGAGCACTGGAACCAGAGTGCAGACCCAGACAGCCAGCTGGGGTTCATTGTATCAACACCCCACTCCCAAAGGCAGCTCTTAACAGGGCAGTCACACAGGATCTGGACAGAGGCAACTCAATCTTCACCCAGCCCTGGGAGACTAAACAGGGACTGGTGCTTAGGTGAAGCTTCAGCCTCAGCAAAAGGTATAGCAGAGATACTCTGAGATAATTTAACAGGGACAGGGGGAAGAAAGTGAGAACAATTTCCAGGGAAAGTGAACAAATGGTAACAGCCAATCTACCTGCAGGGACGGGGGAAATGTGGGATGTGGAAGGACACCAGCACAAAGTCAAGAGGTTAAGTGACATTGCAAGAGAAATTGAGGCAACTAGGAAACCTAGGCGAGGAGAAGTACTAATGATATCTGAGGATGAGAAAAAGGGAAGACCAAGCAATAGTAATGGGAATATGAACAGAGAGGAATGTGGTGCACCTAAGAGGCAAAGGAAATCAGTGATGAGAACAGCAGAGAAATGGGGAAGGGAGAACAGCTAGACAGCAAGTGAGACACAGCACAGGCATTAATGCTTTCTTCCACCAAGCAAAGAATCTGACTTAGAATATCACTGACTGAGGTAAGTAAAAACCAAAAGACATCTCTGACCAGCAGTGTGGGTGAGCAGGACACAGAAGTAGCATTTCCCTTCCTTTCAGACAGCAAAACTTTCAGCAAGTGTTTTGCATGCACTGCAGCAGTCCCAGAACAGTGCATGTAGGTCTCAGTGCCACAGGGATGGATGGGAGATACAGGGGAAAATAAAGCTCAGAAAATATACAGCAAATACTTCTCTCTGCTCCAAGGTGCAAATACACCTTCTGCTCCAGCAGCAAGAGAAAAACAAGCCTGCAAGGCTGAGGTATGAAGAAGCAGGTGCCTGATGGAACAGGAAGGGGCAGCACTTCCTGCTTAAGCCCCCAGCCATGACTACTGCAGCAGTCAAATTTCTTAAAGGGTGATAAAATGTAACATGACTTCCCTCACTGCAGAGGGCCAGATGATGAAAAAAAAAGTGCATCACTGACCTCTAAACCTGAGCAAGAAAAAAAGAGAGCTTTTGGCATAGGCAGGCTCTTCTGCTGGCTCACCAAATTGAAGCCTGGGGCTACAGCAAAATGAGGTCCTTTAAGCTTCATCTGCATGCAAGCTTTCAATAAAGCAAAATCCGTGTCAAAAGGGGAGACAGGAACAGAGAATCTAATCTATCCTTTGAAAAGCAGTGGGCTTATACCTTTATTATACAAAATATTTTACAATTAAAAAACATTTTCCCCAATAGAATCATATACAGATATTTATAATTAACAAGATTCAGTTACACACAAGATGGGGACTTTTGCACAAAGGAAACCAATGATACATGAGCAAGAGAAAATTAAGACTTGACCCCTTTCCCCACCATCTTTTGGGAGAGGTTACATTTTAGACTTTTATTCCTATCACCTTCTCTCAAGCCTGAACTCTGGGATCTCCCCTTACCCTGAAGAGGGTAAGGGCCTCCAGCCATGTCCCCAGCATCAGTACAATACTCTTGTCCTAAAAGGTTCATGAAGAGACAGTGAGAAAGCAGCATCTGGCTGTACCATGAAGTTACCAGTGGCCAGAAAAGGGGACTACTGCCCCAGTTTTCCCTAGCAACCCACATAGACACACATGCAAGCACATACATGGGGAATCATGCTCAAACCCCACAGATTTTCACCCTTTTGGGTGAAACAGCAATCCCACCCCTCCAGAGCAGCCTGAACTCAAGACACACCCTTGCAGGCAGTCTGTGGAACGGCTCTCATAACTAAGGTCTCACAGCCAAGCTGGGCACCACTGCAAATGCAGTCTGGCAAGAGGGCAGGATGCTGCTGTCTTCCCCACTTTGATCATCTGTGAACCAGCAGTGTCAGTCATCATGGAGGTGATAAGGTGAACCGTTCAGAAATGCTCAGGCCGCAACAGACAGGTTGGGGAAGTTGCACACTTCACCAAGGGAGGGTACTTAAAAATTAACAGTTGCCAATGATCTGCCCTACCAGGGCAAAGATGTGTGTGAACCCTTGTAAATATTTTCTCCCTAAGAAAGGGCATTCACTGCTGGGCTAGGCAACCGCTGCACTCGCAGGGAAGCCTATCCCAGAGTCACTGCTGGAGGCCAAAGGCCTGCAGCAGTGTGGGCAGGTCACGGGCATCAGCTGCCCCATACAGGTCACTCTGGCCCAGCATGGAGAGGGCCATGCGCAGGGTGCTCCAGATGTTGTCAGACATAGCTCCTTGCTGGCCCCGTGGACCTCGGCTCTTCTGCTGCATGTGCAAAGCCTCCAGGAAGTGCTCCACAGCCTCACTGTCAACAGGAGAACACGCACGTGCTTAGTGAAAAAGATGGTACATCTCACGCTCCCTTCCCCATTTGCTTCTAAAGTATTTCCCCTCCAAAACAATTTCCTCCTCTTCACTAGATCCTACACAGAACCAGAGGTCCCCCTTTTCCCTCTAGAAGTATCAGGAGTCCAGATGGCCTCTACTCCACCTGCAACTGCATGACACTTGGATCTCTGGGCAGAGTCCACACCCTCGCTCTGCTCCCCTATGCCAAGAGAAGGCTGCAGGCAGTGAGGCCCTGCCCCCGTAAGCCATGTCAGTGTCTCCCACAAACACACACAAACTTGCAGGTCCCAGCAGAGCTGCCCATCCTGTGCTCACCGGTGGGCGCCTAAGTTGATGCAGCTGATGCCCAGGTTGTAGCGAGAGCGGATGTATCCTGGCTGGAGCTCCAGGGCCCGGCGATACGCGGCCACAGCTTCTTCACTCCGATTCCCATTGGCCAGGGTGGCGCCCAGCTTGTTCCACAGGAGGTGGTCCTGGAGAAAGGGGCACAGAGAAAGGGCTGAGATGAACTGGATCTCTTTAAGCTCCAAGCCAACCCCCCCTTTCCCATACATCTGCCTTACTCCTTCACTCCAAACAAGCACCTCTCATACATGTAGCATCTCCACCCAAACCCCCACCCATAAACCTCCAAGTGCCTCCAGCACCCCCAGCCTGTCCCTTTCTTACATTGGGGCGCACACTGAGTGCGGCACTGAAGCAATCCACTGCCTTCTCGTACTCGCCACTGAGGTTGAAAAGGACACCCAGGCCACACTGGACATCAGGATCCACAGCTGAGGGGTTGCTGCGCACAGCTGCTAAGAACAGCTCTTTCACCTCCATGAACAGCGAGCTGAAAAGCACAGAACAGGATATTGGTGTAATGTGGAGAGAGTCGGCCTTGGGTTGCTCACTCTACTCCTGCCTGCACCAGTCTGAGCCCTGCAAGAAGCCTTTCAGCTGAAGGCTGGAATTTGTAACCATAACTCACTCAGAGAGCAGGGAAGTTAGGACACGCTTGGAAGGCCCCAGGTTTGTCCCCGAGACACTCTCCTCTGGTTCCTTGTTCAACAGGTGGGCATAGTCTGGTTTATGTCGCAGCCAGTCCCGCAGGGTCTCACACGCCTGCTTCTGCAGGGACTCATTGGTGAAGCTGACTGCTAAAGCCATAAGTGCTGTGAGGTTCCCAGGCTGCAGCTCCAGGCACCTGCAGGGCACAGAAAGAGAAGTGAATGCAGCATTAAATCAGTGCAGGAAACACACAGACAGAGGGGGTAACACAATCAAGACACAGCACCCCGTGACAGCCATATGGGCCTTGTGGCACTACACACCCAACAAGGAACCATGCTCAGCAGCTCTGCTGCAACACTCACTGTCTGAGGGCGCTGATCGCCAAAAGCTCCTGTTCATTCTCTGCTTGGGTGGTTCCCAGATATTGCCAGGCCTGGAGAAGACAGATGTACAAAGTCAGACTTACAGAGGGGAAAAAACAGCCAATAAGCCACAAACACAGAGATTAAATCCAGTATATTAGCCTGCACAGTTTCAGGGTGCGATCAAATAGACCAAAGTATTACACATTAGCCACAGGTGTAAGTTCCTCTCAAAAGATAAACAGATGTCATGGCACATAGGTCCTCAAAGACAATAAAACTGGCATTGTTATAGTGAACAGAAGTGAATGTCTACCTGGAAATCTATCATAAAGCAACTGCTGGTAGTTTTACACTTTTAAATCACAGAATCTCCACTTTTAACTTCTAACTGTAGTCAAAATGCAGAGGAAGGAGGAAAATGCAGATCTCCTATTTCCCAAGAACAAAATGGCATAGCAGCAGTGCTAACAATAAGGAGACCCCCGAGGCAGGCAGCTGTATGTACTTGTGCAGTGGTCCACTAGCAAGTAGTAACCTTGGAGAGTTGACTTTCAGACCTGAAAGTAGAAGCACTGTTAATTTTACTGAATTTTCAATCATCATGACACCAGTACATGAAAACGACTCCCACCTCCAAGCAGCTGATATAAGGAATACTTAACTGGGCACTAAATCCAAAGTATCTGTTCACTTTATCTTGATAGCCACACCCCTGGCTCTAAAATGGGCTAGATGATGGGATTGTCAGCATGATGTACCTGCTTTTTGAATGTAAGTCACAAAATGAGGTATCCGCTGCCCCAAGGAAGGAAATTGTCTCATTAGCAAAGACACAGAAACCCTGCAGAAGGCAATCTACTCCCTTGAATCTCTCATGCCTCACAATACATAGCTAGCTACAATTCAAGCAGAGCTGACCAGTGATAACTGCAGTGTTCTGCCAGCAGAAGAGCTGATGAGATTCAAGGTAAGAGTTGTGACTTGGACCAAAGCAAACATGACATTTCCTTCAGAGCAATTGTTCATGTCTATTTGATCACTGTACCATTTGCGAAGTCTTGACTTCTTCTCTACTTTTTGCAGTCACAGTAGAAGAATTCACAATGTTTTTAATACAGCTAGCCAGAACTGGCCCAAGATTTCTTCCCTGAAGAATTCAGAATGTTTCCAATACAGCTAGCCAGAAATGGCCCAAGCTTTCTTCCCCTATGGTTTCAACTACCTCTCCATCATGCTCAGCCTGCAGTTCACATTGCCTATGAGAAAAAAGCATCAGTTCTAGAAGGGCATTAACACTTTTTGACCAGTTTAAAGTTAAAGCAGGTCTTCGAACCTTCTGCTTACTTTTCACCTATTACCAGTACCCTAGAAAGTTAGATGGCTATTCCCAGAAGCCAAGAACATCTGTTCCAAAATGTCACTCTCATTTAATTCTCAGGGTAATCAAATTATGTATGTCCAGTCATATATAATTAGCAGGGCTTGAACAAGACATGCTGAAAATTCAGCAGCCCTGGATCCTTGAGGCAGGCGCTCCAGAAAGGCACCACATGAGTATATTTGCACTCTTCCCGAGAATATCCATGTCCTCTACCCCTAGAAAAAGGCACACAGGCTATTCCATTTCTCAATTCATCTTGCAGAAGCTGAGGTGATTTATGGAAAAAAGTATTCACTTAACAAGGAGCTGGAACTCTGTCTTCAGTGTAAAAATCCTTCTTTGGCCCACAACTTCAATTAAGTCTGTGAAAACACCCAACCCTTTTGGGTCACATCTTTTCCTAGCACTTAGATGAAAGACTTAGTCAGAACCCCAGTCTAATGAGCTTCTCAGAATTAGATTTTAATACAGATACAGAAAGCAGTGATCCATCATGAGCTCTTCCAAACTTACAATGCCAATAAAGACTTTCACAGAAGCAACTTGAGAATGAGAACTCCTTGCCTTGGCTCTATGCATAGTCTCATGTGCTCCAAAGATTTCACAGCTCTGGGCCAGACGGCTTTGTGCTTCCTGTAACTGACCTTAAGTTGGAAACCTCCTCCCTCAGAGGCTCCCTGAGGGCTCACACACATGAGCTACAAACTCAGAGCCACAAAAAAATGAGGTGTTTCCATACACCCTGCACAGATCCTGACACTGAAGGGAGTCTTCTACACCTGCCCTGACAGCTCAGCCCATCATCTCTGCTGCCACTCACCTCCATATGATCTGGCTTCTGTTGCACTGCAGCCTCAAAGAGCAGGACAGCATTGGGGAGGTCACCTTCCTCCAAGCGCTTCCGCCCCTCTTCAAATGCATCTGGGTGATCCCTCATGGGATTGTCTTCCTCGAACTGGTAACCCTAGCAGGACAGACAGACATACGGAGGCTAAAGCCAGGAGACAGGCTTAGGGAGAAGAGCACAGCACAGCCCTGCTGCATCAGGAACACTCAAGCTGCAGACTAGCCAGCACCACATCTTCATTGCTAATTTGTAGCAGATCAGAGAACAAGGGTGGTTCTTCCAGCCTCTGCTCTGGAAAAATCCTCCAAACCAGACCTGGAGTAAGTTGCTAGAGAGACAAAACATTTAGCATGGATCTTGTTAGCTTGGAGCGGAATGGGGGAGAGGAGCAGGGATGGAGACACAACACTTGAACTCATTGCAAAGAACCCGTGTATTCACTGGTATTTGGTGCTGGACAAGAACCAGACAGCATTTGCAGACTAGCACAAGTGAAAACAGTATTTAACCCCTAGCTGATCTGGGATAAGTGTGTAAGTGACAGGGAAGCATCAGCGTGAGAAGGAATCCCAGCAGCATTGAGGGTCTGTGGAGCTCAGAGCGAGGCTGACACACTGTCAGTCTCCACAGTGCTAGGGCTGAGAGACCCTGCTCTCCCCTACCTTGTCATACGATGAGGAGCTGAGGTCTTCATATTCAGAGAGCCATGGGTGAGCCTCTGCATCTCTCTTGGCCATCTCCTCACATTCTGCCTGGAGTTTGTCCCAGAACTCCACATCTGACTGAAGCGAGAACAAAGTGTGACTGGAATACTTCAGGCACAAACTGAGGTCTACATACATGCCAGAGAATTTCCTCTTGAATGTTTCCAGCCCTCCTCAGAGCATGCAAAGGAGAGAGGTAACCCTAACATGGGCTCTCAGTTGGCACCCCAGCCCTCCTTCTCAGCCAGCTTTACCTCCACAGCAGCCTTTGCCTGCTCAAATTCCGTATCAAGAGTTGACATGTTCCCAGATCGCGTAAATTGATCCACCCAGGCATCGGATGCCCCCTGGGAGTTTGGAAACAGAAACACACCTTTCTTTTTAGAATTTGGCAACCTCAGGGCACATCCCAAAACAGCAGGAGGGCCTGTAATGACCCGTCCTCTCCCATCAGCAAGAACTGATGGCCTACAAAGTGGAAACGAATTAATCTGAATCTCCTCTTCCTCACAGATGCTGTGGGAGATGAGAAAACTTAAACTGTCCAAATACATTCCCAGCTTCTGGCTAGACTCTGCTAAGAGCCCAACAGCCCCTCCCTTGTCTCCCTCAGCACTGCTGAGAGCTGGACTTGCCATTTTCCTTTGCTCCCAGACTGTGCACTGTGGCAAAATGCTTTCTTCCTTCAGAGCATACAGGCCTGGGGCTCCTACCTGCTGCTGTATAAACTCAGCTGCCCATTGCTCTGCCTGATCTTGGTCTCTGTGGGTCACCTGATTAGCTTCGATCGATACCCTCCCATCTCCGATCTGGCGGACAAACTTTAGGAACTGCGGCAGAGAAATGAAACAAGGGTGGAGCTGGGCAGATGCTGTGCCCACAAGCCCTCAGCCCATGCCCCCCTCCTTCACTAAGAGGGCTTCTCTCTGCAAAGCGAGCACAAAAGGCCCAGAAAGGAGGGAAGGACCGGACTTCAAAAGAGTGGAGATGGGTAATATCTAAAGTGAATTGTCAGGTTCAACTCCCAGGAATCAGGGGAGAAATTAAAACATGGGACAACAGGAGGCTTTATTCCTTTACTATCTTCACCCTCCTCAATTCCCCACACCCTTTACTCACAGCAATATAATTACGACTAATTATGTAATTACTAATTCACAGTAATAATTAATCTCAGCCCCAGTCAGATTTCTCACCTCCGTATTCTTCAGTTTTGGATCATCCACTTTGGAGAGGAAATCAGTAACAGTTTTCTTAAGGTCATCCTCAGGTTGGTATTCCTCATACCTGTATTTCAAGACAGTAAAAGGGAAAGAGTCTGATACAAGGCACCAGTGAACTCTTTCACTAACAAAAGTCTGCACAATGGAGCAGAGAAGAGTATTAAGGGATACAATTCCTCCTCAAAGATCTGGGTTTCTCCTCAGTGATTCAGTACCAGATAAGATTTTGAGATTATCCATCTGTAAAAATTCAAAATTACTACTACGTTAGCTGTGCAAGTGACTAACAAAAACAGCATCGGAATTAAACAATTACAGAGTCAGCACAGTTCTGCAGAGCAGTGTGGATTCCTTGCCAAGCTCACATGCCATCAGACATTGCAAGTTTTAGCTCTACCAGAAACAAGGTCATATATCCAGGAACAAAGAAAGTAGGTCATGCCCACTGAAGAGGAAAACAGTGCCTTGGAAAAGCATCAGCTCTGCAGAGGACTGAGGGCTCACAGCAAAGACACAACTCAATATGTCTTGTCTGGCCTACAGCAGGATAGAACCAGTTCTAGGTGTTGTCACTACACTCAGTCTTGGCAAAGTCTTTGGAACTGATGGCAATCACCCATGAATGCTCATTATTTGCAGAAAGCTATCAGAGAAGGCAAGAGCCAGGTGGAATGAGAATCCAAATATCCAAAATTTTTGTAAGGAAATATCTTAGAAGCCCAAATTGCTTTTGTGTGTTCTGCTTCTTTAACTGAAAAACTTGATTGTACTCAACAGATACCTATAGAGAGATGAGCCATCTTTAATCTACCACAAAAAAAAACGCATTAAAATAATATGTAGAAAGCTGAACCTAGAAATATGTCAAGGAAAGGCTGGAAGTGGTTTGTCAGACAGGAATAATCCCATGATGAAAGTTTACAACTAGTAGAGTCTAGGAAAAAGCATCTGTTGCAGAAAAAAAGTTCCTGAACTCACCCCTGATGTGACTTTAAGGAGTTTTGCCTCAAGAATGAGATTAAGTTAGCTTACATGATCAGCATATCTTCCTGGAACTAGAGAACAGAAAAGCTACACTCTCTTAATAACTTCAGCTTGCAAGCATTGTTTCCTCCTTTCTCTGAAACAGGCCTGAGAACACCAGTTTAAGTTAAATTACTCAAAAGCGTCCAGGCCATAGCAGATTTCTATCACCTTTCCAAACTTCACCCACCCAAGTGCCTAGCAGCAACAGCTAGCCTTGAGAAGTCACACTCACCATTTATCTGCCAAAGACTGATCTTCCGATTCCCCAAGCCACAGTTTCTCCTCTGACTGCTCTAGGTATTCTTCTGCCCACTTGGCAGGAGACACAGACAGCGGATCTGCAAAGGCAGAATGGGGAGAAAAGTAAGACGGGCGGATCACCACACCTTTGTTCATGCTTGCTGCTTATACCTTTGTTTATTCTGATCTAAAAATCAATCCTTTAGTTCAGACAGTGAATTAATACAGATGCCACTGCGGTGACAAACTTAAGATTTTCTACTTTAATAGTACAACTTATTCATCTGCTCTCAGTGGGATACTATGTAGGTCAAGAAAATTAGCAATGCCTTACAAATGTCTGTCAAAAGCACAGCCTACAAGCATTAGCTTTTCATCAGAACTTTCTCAAAGACCTTTGTAACTTCTAATTTATATTCCCAGGAATGTGGGAATTTATATTCCCAAAAAAGGAGTGGAACTACTCAGCTTTCTACAGTGGCCACTCCTGGAGAAGAAAATAGCATCTACTTGATTATCTTCCATAATTTGCAGATTAGGGCATGGATGGTAACAGGATGCTGTTCCAGACCTAGTTCTGTACACAACAAAGGATGGCTTTTCAAATAAAGCTTAACCTTTGGGCAAGAAACGCTCACTTTGTACAGTTCCAGGCTATAACATCCCTCTAACCTTCATACAGCCGACATAAAATATTTGGCCAAAGCACACTAAAGAGTATATACCTTTGTACCAAAGGCAAATTTAGCAAGAGGGAATTAGAAAACATGTAAGCAAGAAGCAGTACAAGGCCATCTCCAGCTGGCACCAGTTGAATCATAATTTTTATAAAAGCAGTTTAAATAGCATGCTTCTCCCAAATTCCCTAAGTAACCTAAGCCAAAACCAAAAGACCCTTACACCTAAATAAAAACTTCCACACCACATTGTTCATAATTTGACTTAACCATAACACCATCACAAAGCAGTTTTCCTATCCTCCACCCCACTAAAGCTGCTACAGGAAACACTGACTGCTGGGCCCAAAGCAATACTCCAATTTCTCATTCAGTAGCTCTTCACTATACACAGGCATGTATCTTGACAGTAATTCCAAAAAAGAACACTTCACCTGTCACTTCAGCAATGAACTCCTGTGACCAGTCAGCCTCATTGTAATCTGAAGAGACATCACCAGCATTATCTGCTGCAGCCAAGAATTCCTGGGTCCAGTTTTCAGACAATGCCAGGGCTGCCACACCTGGAGCTGCATGAGGGGAAAAAGAAAACAGAAGTGAGGACTGGAGCACTCAAAGGCATCATTTCCGTGTTCCAGGCTAGCCCTAATCACCTCTGATTGTTAGAATAAAATCACAGAAATATTTCACTTGGAAGGAGTCTCTGAAGGTCGCTAGTTCTCACAGCAGATTAACATGAAAGTTAGAGATGAGGTTGTTCAGAGCATTCACCAGGTAACTTCTGAATTTGTCCATGGCTGGCAATTCCCCAGCCTCTCTAGATGGGAAGTTCAACTGCCTCTTCCAAGGGAAGAAATGTTTCCACATACCTAGTCTGTTCCCCTTTCCACAAATTGTGTCCATTACCCCTTGTCCTTCTCCTGACTATTGCTGTGAAGATCCTGACCATGGCTGCTGAAGACAGCAACAAAACACTCCACCTCCCCTGCCCCTCAGACTCCTCTTCCCCAGATTAAAACGTCCAGTTCCCTCAGCCTTTCTTCTTACAACATGGATTCCTGTCCCTGAATATTGTATCGATCTCTAATGAACTTGTTCCAATAGATCAGTGTATTGGGAAACCCAAATCCAGAAACAATACTCCAGATAAAATCTCAGAAGAGCTTAACAGATAGGAAACACCCTACTAGGAGCTTAACCATAACATCAAGATCTTTTGCAGCTCTCCACCTACTTCAGCTCCCCTCACCTCGCTGAGGGGCCTGTCGGAAGCTTGACTGTTCAATCTCTTGCATCTCAGCCAACAGGTCATCCATCTTAAAGGTCTGGGGTGCACGGGACAGCAAAGGGGCATTCTGAGCTTGCAGAAACTCTCCAACCAGCTGCCAAAGACAGAGATGGATTACAAACATTGCACAGAAGACGAACAGGCAGAGCTATGGAGCGTGAAAGAAGGGCTTGTCCAAAGAAAATGACAGCATCAGGTATGGGGTAAAATAACAAATAGTGGTGATGAGAAAAACTTTAAGAAGATTAATCAAAAGCCATAAGGAGAGGAATTAATCTGTTCTTACCTCATCTTCGGTGGCTACTCCCAGTGGTTTGGATACCTGCAGGGAATAGTGGGCAATCACGTCAAACTTTTGATCCCATGCCCCTCTCTACACACACTCACAGAGTGACCCAATTAGACTGTATCTTCCTCTTCCTTGAGCTCAAGCTGTCAACACTTTCTTGCCCTAGCTGCCTGCTAAAGGAGCAGAAACACTTTGAGGGATCCTGTCCAACACCCTCCCACTTATCTGGCGTGGGGCCTGTGACAGCAAGGCACACAGCTCACCACAGCCACCAACATCCCCTGAGTGAGCACAAACATGCCCTCACCCCACAACCCCACTTCGGGTGATCCCTGGGCCTTTTTCCGCAAAACCCCACAACGCGACAGCAGCTGCACCGAGAGCCCCCCGCGCTGCTCACTCCCAGCCCGAGCTGACCGGCCCAGCCCCCGGCGGGACGCAGAGCCAGCCCAGCGAGCAGAGCAATACTCACGGCTGCGGCTTCGGGTGCCCCGGGGGGCCAGGCCAGAGGGCCCTGCAGTCCTTCCTGCCTCAGGGCCTTGTCCTGGGTGAAGTGCCCCGCCAGCTTCATCAGGGGGTTGGAGCCCCCGCACTCCGGCTCCACCAGCTCCCTCATGGCCATGGCCTCGGGCGCGGAGGGAGAGAGGGTCGACGCCGAACCCCGCCGCGCCTGCACCTGGCGCCGGGGCGGCCCAGACAGCGGGTGAGCGCCGGGCGGAGCGACCGCCTGACCCCGACCCGGCTGCCGCCCGCCAGCGCCGCCTCCCCCGCAGGCCCGGCCCGGGAGGGGACGGACACCCACTCACCCACCCGCCGCTTGGGACACCAAGGCGCGGCCCCCGGCCCGAGCCCCGCGCCCCCGCCCGGCCGCCCCCGTTCTCCGTCCCGCTCCGCCCGGAGGGGCCGCGGGGCTCCCCCGCCCGCTCCGTACCTGGGGCCGCCGCGGCGCGCTGGGCTGGCGCGGGGGGGCGGGGCCAGCCTTAAAGGGACCGCAGCCGCAGCGCCTTAAAGGGGCTGGGTCTCCCGGGTCGCCGCCGGGATCCGTCCCCGAGGTGGCTGCACTGCTCCGGAGCCGGCTCCCGAGGGGTGTGCCCCTCTGCTGGCCGTAAAACGGTGTGTATATGTATATGGTATGTGCTATACACATCCCGCTGTATGTGAAAATGTACATAAATTCATATATATATTCAACGAGATGTGTATGGTACGTGTATATGTATATACAAGAGATATATACACGTATGCACTATATACATCTCGTTATATTTGTGAATAGACATAAATACATATACATAAATTTGTATACGTAAATATATCTTGATATATATATTTTTATATATATTCAACACGATGTATATGTTACATACGCCCATATATGCGTAGATGAGTGTATGCTGTATCAGTACACATTTGTCTGGCTGATGGACTGATACTTTACTATTTGCTCTGGGATAACTAAAATGTTGCGGCTGACAGCCAAAGGTTGAAATGCACACATTTAGCTGAAAAGTGTGTGATACCTTCAGATAAACCATAGAAATGTCAACTCCTTCCCAGCTTTGATTCTTCTACATTCATGGTTCCAAAGGACAAGCCAACTAGAAAATCGGAGGTCATTTGTGCGTAGCCTCTAAAAGAATGGGAAAAGCACCATTGGGGGTTGCATGATGTGTGCTACCTCCCGTGACACTAGGGTGCTAGAAATAAATTGTTTTCAGAATCAAATCCCATCTACTTCTTTTCAAAGGAGTATTCTCCTCTGCAGGGGCCTCTCCGGATTTGTCAGGTTCACTTCATCTGTCCAAAATGTGACAGAAATCTGGTGCAGTTTTAGACACAATTCTTTGACAGCAAGTCCTCCTGCCTGCTCTCCTTACAGCTTTGAAATGCATGTGGCATCTATAGCCAGTTCTGTGCTAGCAAGTAGTATGTGTGGCTCAACAGGAGCAGGCCTTTAAAGTTACAAGAATTGGGGCTGGAAATACAACATCCACACCAGACATGCTTGGGGAGCTTCACTTTGGACTATGTCTTCCTTGGTCACCTGGACAGCACACCAGTTAGTGGTTGACGTCCATGAGGTGTGCCCTACGTGCAGCTTAGCACCACCAAAAAGGAATCCTGTTTGCACACAAGTGAATGTGCTCTGCATCCTTCACCTGTTCTGAGTACCAAACTCTGTTGAAGGTCCAGGGACTGATGGAAACCAGTGACAAAACGGAGGTCTCTGTCTAACTATCCACCATCCTAACTTTGTGAAATTCATTATTTCTTTCCAAGGGCAAAACTTAGCACATGCTTTTATTAAATGGTGTTTCTATGCTTTCAGGCTATTTCTCGCATTGATCAAAACCATTTGTATACAAATTTTCTCTACCAAATCCTTTGCAACCTCTCTCAGGTTAATGTTGTCTACAAATTTTAATAGACACAATTTTCTAGTCCGCTGTATAAATTACTGAAAAAAAAACCCACTAATAGCACATTGAAAACACGTTTCTGCAGGACTCCTTGATATTTCTTTACAGATAGACAGCTTAGGATCAAAAACTAATCTTAGAATTTTCCAATCAGCATCAGACTCTCCCAACAGTGATTTCAGTAGATCCAGCTTCCCATGTTTCCGAATGTGCTTGTTAGACTGTCAGATGAAACAGTAAAAATCCTACTGAAATCAAAAATTTAGCATCTATTGTTACTTTCTTGACCACAAGGACAAGTTTGCCATGAAAGATTGGTTTAACTTGATCTCTTCTTTTTGGAAAATGTGAGTTGACTACATCATATTAATTCGTTCTAGTAACACAGGGGAAGGCAGTAAAATAATGTTGGCTGGCCAGTAATTAATCAGATTTTCTTTTTTCAAATGGCCAATATATTTTGCCTTTTCCAATCTTCTGAACCACTCCATCGTCTAGATATCTCAAAGATAACAGCCAGTGGACCATTCTCCATCTCTCCAGCCATCACAGGATGAAGTTCATCAGTCCTAATTGGTTTGAAAACCTTGACTTTCCCTAAGTGCTTAGAAATGTAAAATGACTTTTTCCCCACTTGCAACTGGTGCTAGTTAAGATATTCACCTAGCCAACACCCCAGTGAAGACAAGTGAAAAATGGTTGGAGCTTCTACGTATCTGACCAGTTTCCAGTCAGTCAAAGCCAGTCTTTTTACTGATCTTCAGGCACTATTGGGTGAGCTGATAGTTCTGTTCTTTCCCACCACAGATAAGGTACTCATTTCCTTTTCAAAATATCTTTGCACTTAATTGGACTCAGTTGCCATGTCCTCCTTAATTCCTTCTTCTCTAGACTAAAGTCTGCATTTTATTTTAAACCTTCTGCTTGTGTAGTCCAAGTAGTTATTGCCCTCTGTGGATTCACTTCCCCCATTTGTCTCTGTTGTAGCAGCGTGGTACCCAAACTGGACACTCAGCCCTGTGTCACTCAGCACTGTGAGTGAAGTCACAGCAGTACAGAGCTGTTCTGACAGCTTGTTTCATCTGACCTACAGGCTATCCTCCTAAACACAAACTGATCTGATGTGTGCCTTTTTGGCAACAGCATCATGTTGATGTACATTCTTCTTTTTTTTAAGGAAGATGATATTCAATGAACTCTGATGCGCTCTGAAACTGTGCATTTGAAAAAACAACAGAGGATCTTTTCCTCCTAAATATTCAGTCTTTCTCACACTGATCCTCCGAACTTCAAAGTCATGGGTCTAATTTATTCAGAGGGTTGGGGGTTTTTGTGGAGACCAAACATCCGAAGAAGCTTCTCTGGTCCCATGAGCGAGGACGAGCGTCAGGAACGACTTGGCTCTGCTCTTGGACCCATCGCTTTCCCGTGGTCAAAAAAAAACGCGATCAGTTCGCCTCGGCTCCCCTATTGCAAAACAAAGACGAGTTTGTTTAAGTTCGGGGGGGCGGTTTGATGGCTTGCGGGGGTGTGGTTGTTGGTTTGTTTTTAATGGAAGAGCCTTGAGTGGCCGGGCCGAAGGAGCCGAGTGAGCCCTCATCCGTACATCTGCAGGGAGCGGCCCTGGGTCCCCTCACGGCGCCCCGCCCGCCCCTTCCGCCGCTCCTGCGGGCGGGCCGGGGCCGCAGCGCCGGGGCCATGTCGCAGCACAGCACCCTGCTCCACCTGCTCGCCGGAGGGTGAGTGCCCCGGGAGGCGGAGGGGCAGGAGGGCGGGATTCGGGCCGCGGCTCCGGCAGCAGCCACCGCCGGGGAGCCGGGGCAGAGCAGCCCCCGCCGGTGCCCGCGGGCCGCGGCTGTGCCGGGTCCCATCGGGGCTCGGCGCCGTGCAGCAGCCCCGCAGCACCGGCGGGAATGTCTGGCTCCGCGGCTCGGGAAGGCGGAGAGCTTCCCGGTGAGGACGGGGAGTTACATCCAGCCGGGACCTGCCGGGGATGCGGGGCAAGGGGAGCGGGGTGCTGAACGAGAGGCGCCACGGGGCCTCTCCGGCGGGACAAGTGTGGGGCATCCGTGTGTTCGGGAGGGGGGCCAGCTCTCTCCATCAGCGCGTGGCTGAGATTCCTGTGTGACTTCTCTGGCTTTAAATAGTGCGGCTGTTTCTGGTGAGTCAGCTGTTCGGATCCCAGCGGTGCCCCTCTGCATTAGAAGCGTGCCCTTGAGCAAGTGATTTGTCCCGTGGCGTTTCCCCCTTCCTCTCTTTAAAGTCTCAAAACAATGAGCTTCAAGTAAGTTTACGGTGCCCTAAAGCAGAAGATAATGTGGATCTCCGGACTTTGCTGAGTAACTGCAGAAGTCCTCTGCTTAGGCAGCCACCTAGTCCCTTTCAAATCGCACCAGCCTGCTGGAGTCCGTGTGACAGTGAAGCCTGTGATACTGCATGTACAATAAGGCACATAATTTAATTGCTTTTAATTGGTAGATTTCCAGTTTCCTGCAGCTAATGCAGTTCTTGTGCTATGTCAATCTTTGCATACGTGTACTTGTTTTCTCTGTTCCCATTGTTATTTTGTACATGTTATTATTTTATTAATTTATCCTTTGAACTGTATAATCATTGCATCTTAGACTTTCTTAATACATTATTCTTTCTTAGTTTTCTCAAGCTTTTCTTCATCTTTTTCCACCATAGTTCCTGAAAAACTGAGAGTTTGGCTAGTGACAAGAATGTCACTAGTGGGAATGTTGTCAGTCTGTATCTTGTCCTCGTCCATTAATCAATCCTCCTAAATTACAGCTAATTAAAACCATAGGGATAATAATGTGAATAAGACATGAATGAGAAGTTCAGTTTATTGCTGCACTATATTTAATATTACTGGTTTATGTAATGAAACAAAACAGGGTCTCATTCATGAAGGAACAGTTCTCTGCTTCCAGTATAAGAACTGGGGACCAGCCAAAGAAACTTGTGAGAGGTTTCTTCAGAGCTAATGCAAAAACATAATTCTTCCAACAGTGTGCAGTTAAACTGTGGGACTCCTAGCCACAGCATAGTTGAGGGTAAAGGCTTCTCATGTGTCCAGGAAGAATTTTGAAAAGATGAACGAAAAATAATGTGTTGAAGGCTGCTAAAAGCAAGGCAACATTTCTGGCTGAGGAAATCCCTGAACTGAAAGTTGTGGGAAGCTGGGAGAGTGTTCTGGAGGTACTCCTCCTACTCTTCTTTAAGTAACCTTTATTTGTCTGTATCCTAGGCAGACACCTGGTTTAACTGCAGGTTTGCCTGATCCAGCATTGCTATTCTTAAATGAAGATCTTCAACCCATCTTAATTTTTGGCTAGCCTAAGTAAGAGCTAACATGAATTACCAGTAAACCTTGTCACCTTTTGCATGTGCTTATACGCTTTTTAGATAATTTTTAAAATGTTAACAGTGTCTTTTGTATTTCTCAACTAATTCTTTTCTTGCATCACCTCAAACTTGTCAGTTTTCCCTTTAAAATGTGAAAGCAAGATCCAGAGGCAAATACCATTTTCTAAGGTAAAATTACCCGCCTTCTTCAATTAGCACTTTTTGCCACGGCTTTGCTCTCAGAGTACATGTTGTACTCATTTTTATCTGCTGCTCTTCATCCTATTTTGCAGAAATTGCTTTAGATCCTGCTTCTAGAGTAATGATACATAATTTTCCATTTCTCCTGAAACAGAAGAATTTTGCAGACCTATGTCTTTCATAGAGTGTAAGCAGATGTATCAGCATGTAATGCATGGCAATACATCCCAGTTGAGATTTGTTCTAGTTTTGAACAGCTGGTACCCCTCATTTCCTTAGCTGAAATTAATGGGTGTTCTTTTTTCCTTTTGTCTTGCTATTGAGACATAGTGGCTCATAGTGGCCCTTCACCTCACAGTCTCTTTCTGCCGATTAAATGGCCAAGGAGTAACAATTTCTTTAATTGTTATTCTTGCTTTTATAATACTTTTTTATTCTCTGTATGTATCGGTAGTTTCAGGAACTTGACCTCAGGAAACTTTCATATATACTGGAAGCATGTGTTCAAGCTCAGATCCTGACCATTGCAGGTGAGGACTTCTTCAAGAAGTTAGATATTAAGAGAACATTACATAAACTTTTGCTTCCTTATGCACTATTAGAGAGAAGAATTAATATACCAATTAATTGCTTCTCTCAATGTCTTCCTGGTGTATTGTTTGCTCAGCTTTGAGATAAGGAGTTGAAACTGCCCTGTATGGACCTTTTAAACCTTGATCTGTCACCACTGTACTCCAATCTTCTCCTGAACTGGAGACTGTACTCCTGGTCAAAGAAACAACAGACATGTAAGTCTGGAGCCTGTATAAGACAAATTAGTAGAATCTATGGTAAAGAACAGATTGTTGGACCCCTAAGTGAATATGGTCTGTATGGGAAGAATCAACGTGGCCTTTGTACAAGAAGACCCTGCCTCATGCAACTCTGGATTGCTGTGTAGGCTGTGTCTTGGTGTCTGTGTTTAATCCACTTGTTCACTCAGAGAACCTGAGCCAGGGTGTTCACTGCTTTGCTGTGTGTTGTCTTCTGAGCTGGAGCTAAATTCAGGAGTCATGTTGCCAGACTCCCACCACTCATCATATACCTCCTGAGGGAAATTGCTGCTGATGGACTGCTCTGCAAGTCGTCACCATATCTGCCAGATGTGTACATCTGCCAAGGGCTTGACAAAGCAACGTGAGTGTTACGGAATAGCATAGCTAGTTGCTGGCATCATTAGCTGCATAATCTCCTAGCTGCCATATCTTCAACTCTTGGATGTTAGTGCAGTAGGCATCCAGGTCTCTTTTATTTCTCTTTTTTTTTGCCCCATTCCTGTTGGCAATGATAATGAAGCCCTAGGAGCAAAGGCTGTGATAATACTATGTATGTCCACTGAGCTGTGTAGACTTTTTCAAAATAGTTCTTCAGAACTCTCGCTATTTGCTGTCCTGCACTGTCACATGTAATTCTGATGATATACCTGACACTTCCCTGATATCTTGTCGTTCTTTGTTTGGATTTTCTTTCTTTGGAGCAGAGTGAGCTTTTTATTAAGCCTCCATCTCTTGTGAAGCAAAGCAACTTTGGCTGTAGTGGATGTGAATGATCATCCATTTGTCAAAGCCTCTTGCATGGCTTACATGCAAATTCATCTCAAAATGGTCTTTCAGGTACTGAGCATCCTCTAGAAGAGCAGAGTTATCAGTCAGAGGATTTAGAGGAGCAGAAGCTGGAAACCAAATATATCAGTTCTGACTTGTCCCTGGGTGGTGGAAAGGGAAAAAGCGGATATGTGTCCTTTCAGCATTCCTGCAGTGTGATGAGACCCGTTGATGGAGATGGTTCACGAGTTCCAAAAATAGGTTCTGCCTGCTGAAGGTCAGGGTCCTCTTTCATTAAGCAAGCCAGGCTTGGAGAGAGCCTGGCTGTTGGCAGAAAATACAGATCTTGCTTACAGGGCCTTGCAAATGTGTGTCTGATGTAATTATGGATTAAAGACACAGGCAGGCTGAGAGGTGGGAGAGTTCTGTGCTGCCCCTGTGTGAGCAGGTGTGGCTGTGGCAACATGTGGGCCACGGTGCCTGGTGACCTCAGCAGAAGGCTTTGCAGTGAGGATGGGCAGTAGAAATGCTGGCCTGGGGGACTGCTGAGTCCCCATGGACTTGGGACTCTTTGTCTCCAATACTGAGTAAGGTTTCAGAGTGAGGCTGCCAGATGATGTCCCAAGCGGAGCTGTTCCGTTAATCAGTGTCAGAGCAGGAGGTCATGTGTGACACAGGCTGGGGTACCGAAACTCCTCTTCCAGAGGGGAGAAGTTGTGGACGAGCAGGGTCAGAATTATTGCCCTGTTACGGCACAGAGATCATTCTTAAATGTGCTGCTATGCCCTAGATGTGGTGGCACAGCTGGAGCCATCCTGACCTGTCCCCTGGAAGTGGTGAAGACGCGTCTGCAGTCGTCCCAGCTGTCACTGCGGCCTCTGTACCTCCCAGAGATACAGCTGCCAGGGATGAGTGTGAGGCTGATGAATCCCACCCCACCGTCTCCTGGAGTGCTCAAGTTGCTGAGGTGAGCAGGACAGGGCAATGTGCATGTTAGCACCAGGGAGGTGATGATTTGGCCATCATGTGGAGGGTGTGAGGCAAGAGATAAAGAGAATTGAGCTGAGGCTCTGGAAGCCACAAGTGCAATAGAAAGTTTGATCAGAGCACAGGTATATCTGCTTCTCACCAGTGATCTGTGCTCTGCAAAGCACCTTAGGGGACTGTGAGAAATTTCTCAGCTAGTGGTTTGATCAGACCCAGAGGGATGACATTATCAAGAATAGGATGACTAGTGTAAAATGTAGTTGGAAATAGATGATCTTTAAGGTCATTTCCAACCCAAGCATTTCCAGGTTCCATGACCAAAGGAGACAGGAGAAGTGATTGGAGAGAAAATGAGAGCAGGGAAGAAAAAGAATAACATGGGAAGTGAGGAGAGGGTGCTATAAGAAATACCGAAGAACAAAGAAGGAGGAGGAATAGGAGAGCCCGCACCTTAGTTATTCTGCTGATTTCTCTGTTCCTTTCCTTCTGTAGGGCCATCCTTGAGAAGGAAGGCAAACGGTCCCTGTTCCGAGGTCTGGGTCCAAACCTCGTTGGGGTTGCTCCTTCCCGGTGAGTACTGCTCCATGGCAGTGCCTCCTCAGGTTGTACACTTTTTAAGGGAACTGTGTCGTGAATGTTGCTCCACTTTCTGAAAGCTGTCTGGGCCTTGTGCTTACATGCCCCTCACACAGACATCTTCTGGAGCTTCTGGTCATAGTGTTAAGATTAATCCTGTGAGCCAGGTATAAATGGTATCTGATGTCATGTTAGACAAAACTGTGCTGGGAATAAGAAAAGTTGGAGTGAAACTGCACAGTAGTGTCTCTGCTCCTCACAGGGGAGCTGTAACCTCTTCTGTATTTTTTTCCAACCAGGGCTATATATTTTGCTGCGTATTCTGCTACTAAGGAGAGGCTTAATACTGTCCTGGTACCAGAGTCCAAGAAAGTACACATACTAGCAGCAGCCTGTGCAGGTGAGCCTTTTCTGTCTCAAATCAAAGTCAAGGGGTCCTTCTGTCTGGAAATGTCTGTGTGTTTCATTCCTTCTCCATTGCTATTCTGAAGTTTTCTCCCTCCACATGTGGAGAAGTGAGTTCCTTGGGTAACAAAATGTTTTCTCGCTCTTCATTCTTCTCGGGCTTATCTCTTGAAGTCTAGTCTTTACCCCTTCAGCTGCTATCATGAGCTCTATTCTGCTGTGAGAGGGAGAAGGCAGTGTGTAATTTAGGCTACTCACAGTAGCATTTCTCTTGATATATCCCAGTTCTTTAACAAAATCCTCCACTCTTGCAAAATTAGCATTCTGTTTCCTGCCTTTTTGTAACACCAGGGCCTGTTAGTATGGTTTTATTGGAGGCAGAGGAGCTAATTACCACTAGACAAAGGCTAGAATAGGGGAGGAGGAGAATCAAATAGTCTGCCCTGAATATCTCTTCTCAAGGTCATTGTCAAATTGCAAATGCTTGCAGCTTGCCAAGCAGAGCTCAGAGAGCTGATAGATCAGCACCTCTTCACGAACTGTCAGCGTGATCCTGGCACTCACTGCTGTCTTCCTTTTCTGTTCCCCAGGCATTAGTTCAGCCACACTCACCAATCCCATCTGGTTAGTGAAAACCAGGATGCAGCTGGAAGCCAGGTAAGGCAGTGGAGCAGTGCAGAGCCACTCGATGTCACATCAGGATTGGACTGGGGGGCTGGTGGGCAGAGAGAGGTCTGTGATTTCTTGTCAGAACATGGCAAGTCTTAGGCTGGGCAAGAGGTTTACGGCTGTGTTCACAACAGCACTATAGGCCAGGTGCAGTATGCTGTCCTAACCACCTCCCTTCTTTCCAGGGTGAAGGGGGAGATGGCCAGCAATGCTCTCCAGTGTGCCATGCACGTGTACCGCACTGAAGGCCTGCGTGGATTTTACCGTGGGATCACTGCCTCCTATGCGGGAGTGTCAGAGACAATCATACACTTTGTCATCTATGAAGCACTGAAAAAGGAGCTGAGAAACAGCCAGCATTCCCCTTCCCCATCACTCACTGTTCCACCAAACAATGATGATTTCTTCGGACTAATGGGCGCTGCTGCTGTCTCCAAAACATGTGCTACGTGCCTTGCATATCCACACGGTGAGCGGGTCCACCATCCTTGCTTCTGTCCCCCTGGGGGGAGATGCCATGCCCGTGGGATCCATCTGCTAATATATGGCTTCCCTTCTTGTCTCTGCAGAGGTCATTCGGACACGGTTGCGAGAGGAAGGGTCACGGTACCGTTCCTTTACACAGACTCTGCAGCTCGTGGCCCGTGAAGAGGGACCCTTGGCGTTATACCGGGGGCTCCTGGCGCACCTGATCCGCCAGATCCCAAACGCAGCCATCATGATGGCGACCTATGAACTCATCATACATTTGGCCTCTTCCACCTTGTAAGCTGTAGCACTTGGCTGAGGCTGCTGTGGAGATGTAGGGACATCATGGTCCTGAGACCTGGTCTTTTGCAGTGCTCTGAGAGGTGGTGCTTTTTGTCACGGGTCAGATCTGGGTCGGGCATTCTCAGGACACAACGACTACTTTGTGCCAAGTTTTTTGCTCCAACGTGCACAGTGTAGCTTTTTTTTTCCTTCTGGAGACTTGAATTATTCCAGTGCTTCAAGATGTCAGGACACTGGTTTGACATGCCTGTTGTAAACTCCCTTGATGAAACAAAGGCATGGAACTTACTGGGAAGTAGACAAAGCAGAAGAGTGTAAGAGTTTCTTAGCCCCAGCATGTTCACTTATTTTGGACCCAGTAGCAACCTTACGTGGGCACAGTTAGGCATGAAGACAGGCTAGAGCTGAAACACCTGAGAGAACTGCAGCAAGAAGAGATCTTGTGTTGCAACCTTTGCCCTCAGAAGGGCTCTTCCACTCTCACCTACTGTTCTTGCCACTAAGGAGGATTTCTCAACCTTGGCTGCCAACAAATTGCAGAATTTTCCTTTGGGTCCTTCACATGTTACAGCCGTTGCCCCAACATGTGTGAGGCAGCTGACAGCCCCTTTTTGTCTTGCAGGGTCTGAAAAACCAGACCAAGTAGATCCAGGGAAGCAGCACAACCTGCTCTGAAGCACTATCCTAACAACTCATGCTACTGCTGGGCTCAGAGCCATGCTGTGCTAGTATTTGTTGTGTTTCCACCCCCTCCATGCTCAGCAGAAAGAGGAAAATGCCTCCTTCCTCTAGAAGTGCTAGAGCTGTTCTACAAGCTGAAGCCCCTGGTATAAAAAATACTCTATCATACTGATAAAGAAAGCAGATCAAGTGAGAAGATAGATGAAGCTAAGGAGATTTGGCCTGTTTCTGTTGATACACTAAGTGTATGGAAAGAGCCTTATTTATTTTATTTTCCTGTGTTCAAGATTTCAGTTTGCTGCATGTGCTACATTTGCCTGTGACAGGCTTGAGTGCTTTCTGTTCCTCTGTGTGTCCCTAGCACCGAGTCCTGGGGAAGGCTACATTTTGTTTAGAGAGTATTTTAACTCTCAAAAAGGCAGGGAGTAGAGTGGTGAGAAATGTGTTTTTCTTGTTTCATCACATATGCTAAAAAATGTAACCCTTCCCCAAGATAGGGGTAGTAATTTCAGTAAATACATGCTCTGGACAAACTCCAGTTTCACATTAGAGGCTACACTATTTCTTTCCCTGGTTGTAGTGAAAAACTGCAGAAGTCCTGAATGTTTTATTTGAAATCCATTTATTTTAAAATCCACTTTGTTTCCTCATCTTTCTTACCTTCATTCATTTAGTATTAGGAGTATTGACAATTTTACAAAGCGACACAAAGCTGCAGTGGTTTGTTGGTTGTTTGTTTTTTTTTTTGTTGTTTTTTTTGCATGAAACGAGAATAAACCTCAAATGACAACATTGAAAAAATATACAATATATATATATAATATCTGGGGAGGTTGTGAGAAACCCCACTTTGAGCCCTATGGCTGGCTCTGCCTTTCAGATTTCCATTCTTTCCAAGACCTGCATCACAGTTTGAACCGTGCCAGCATCATGTGTAGGTGCCCTGACACATGTTTCTGGAGAGCCAGATGGGGGGTCACTAATGTGGGGAATGTCCACAACGAGAATGGCAGAAGATGAAGGAACATGGGAGGCAGAGGTGATCAATGAGGGAGGAGCACATGTGTACACGGTGGGGGGGGAAAGAAGTTGAAAGTAAGACACCTCCTCCTTCCTGCCATACGTTTTGGGGGGATCCACTGGGCGGGTGTTTTAAAGCTCCTAGTAGCGGTGAGAGACGTCACTTTTGCCGATGATGTGCCGGTCATTCATGTCACTGCTGTCCGGGGAGTCGGGTGTCTCCGAGTCGGTGCTGTCGTCGTCATCCTCCATGCCCTGGCCAGCTCTGCCCTCCACACTCCCTGCTGCCCTCTCCTGACAGCTCTGGTAGGACTGGGGAGGTGAGATACGGGGTAAAGGGAAAGGTCTGACAACACAACTGCCCGCCCAGCCCCTGCCACGGTGGCTGCTCCTCACCTCCATGGGGTTGACGATGATGGTGAGGGCCGAGTCATCCCAGAACATGTCGCTCTCTTTGCCTCCAGCGCTGGTGTGCCCCGACTCAGCAGCCCCAGGGACCTCTTGCCCCACTCCCCGCCGGTGCAGGGAGTGGATGCGCAGGATGCCGAGGATCACCATCAGTGCCAGGAAGCCCACGCACACCACAATGATGACAGTGGCAGCGCTGGGGACCACTTTGAAGAAAGAAAGCAAGAAGTTGTGTCTAGACTCTGTCACAGAAACATGCATTTCCAACCTGACATGCAGGAACTGAGATCCCTGGGCAGAGCTTGGGTTTTGGGTCTATGCAGGAACACAGCCTGACTTGTCTGTGCCCCTGGGCACAGGCAGTTCCTGCGATGTCAGCCTGGCCTTAGACTCTGCACATCTTTATCTACAGAATTCACCAGAATATGTTGCACCGCATATATCTGTATCCTGCTCTTGGGAGGGAGAAATGTGTGCGGGGGACAGCCTGTAAGGGCTCAAGGATGATTTTCAGAGAGTGATTTCTGTGCAAACAGTAGAGAAAGTAAGAAGACAAAAGGTGCCTTTGTTGCACATGGAGTAGATGTGAATGCTGTGATCGGCTTATAATTAGTGCTGTGGCAAAAGCCTGGCTTCTCCACAGGAGAAAACCTTAAATTCATCTTACCCCTAGCCTGACTCCCATGTGTTTGTTTTGGGCCTGTAGACTGAGCCTTAACTCCCCAGATAACCACCTTCCCTGCAAAATCTATCTGGGCCCTCCACAAATTTGTTTATAGTTCTATTTAGCAGGGACAAGTTTGCTGCTGCCATCAGGCAGAGCTGGGGAAGGGAGGGGCAAAGGCTGGCACATGTTGGACCAGCTTGGGATTAGCTGCTGCAGGAAGCTTCAGCAAAAAGTAGCTCAAAGGTGCCTTGTCTGTTCCATACAACAAGGGAACTTGCTTGTCCATAGCAAGTCCTGGAGCTTTCACAGCCCAGGAGGAATCAATTTGAGTGTGGTTACGCCGGAGGCACAGGGCTACTGGCACAAACAAACATCTAGTCTAGTTTTCAGGCTTCTCTCTCTTTTGAGGACAAGAATTCTCCTCTTGTCTGCATGGTGCCACCTCCTGTATTTTCCTGCCTTGCTGACCACCACCTACTCCCATTTCTTTCTTTAGAGCAGTGGCAATCTTGACTCACTTTTCTCTCCCGCTGTTGTAGCTTCTTTCTGAAATTACTTTACACAAGCCCACACAGCACCTTTGCAAGGTGCATGAATGAAGTCAACTTACAGTTATTCTTTTTAGACCCTATGAGATGTAAATTTCAGTCTGCTTCTACATCAAGAAAATAACAGCCCACAAGAGAAGGATTGCATGCTCTAAAATACAATTTGACAAGGACTGCAGTCCACTGGCTAACGATGAGTGGAACAGGACAGTATAATGAGAACCTGATAAGGTTCAGGAGGAACATCTCAGGCAGGGAGCCTGAGAGGAATCCTCCACTATAGGTTCTGCCAGGATATCAGAAAATCAGCATCCTGATCTAAAGGAATGAACCCAAAAGATAGTGTTACATACTTGGGTTGTTGTGAGTGCTTGCCAAACTGTGCCCAGACAGCTCTGCAGGTAAATGATGGCCTCGGTGCACAAACTGCTGGGAGCTCAGAATATGGTTAGGATGAACAGCTCGGTTCATGTTGTGGAGAACATTCACCTGCAGAAATACCAGAGAGAGGGGGGACTCAACCCTGTGCCCATGGCACATTCCATGCATTCCCATGCACCGCGTCCGTCCTCCCCATGCATGCAGAAGAACCTCTGTGTGCATGTATCAGTCTTGTACCTCGACAGTAAACTCATTGCTGGAGTAGCGTCCATTCATCTCAGTGCAGGACAGGTGAAACTTCCTTTCATAGAGGGCAGCACCATGGTTGATGTGGTAGGAGACCTGGCGTAGGATCTCCTCGTAAACCGCAATGCTTTCCACGCCTGAGACAAGAAGACAGGGGTGGGGTGAGCAAGCTCCTGCTCCAAGGTCACCTGGCATCCTAACCCTGCAGCAACTAGAAGCTACAGAGGGATCCAAGGCAATACTGGGTTTGTTAATTTTGGGAAGATAGAGCTGGCTGTGAATGACCTGATGGAATCCCTGCTTGCATCGCTAAAACAAGTGGAAAGGAAGGAAGGATTGAGAGCAACAGCCCTGTTACGTTCTGGAGAGTAAAGAAGTGTTGTACCACAAGTTGTGGAATATGTTGTCCCTTTCGTGTCATGACATCCTAACGTCAAGTGCTTCTCCCAGTGATGCCTGACAGTCGGTGACAGAGGCATAACTAGACAGCTGTGACCATGGAGAGGACTTACCTGTGATGGTCAGGTAGGCAGAGGTGTTAACGAGCTCCAGGCCCCGCTGCTGCAGCAGTGCCCCATCCAGGAGCAGGTACTCCCTCTCTGGGTCCAAGTCATCTCCCACCAATGAGATCTCACAGCCATCCAGGTTGTGCACAATCTCGTCTGACATTCGTGTGTCTGTCACTGAGATGCAAACAGAAAGAAGGTATGGCCAGAAAGCCAGACAGCCATCAGAGAAGGAAGGAGTTACTCAGTGGGGTACCTGCTCACCTAAGAGTGCTCACATCCTATGTAAGTACTGCTGCTCCATCTAGCACTGACCTTAAGTAAAATCACTGTCAGTCTAACTACTTGTTGCAGGATGGTTCTAATGACATTATCTATGCACATAATAAAGTCACTTTATTTTGGAACAACATACTATTATCAGTCTGGTTCATGATAACACATCTTGGCTGTAAGGACTTTGTTGACAATGACAGTGTACAAATTAGGAACAACACTCACACATTACCAGGTCCTGCATGCTTTTGAAAGCTTTTCCCTGTCTCACGCTGTTGGTTACCATGGTTGAGATCTTATCTTCTATAAAATGGCAACCACATTCAATAACTAACTGCTTTCAGTAGGATTGAGAACAATGTGCTCCTAAGTCAAGGAACTCATCATTGTATGAGGAAAGGCAAAGCTTCAAACAGAAAAGTAGGAGCAAAAAATCCCATTACCAGAACAGATATGAAAGAAGTGAATGGACACGTAGAGCATAGACTGCAGAGAAATAATCTGAGCATGATGGAAAGAAATTGAAGAACAGGATACTGTAGGGTGTGAGGAAAATGACTGGGGAATTCACAGGAATAAGTGAGGCAGGAAGAGTAGGAAGGGAGCAAGATGTAAGAAAAGAAAGCAGGAGAGAAGGAAGTAGGATGAGACTGCGCAAGTGCAGGAATAGAGAGAGTAACAGGCAGGACATCCATGCTGGATTCAATAAAGGGAAATGTAGGTAAAATGTGAAAGGGATTAGGAATGAGCAGCCTGGGAAAGAATTAGGAGAGAGTGAGGCAAAGTAACTGAGTGGATAGAAAAAGTACAGGGAGGAGCAGAAAGGGATAAGAGCCGATTAGCCTACATATTGACAGACAATGTGCCTTGCTTCTAAATTTGTAAACTCTCGCTTTCGGGTGTAATTATAGGGGCTCTACTTCCTCTGCAGGACCGCAACTCTTGTAGGTCTTTCCAGTTTGTCTCTTACACCTTGCCCTGTACTCCACTCACCGGTACCATGCCAGTTCTCATCCTTCTTGGCCTCCACCTGGTGAGATATAGAGCAGGTGATCTGGAGGTTGGGGAACAGGGGGATTCCTTCTGGAGCCTCAAAGTCTGACGCAGGATGAGCAAAGTGGGCGTTGCCACTCAGCAGGATCTGGGGGGCATCGGGCTGTAGCACCACAACATAGCCTTCCACATCAGGAATGGAGACACAGGACTCCTCACTGAAACACCTGTAGGACAGCAGTAGAAAACATCAGTTGCCCCAAGCTTCCAACAACATCATAAAAGATCGCCTCCTGCCCATTACTTCCAGGAAAGGGAATATCCTGTTTCCAGCAGTCTTCCTAAAGCTTCCCTATAGCCTGCTGCACAAGGCAGAGATGTGGTAGGAGTGACACCACTGGGATGTGGTGACTTGATCACATCGATAAACACATAGAAAATTAAAACCCAGTCCACATGCCTGGAACACTGCAAGTGGAGGAAGAAGCTCTGCATAGGCACTAGGAGCCAGTACTATGGTATCCATCTGGATATTGGATAATTTATCATTTATTTTCAGGAAGATTTTTACCCATTTTGAGACCATCTTAAAATACAGTTATTTTAAAATACGAAGTGAGTCAGCGTAACTTTAGTCAAAAGAGAGGCAACCCTCCTGCTGAACTCAGCCAGAGGTGCTGGTTTGCCCACTCACTTGACAGCTGTGGTGAGCCTGAGTGGCCGGACCCCAGGGGTAGCAAAGCGCAGTGAATTCATGTAAGCCACGTGCTGGATTGCGTGGTTGAAGGTTTCCACATCATCACCCTCCAAGGTGAGCAGGGACTGAGAGGGGTTCACATGAACCTAGAGGTGGAAGAAAAGAAAACACTCATGGTTCCTTGGCAAATGACAGGAATGCAGGCTGAGAGAGACACATAGGAGAAAGGTGGGGAGCTGTCTGAGGTGGGGGAGCAGGCAAAGTCCTGGGAAGCAAGGCTGGGGAGGAGAGTGGAGGAGACCCATGCAAGCTGGGCAGATGGGCATACCTTCATCCCTTTGCCCAGACTGTCGAAGTCACTGTAATCAAGCCCCTCACGGCAGGCATACAGGCATTCAATAACCTCCCGGCTCTCCAAGCTACCAGGGCGCACAGTGAAGCCAGCCAAGTAACCATGGAAGTAGTGGTGTATCGACAGAGGATCTCCTGAGGGAAACATGGGAGGTGGAGGGTGTGAGAGACGGGGCGAGGAAGAGAGCAAAACCACAGAAGCAACAGTGTGAGGGCCATGCAGAGGTAAGGGAGGTAGAGGCATACAGAGGGGGGCATGGAAAAGCCCAGACAACAAAAGCAACAATGTGAGGGACATACAGATGTTAAGGGAGGTAGAGAGGGACAGAGGGTTGCACAGAATATGGAAAAGCAAAGGCAACAAGAAGACAGGGGATACTGAAGAAAAGAGATGAAAATTGTTGAAATTCCAGATGGGGGAAATTGAGAAAAGCAGACCAACAAGAAGACAAGGGCAGTGAATGGTGGGTAGCATAGAGAAGTTTCTGTCAAACTGCTGAATGCCAGACGGAAACAATTTCTTGTCCCCTTCTCACTCTGCTTCCTGTGAGGGCTTGTAAAAGAAACTACACATTCCGCAGATAGTTCGGGATGAGGTGACATCTCCTGATGTCTCTAATGGCTATTGTGCTCTTCAGAGACCAGCTTTAATGATCAGGCACAAGTACTCTTTCTCCACACAAAAAGCATACTCCAACTCTCAAAGCAGGCTGCAATCCTTCCATCAGCCTTTTCATGCTCCACAGGTACCAAGGTATCAAGGACCAATCTGCCAAATAAGGGGTTTCCTCCCAAGGCGGTGGGAGGTGGCAGGACAGGACTGGGGAAGCTGTATGAGGAAGGCACCATGCAAGAAGCGACAGTCATGCACGGTCAAGATGGGGAGAGACCCATCTTCTTTCTCCCTACCTTGCACAGAATCAGTGGTGTTCTCGCCTCCTTTGGTTTTCTCTTTGTTTTTCTCCTCTGCAAAAGGAGAACATCTGGATGAGCAACAAGGCACTGGAAGATGGTAATTACAGGGTTAGACAAGTATCTACACAAGGGCCTGTATTGGCCAGTCCACAAGAGCAACTCTGTGCCAAGCATCCTTCAGCCCTAGAGGCAGCACATCACAGATGACAGAGGGCAGAGTTCCTCTCAAGAAGCGGATGGTGAGACTGTAACTGACTTAAGGGAGAAACTATGCAGTTTTTCAATCCTTTCCCAATGTTATCTGTTTCGGGAATTAGCCATGTTCACAAGAAGCTATGTTCTCAACATCCCTTAGAGACTCAGCTCCAGGAGAGGGTCCCAAGCTGATCAGTATTGGTTGTCTGCATAATGCCAATCAAGAGAGCACAGAGCTGTGGGAAGGTCTCTGACCTCAGAGAAGCAGCAGTACAGCAAAGATTTGATCTTGCTGGAAATTTCCGCTAGAGTGAAGGTAAGCAGTAGGCAAATTCCTTTAGTTCTGTCCTGCTTCAGTCTAGCAGGAGAACTGAAGGATCTGAGAAATGCAGCCATGCATCTCCACAGAATAGGTTTTAATCCAGTAGTGGCCTAACTTTGTTCCTAACCTGATTTTTGTCTTTCAACCCAATTCCAGTACAGAAGGATTTATGACTTTTTCATATAGACCCTCAAGACAGAGGAATCCCCATCAACACAATCAGCAGCATAAATAGTACTGCCTGTTTTCTGGTGAAAGGCTTTGATAGAAATGTCAGTCCCAGAATGAGGTACAGAATTTCAACTCTCCTCTGCCTGAAAGCTGGTTATCCATTGCATATTCTCTGGCTGTTGTCCAGGAAGCTGCCAGTAACACTTTTCCCTGAGCTGTTATCATCTTGGTCCAGGAGGAAGGAAGGAGCCACACTAGCTTTGGTGCCAAGGAGGCAAGATGGCTGCAGTGTGGTTTGCATCATTTAGCATTGGGTGGTGTTTCTTTCACCTCTTCTGGGTCTCCCTCCGGCCCCTTTTTTCCCACATGGGAAGAGCACGGTTTGGGGAGTGGGCACTCACCGGCCCAGCAGGCCCCGATCATGAGGGAAGGCTCCGGCCGCGGCGGGTGGATGAGGCCGTTGTCGTGGATCAGGGCAGGGTCGTAAGAGACGCCATCCACGTACAGCGTGACTGTGGGGAACTCCAGGTTGAGGGCGTAATGGTGCCACTCATCGTCGCAGACCTGCGGCAGACGGCAGAGCACGGCGTCAGCAAAGGGCCGGAAGGAGAAGGGACATGGGGAGGATGCAAACCCTTCCTCACCTGCTCAAGCTTCCAGAGGAACTTCACAGGCCTCGCACTTTCCAGCAACGGCCAGTAGAGGAAAGAAATCCGGCAGCCATGAACAGCCAGAGAGTAGTGCGAGTAGCCATCCTCTGCCAGGGACAAGCACGGGGAGTTACGTGTCACACTCCAAGCAGTCCCACCAGCCAGAACCCAGAAGCCCACACTGCCACGCATGACTGGCACTCAGCACCATGTGCTCAAAGGAGGCTTGAGCGCTCCGAGGAAAAGGGACACCTAAAGAAGCTGTGTTCCTAAGTTCCCCTGCCCAAGTCCTGCTTTGGAACATCAGGGACTGACCCCTGCAGGGACAATCCCTTCTAAGGAGTTAAGAGGCAGTGGGCAGAAGTGTCATCACCCCAGGAGAAGTCTCACCGCTCTGCACTGTACTGCAGATCACCGTCTCCTCTTCCCGCCTGCCTTTGCCGGGCACCACGGCATGCTTCATCCACACGGACAGGGTGAAGTGGTCACTCAGCCCCTCGTGTCCATTTGGTCCATTCACCACAGGCACCTGGGCAGCCTGGCTGCCATTGAACCAGTAGATGAGGCTGCTGTCCTGGCTGTAGTGCACCGAGAGCCGCGCCGTCCAGTTTGCTGTGGGGCTAGGCACTGGCAGCAGGTCAATCTCTCCTGAGGCAGCACCTATGGAGAAGGGAGAGAGTCAGGAATGCTGGCACAGGAAAATAAGGAGCCTGAGAACTGGGGATCAGATGAAGTGGGCACTGGAAGCCTGACTGTAATGTCTCAGTGCATAGGGAGATGAGGATTTGCCTAAAGTCCTTCTCCTGTCTGGAGAAAAATGGTGACTTTTTGTTCAGTGCCAAGGGAAGTCCCACAGACTCTGCATACTGGGACAATGCACAGAAATCTCTGGCTTCCCAGCAAGGAAAGCACAGGCAGTCCCTGACAAAACTAGAAAGTTGTGTTCAGTGCCAGGTTGGATGAGACTCTGAGCACCCTGGCCTAGTGCAAGGCGTCCCTGGCACTCTGGCAGGGATGTTGGAACTAGAAGATCTTTAAGGTTCCTTCCAGTCCAAACCATTCCATGATTCCACGAGATACGGGCAGGAACACCCATTGCCCCTCAATGCAACACACAATCTCGGTGTCCTCCCAGCCCAGTGACCACAGCAGACGTGAGGAATGTGTCCCCTGACACCTCTGCGGTGTGAGGCTCAGCTACCACAGTGAACCCCTCCAGAGGAAGGGGCAGGGTGCCGTGCCACAGCCGCCCTCAGCCCAGGAAAGAACCAATTCACCACAGAGTTTGCGCAGTGACTTCTCGGAGTAGTTATCCCGGTCACAGCCCTTGGCCACGTGGTTTGTCTGCAGCTCCACCGTGGCCTGGATGTTCCACAGGGGCTCATCACAGGTCTCCAGGTGAATGGTGGGGAAAAGTGCGAGGCTGCCTGCCCCCGGGGTGTACTCAATCCTCTTGTTCCAGCCTAATGGAAAGGAGTGAAGGAGAGGGATTAGGAACTGCCAAGGACACAGGGCCAGAACACCTGGCATACACATAAGTGGCATCTATGGACTAGTCCAAATTTTTGGCCCTTTCCTCATTTACGCAGCTGGCATCAATGCATGGAAAGATTTGCTAGAAGCACAGAGTCCAAGGTGCCAGCTTCTACAGCTGATAGTGCTGTGTCATCACTCTCTTATCAGGCAAAGTAGGTATTTAGTTGTGTTGATTTCCCCTTCATTCTAATTGACTAAGATGAACCTGCAAGAACACACCACTGCTGGAAAAGCCAAATATCTTCCAGAAGAGAAGAAACAATCTTTGCTGCATACAGTCTGTGAGCCTTATCAAACACATGGCAGTTCACAGTAATCCAAGGAATGATTTTCCAGTGTTAGAATTTACCTTTCAGTGACTTTGCAACAGACTTAGACATCTGCTGTGTCCCCTGATGGAGATGGGTTGGTGCCAGAACTGAACCATATATATGGGCACACAAATTTATACGTGTATATACAAACATTTGTGATGAGGAGGACTGAGTAGTAGCTGAGCAAAAGCAAAGGGAAGAGAAAAATGTGTTTGGAGGTTTCATACCCTGCCAACTGGGCTTGCAGGTGGGTTTCACCTGGATTTCCACTTCAGCATCATCAGAAGCCCTCTTCTTTCCACAGTCATAGGCTGTCACTGTGAATTTGTAGACACGATCCGCACTGTACTGCAGCTTCTCCGTGTTCTCGATGTTCCCTGGTTTGCAAAACAAAGAGATCAAGGTAGAGGACAGGCAGTCTCCTCAAAGACGTTCCTTCTAAAAATCACTCATATCTTTTATCAGCGACAAAAACAACCAGAAAAGAGTTGAGTCACTCTGCCCGGTGTCACTTTGTAACAAGTTACAGCATCCCACAAAATGGATGCTGCTGCTCTCACCAGGACAGATCAGCAGTGCTGGAAAATTTATATATACAACTCTGCCTTCGAATGGGGCTGGCAGAGAAGGAGCAGAGCAGGAAAACAGGAGTGATGTGCACGTGATGAGTGAGGATTCTTACCATCATTGTCAATGAGGAAGGGAATATTCGGGGTCAGGATCTCATAGTAGCAGATCTGGCTGTACTGGGGAGAGCAGTCCCCATCGATGGCCTCCACACGCAGGATGCGGTCATACAGCTTTCCCTCCGTCACTGCCACGCGATACAGCTTCTCCACAAAGACGGGAGCAAACTCATTCACATCGTTTACTCGAACGTGCACCGTGGCCCTGATGCAGAGAGGCATCAATAAGAATTGATGGGCTGATTAGGAGCCATGCCCTACCTAAATTTCAGAGCAAGCCATTCTTTTAAAGCGCACCACTCTGATTTCCAGCTGTCAAAAGCAAGGACAAGGAAAGACACCTTGATTTCAGTGCAGCAATGCTGTCACGCAGGCGCTTGGACAATGGTTTCCATCCACTCAGAAAGAGCAAAAGTAATAACAATGCAATCTAGACCTCCTACCTATATGCAGCAATGTAAAACACCACTTTTAAAAACTGCTGTCAAACAGCCCTCGTTTCTGTATCACTCGTGTGACAGCCAGTGAACTTTTCTCTTTGGGTCTTCTTAGCATGTTGAGTTACAATATCATGGCTAGAGAAAAATACTTCTGGCTAAATAAAGTGTTTCCACAGCAACTTTCCTTTGCATTTTTGTCACAGATCACATTTTGTGGCATGCAGCAGTGTCTGCATGAACTTACTTGTGTGATTTTTTGGTATTTGCTCCATCAGGTCCCTCTCCACAGTCATAGGCCTGGATGGTAAATGTGTGCTCCTTATGCGCTTCACAATCCACTGGCTCCTTGGCCCGGATCAGCCCCTCTCCTGTAGCTTTGTCCAGGATCACAGCTTCAAAAGGTACCCCTGACCCATGAATCCTGAAGCCACAGATTTCACCTGGTACACAGGAAAACAGAGAGGAAGGGGAGAAAGAAAAGGACTGAGGAGAGCACATTACACCCTTTGCTTTACTTTCCCATATTTTCTTCCCTTCTAACTTACACTTTCCATTCTCCCCCATTATCATCCTTCATTTTGAGCAGTTTTTGGTTCCCTAGGAGTTTCTCCTGCTATCCCTTACAGCCATTAATGGTGCAGATTGCCATCTACTGGAGAATACTCCCACGGCAAGGAGTCCTGACCAGCATCATGAAAGATTGAAGGTTACAAGGCTCAAGCTACATTTATTAGTGCTACACAGCACCTTGTTTCTCCTCCACATCCCCCAGGGAGGCAAAGCAGGCCATATACTGCAGATAGCCAGAGCATGAAGATCCATGATGTCTCATCCACCCACACACGCAGGATGTGCAGAGTACCGCAGGGGAACTGCAGATAGGGTCACCTAAACCCTAAAATTCAGCTCACAGGGACCACATTTACTCTCCCAAAGCGGGGGAAGAATGAGTGAGGAAACTCCAGGCATGGCCTAAGCAAGCACTAGGAATACAACCATTGAAAGCCTCGCCTGTTGTGCTGGGGATTTGTGCTCACTGTGAGGGGATGTAGCACTGCCAAAGAAGTGTGCCCTACCAGCTTTCTCCAGGGCTCACAGACACAGCACTGTGCATGTGATCTTTGAAAATAGCAGAACTGCGTCAAAAAGTAGCTGGCTCCACCCTCAGTTCCTCTCCCTAAGGAAACAGCTCACAGCATCCTAAATCAAGCTGTGCCCAAATTGCCTCCAGACTTCACTAGGGACCTCCTCCGGAACAAGGTTTGGAGGTGACTGTTTCCTGAAGAGAGGCAGGATCCAGCACAGGGATGAATGTCACTGTGTCCCTGCCTCTCCTTAAGTCTGTCCCTGCCTCCCACCCTTGGCAGAGCTGTTCCCCACCTACCTGCATAGCGCAGTGGGGCATCTTTGTCCAGCGCAAAGAGCGGCGGGTTGAGCAGGACGGTGTTGTCGTTCTCCATGACGATGCCCTGATACTCGGCCTCAATCCATGGTTTGTGCTTGTTTGCTGAGGCAGATTTGGGGTAAGGGATGGAGGACAGGAATGTATTAGCCACCAACTGCAGACTTAGCAGGAAAAGAGAAGCATTTCATCCCCTAGTGAGTAACAACCAACCCCTCACCACCTTCTTCTCTAGAAATAAAGACGTCTAAAATAGGCTGGGAGAAAAAAAGTTATCTTTATTTAGTTCTACTCATGGGAGACCTCTTCAGAAACAATGTGTTCCTTCTTGTGTCCTCATTGCTATCCTATTAGAAATAAGTGGAGAGACATCTGTGTGCCCAGAAAAGCTGGAGCAGTCAAAAAAAAGTGAGCTGAAGAGGCAGAAGTAGCCTCAGCCTGGAGACAGATTCCAAATACTAAACCCTTTAGCTCAATGAAGCCAGAATGAAAGGATCCAGCCTACATCTCTTAGGTTATCCCCAGAGGACAATGCAGCCATTATCACTTCTGCCTTGTACCCTCTAGACTAAGGCCCAGGACCTACACAGAGATGCCCAGGTACACCTTCACTCAGCCATCCTGCAAACATAACAACCTATTCAGAGAGTCCCTTGCTCTTTCCTTCCCCACTCCATGGTGAGCACCATGTTCCTTTGGCCCCTCCTTGCTAATCCTGTTGGCTGGAGCCCAGCCAGGTTTGGCATGGAGGCAGCAGCCAGCAGGAGGCTCTGAAAAATGTCACAGGCCCAGAAATAGCAAATTAATCTTTATCACACAGGCTCCAGGGCAGGGAAAGGGAGAAATAAAGGGGTGGGGGGGAGGGGAGGGGATAGGAGGGGAGTGAGGGAAAAAAAATCATTACAAATTACAAACCCCTCCCCCATGCCCACTCCCTGCCAAATGGGCCTCAGAGATTATATTACATGGCCTAGTTACAACCCCCATTCCCAGATAATCCCCCACTCTCCCACCCCCTGGAGACCAAGATTTATTACAACCCAGCAATACTTTGAGCACAGCATGGCTCAGAGCTGGTGGGGAGTGGATACAGAGCCATTCCCCTCAAGGGCACTACTTCCAATATGTTGAATCCATCCTCTGCAGCACAGTGTCCTCTGAAAGGCCATACTGGCATGGCCTCATGTGTTGACTCGGAAGAGGCAGCATCCTGTGCAAGCAAGGATTTTGGGGCCAGGGGGTGCTGCCAGGGGTGGCTGGGGGGCCAGCAGGCAGGGTGACAGGTCAGCGAGGGGATGTCCCAGCAGGATCCAGCCTGGTGTGGCAGCGAAGAGCGTGGGTTGGCACTTCTCCACCACCGTATTGATTGAGATTATAAAGCATTGCGTAGGAAATCCAGAGAAACATCCATCCTGCTCAGTATGCAGGTGGAATCCTCCCTGTGTGCAAGTGCCCGCGTCTCCCCCTGCCCCTCCATTGTCCCCACCGGATTCCATTCTGCTCTGGCCCTATCCATGCGCCACACCACCGAGGTGGGGATCCAGAGCTATAAATGCCAAATGTGCCCTGTTGCTGGGGTAACAAGCTGATGGTACAGAGATAAATCCTTTGCTGCATCCACCTGCAACTTGGGAATCACCAATCTGATTTCTCGGGAAATGAGTTGTTGGAGAATAGAAAAACATTTCAGGAATATTTTTAGGATACAGACTCCTACCAGGATACAGACTCCTACCACCTTCAAGAAAGCTCCCGTCAATCTAACATAATTTGCCAAAGGTGGGTAGATGTTTCCGAGTGCAAATTCACAAAGGAGAGGGAGGATCCAGAGCATGAGGGGCCTTTCCTTGCCACCGAGCCCCATGGAAGCAGAGCAGAACAAATAAATGCCCCTGCCAATGTCAGGGTACACACAGCTCTGCGGTGCACCCGCCCCATAGCCCTGACTCTTCCAAGGCACGGAAAGCACCCCGAGGTGTCACATTCCCCGATGAGCCCAGAGTCCCTCAAATGTTTACAGATCTTCCCACCCTGTCAGATTACCGACACACTGACTCCGCTCGGATGAATCTCTCACGCTTGTCTCTACAGCCACAGATCTAGAAACCTACATCTTTCTCCATCACTCTGTGTGCTCGGAGAACATCTGCATTCAGAACGTTACAGCTGTAGCGCTGGGGTGGTTTGGGGGTCTTTTATCTTTATCACATAAAATATATTAAATCGACCTGCATCGTTAATCCATAACTATACTTAAACAGCTCCTATTGACAGATCGTAGATGGGTGAACTAGGACTGAAAGATGGAGCTAGGGAATGTGTTTTATGAACTGCAGGGGTCTGTGGAGAAACAACACATTCTCTCTCAGCGCGCTAGGGAAGGGATGGGAATCTAAACCCACCCAGTGATAACTAAACAAAAGCAAGACAAGTGGATGGAAAAGGGGAAAACGCAAGGGGAGCGCTAGGAGACGAAAGAACGGAGAGGGAAAAAAAAGCGGTGGTAGGATGACAGATGGACAAAGTAGAGAATGGAGATGGGATAGCATAAGGGCGCCCGAAGGGGCGAGGAAAGCCGGGGCCACCGGGGACCGCGGAGATGCCCCGACAGAAACGTGCCGGGCGAAGGCGGCGGGCAGCGCGGAGCCGCACCGCCACCGCGGGGGCGGATGGACGAGCCGCGGCCAACGTGTCCCTCCAGAGCCCCTCGGCGGGGGCTGCCGGTGGGTCCCAGCGGAGCGCCCGCCGCCGCCCGGGACCGTGCCCGCGGCGCTCCGCCGCTCACCTTTGTTGGAGGCGCTGCCGGGCAGCGCGGCGCAGAGGCAGAGCAGAGGGAGGAGGACGGCGGCGCGGGGCCGAGGGTCGCCCATCGCGGCGGCGGCGGGTCCCGGCAGGACCCACGCCCTCGCTCCCGCGGCGGCGGCGCGCAGGGACGGTGGCACCTCCGGCAGCCGCTCCGCGCCCCGCCCGGCCCCGCCCCGCACTGCAGCATGACGTCACGGGCGGCGGGGGGCGCAGCCAATGCGCGCGGCCGCCGCGCCAGGTGCCGCGGGAGCGGGATGCGGGATGCGGGATGCGGGATGCGGGATGCGGGATGCGGGATGCGGGATGCGGGATGCGGGAGCGGGATGCGGGCGGGACGCGCCGGCCGCTCCTCGCCTCCCCGCTGCGGGCCAGGAGGTCCGCGGAGCGCGCCGAAGGCTACGGGCGCCCGCCCGGGGAGGGGGGAAGCTTCGACACCGGGGCGGCTGCTGAGGGATAAGGAGGGCGTGGAGATAGGGGGGATGCGAGGGGCTTGCAGACCGCACCGGGAGCCCGGGCTCGGGATGGGCAGGGCAGAGCTGCCAGCCTGCCGCCGCCTCTCCTCGACGGGGTGTCCGCGCCGTGGGGAGCGCAAGCCGGGGCACTGCTCCGACGAAGCTCGCAGCCGCCGGACTCGCGGTGTGAGGAAGGGCCGGGGAGGGAGGGTTCCTTGCCGCTGGTTGGAAGTCCAGAGTTTAATACGAGCAGCCCCCGAGGAGGGAGGAGGGTGAGGAGGTGACCCGCCGTCCCTACGTCCTGCCCAGCCGAGGCGGAGATGCTGGAGCAGGGGCCGTCCCGGCCCTTTCCGCGCCCCCCGGCGCGGGGACTCTTACTGCGGCGGGGGGCGCGGGGATCGGGCCGCCCCGCAGCGCTCCCCGCACGGCGGGAGAGCGACCGGCCCGCCCGGAGAGCCAGCTTGGTCCCGGCTCCTCGCCCGCCCGGCTGCCTGCGCTCTTTTCTCCGCGCCGTCCGCCGCGTCCCTCTGCCCCGGGATGCCTCCCAACCTCACCGGCTATTACCGCTTCGTCTCCCAGGAGAACATGGACAATTACCTGCGGGCTTTAGGTAACGCTCCCCTCCCCATCACGCTCCCTCCCCGCTTTAGTTCTGTGTCTCCGAAAAGTTAAGAGTGGGAACGAGGAAGGGAATTGGGAACTCTCTGGTCTTTCTGTCTCCTACCATCACTTCTGCGCTGGGGTAGTGGAGGAAAGGAGGTACTATGGCTGATGCTCCTTGGCTAAAAGAGTGGAGGAGCTCTACTGGAGGAGGGGCCCAGGTCGTCCAGTCATCGCCCCTCTCTCTCCTCCTCTAGATATCAACGTGGTCCTGCGAAAGCTGGTCTGCCTACTGAAGCCGGACAAAGAGATTATCCACACGGGAGATCACATGGTCATCCGCACTATCACCTCCCTGCGGGACTACGTTATGGATTTTGACCTGGGAGTTCAGTTTGAGGAAGACCTGGGACCCGTGGATGGACGCAAGTGCCAGGTGAGAAACCCAGGCAATGAAGTTTCACAGAGGACTGGGGTGTACTAAAGAGTTCAGGGACTTGCTTGGTTTTTGGCTCAATAACCAGGTGAGAACCAAGCCCAGAGCCGGCATGCCCCTGCAGGTCCAGGAGTAAGTGGTTCTGTGAGTAAATGGCTCACTGCAAAGAGCCAGAAACCAGTTCTCTGAGATTCGGAGGATATTATCCTCTGGAGCAAAGCCCCGAAAAGATAGAATGTCAGCGCACTTGGCAGAACTCCGTTGTTGCACTTGGAAGCCAGAGGGTCATTCACCTCCCACAAAGACCATCTGTCCCAAGAAACCACTAAAGAGACACCAGATCAGGGGTTGCATTTGAAATTGTGTCGGAGAGGAGCAGCCAGTGTGGACACTGGAAACACGTATCACCCCAATCCACTTGTCTCAGGACCATATCCTCCCCTCTCCTTCCTTGCAGACAACCGTCTCCTGGGAGGGGGATCAGCTGGTGTGTGAGCAGCTCGGAGAGAAGAGGAACCGAGGCTGGAGGCACTGGTTGGAGGGGGACCAGCTTCATCTGGTGAGGAGGGGTCCGGTGCAGCTTGCAAAATCCCAATCACAGCGCTTGGGGGAGACACGGTGTGGGTGCTGTTGGCTCTGAGCCAGCCCTGCAGTTTCCTTCCACCTTCTCTCAGCCTTCATTCCCGGCTCTGCGGGGGCAGCCACCGCTTCACACAAACATCCGCCTCCAGGGTTTAAAAGTTAAACTCAAAAGTTAAACAGCTCAACAACAAAGGCGATGTCCCTTCCCTGCCCAGAAGCCAGACCCGCAGGGGCTTTGGGAGGGTCGGCAGTGCATCAGCCTGCGAGGCTCCAGCCAGCAGCGGGAGGGCTGGCAGAACTGGCGAGAGACAGGAGGGGATCCAACCTAAACTCCTCTTTTGCCCTCCTTTTCCCAGCGCATGACTGCTGAAGACGAGGTCTGCGTCCAGGTTTTCCAGAAGGTGAAGTGAGCGCTCCCCGCAGAGATGCCCGGACGGCACCAGCCCTCCCCAGTGCGAGAAAGAAAAAGAAAACAAGAACCGAGCCCCCCCGTAGCAGTGTGTTTTCTTGAGCCTCGCCCACCGGGCAGCAGCGGCCGGGGGTCACGGCCGGGCCGGCCGGGGGGGAGCGGGAGGCGGGGAGCGGGATGGGCCGGGACGGGGAGGGCACTGGGCCGCCGGCTGCGCGGAGGCTCCTTTCACAATAAGAGCGCTCGGGGAGGAGCGGGGCGGGGGCTGCCCCGCGGCCGGGCCGGCCCCCGCAGCTCCAGCGCTCCTCCTGCCGACCCCACCCCGGCCCAACCCTGCCATGCCCTCCCGGGATGGGGGGGTCGGTGCCCGAGTGGGCGAGGGTAGCTCAGGCTGCTCCTCCTTCTGCAGCCGCCACCTGCTGTCTTCCGTGGTCCTCTGAGGATGCTACATTCCTCCCGGGATTGGGGGACCATAGAACCATGGAATGGTTTGGGTTGTAAAGATGTTAAAGTTACCATTTAGTTGCAGGCCTCCCCTTTCCTTCATCCGGTGCCATGAAATTCAGGAAGAATTTCTTCAGGGAAAGCACTATCAAGCATTGAAATGGACTACCCGGGGAGGTGGTGGAGTCACCATCCCCAGAGGTGTTCACAAAATGGTTGGACGTGGCACTTACTGGCGTGGTCTGGTTGAAAAGGTTGATGATCGGTCAAAGATTGGATTTGATGGTCTTGGAGATCTTTTCCAGCCGCAGTGATTCTGTGTCCTTTCACTCAGATCAAGTTGGTTAAAGCCTCATCCAACCTGACTTTGAGCACTTCCAGGGATAGGGCAGCCACAGCTTCTTGGGCTCCTCAAGTAGGATGGGTAGGAAACAGAACTTGTCCTTCCATCTAGGATTCTCATGTGGTGGTGTGAAGCCTGAGGGCTGGAGTAATCAGCCCTGTGTTCACCACATTCCCCAGAAGGTCCCATTGGGTAAGGAAGGGTCAGGATCTGTTCCTGGGGTAAGAAAGTACAGCCACCACCTCTAGCCCCAGCACTCCTGGCATTCTTGGCAGGGTCTCCTCACAGCCATTGTAGCTCTGCTGGTCCATAGCTATCTGCCATTGGAGACCAAGGGGCAGAACTAAGGGAGGGGAGGTCCCCTGAAAAGCCAGATCTGTGCCACAGAGAGAGGTGTTCTTTAATTATGACACCTGATGGGATGGGCACGAGTCCACAGGCAGTTATTTCTGAAAAATGCTTGTGGTTGTCCCCCAACAAAAGGTTGAAGGGCAGGGTACACAAAGACACCACAAAGAACCAGGAGATTGGGAGATTTTTAAAATATAAGCCCTTTATAATCTGAAAAAATGCTTTTTTTCTGCCAGCAGCTCATTTAAACATCGTGTTTTCTGGAGAGCTTTTCAGGGAACTGCAAAGATGAGTGCCATGAGAAAAGCATTACTTCAGAACATGTGATAAGCAAAGGGTTGGGGAGCTGCAGCTGTGCCTACAGTGTCAACCTCTGGCTCTTTACAGTTGTATCTGAGGACATATGAGGCAGCAGCACCCTGTCAGTATCCACAATCCACAATTTGAGTGCCACAATCAAACCAAGTGAGCAATCAGAGCCAGGCCATCCAGCATGTCTGCTCTGTGCAGGCCTCCTCACCCTGTCACTCCTTCTGCCATATGGAACCTCTACATCATCTTTGTCCTATCATGAAGTTGCAAAAGGCAGACAGCAGCTGGAGCTGGTTCCACTGTTGCCCTCTTTGCACTCTTCCAAGCCACAAGAACACCCTCTGAGCTGCTTCTGATGCCCAGCACCAAGCCCACCTCACCATGGCCAGGTTGGTATCTTCCAGACCGTGTGGTCAACAACTCATTAGCTCATTCCAGCCCTGCACCACAAGCTGGTACAAACTCTCCTCTTCTGAGCCTACATTCTGGTTGGATGGCAGACACTATTGCCTTCAGGTGATTAGCCAGACTCTTCAAAGCACTGGCCTTCCAGCCATCCATGTAACTTTCCTGTAAGCCTGTGAGGTGATAGGCCAAGTAGATTGCTTTCATTGCCAGCCACCATATATTCATGACAGCCTCTCTTCTTCAGGAGGCATCTGATTGTGCCAGAAACATAGATAAGAATCATTCTCACTTGATGTGGTCCACACTAATGATAATCATAGGGGATAGTACTGCAACATATTCCAGGCCCTCAGGTAGTAACTACCAGTGTTAATAACTCAGTTTTTTCTTTCATAATCATGCTGTAGGTGTGATGCCTAAGTCAGATAGTGACTTTACCCAACAGCACTATATTGCTGAGGCATGAGGCTATGGAAAGTGAGGATGGCACTGTAAAGCAGGGGAAAGTTGTGATATTGGGAGGAGGTGTGATATTGGTGAGCGGCTAGTGCTGCAGAACTGTGTACCCCTCAGGGCATTACACTTTGGTTTTACTCCTTTATTTAGAAGACACTAAAACAGTCTGCCAAGATGATGCTGCTGCTGCTGCATCTCATACCGGGAGAAAGACCCACTCTTAGAGTCCTGAACCTTCTTTTGGTCTTGATCAACCCCTCCCTATCAGCCAGAGCTGCAGAAGCAGCATGATTTGTCTGAAAGAGTGCTGAGCCACTGGACAGCACAGGCCTGACTGTGTGAAGGCCAAGCTCAATGGCAGCATCCCCAGAAGGCTCAAACCAAGCCTTTGGGTGCTTTGGGTAGTCAGACCAAGGGGATTGAAGGTAGAGTGCCCTGGGAAAACACTGTATTCAAAGCAGGATTCTTGCTCCATGAGAGGATGTTTGACCACACTCAAGATCTACAACTTTTTTACTTTGCTCTGATATTGTCTGTATTTATTGTCCAGACCACTTGTAATGCAGCTGAGGCCAGCAGGCAGCAAACAGGTGCCAGTTTTGCCATTCTGTGGTCCTACACATGTCCTGTGGTCCTACAGGAATTCTGTCCCTAAGCAAAGATGGTCACATACGTCCTTCCAAGGAAAAACTGGTACCGTGATATTTCATGGCTCCGGTCTAACACGAAGAGGATTGTGCAGAGCATCTGAAGCGGAATGCCACCAGTGGGAGCCCTGGAGCAGGACTGAGATGTCGCTCTGCTGTCCAAATCAGGCACATCTCTGGGATATGTGTTAGAGGTGGGCTGCTCCGATTGGATGTGTCCCCAGCTAATCACCCCTGCTTCACCAGCACTCTCCTGTTATCCCAGATGATGTTATCAGGACGGGAGAAGGAAATGGAGACACAGGGAGATGTGCTTTGAAAGTGCCCCGGGACAGACCTGCCCCCTGGACAGAAGATTGCTTTGTCAAGAACACAGTAAAATTATCCACTTCCTTACAAATGATCCCCAGGGGCGTCTGTCTGTCCATACTTTGCCAGGGAACACTCTTCCCACCAGTGACCTGCTCATAACAGATCTCTCCAAGAGCAGTTTCCAGTACTTCCCAGCTATTTCCAGGTGAGGTTTCTGAGTTAAGAAACCACCCCAGCATGGCACGGCACAGCAGTGGGCCGGCCCAAGTGGGTTCATCATGAGGAGGACATACTGGGACATCAGGAAGTACTGGGATAATGTCCCCTGCTTAATCTTAATACGTGGGGCCATATGGTGTTATTACAGTGGCATTAATTATATGTTTATGTGATCTTGTTGGGATAATAATTCAAAGATGAATGGACTTAGATATCCCAGCTGCTGATGTTATTGTTGGGATATGGCTTGATGAGCAGGTTCTCTAGTACATTTCCATAAATATCCCAAAGATGCTTTCTTCATTCTTTTTAACACTATTTTCATCTTCATTCAACATGCTTTTGTGGCTGTGAATTACTTCCTCTGATTTCAATGTGAGACACTTCCTAACCTCTCTGAAACTACTTAGGAAAAATACTAAAATGGTGTTTTATCTCTTACACCAAAGCCTGAAAGCCAAGAAATTTTAAACTTCATACAGTTGGGGGCAAAAATATATGTCTTGGGCACTGTGTTGTTAAAAGCCTGGAAAGGGTTTTTAAGTTGCTGTATTTTCTCATTACCCCATTAAATAGAGGGCCTTATCTATCTATCTTGGTTCTCTCCTAAAAATGCTTGCAGAAGAAGCATCAAGAGGGGTCCTTGAAAAGGGATTTTTTTTCTCAGAATGCTTTTAATTCTGTAGACTTTATAATTTTCTTACTATCTCTTTAACTCAAGTTAAGCCTGAGGCTTCTTGTTTTTCTTGAAGACAATCTCGGTTCCCATTCCCACCCCCCAAAAAGTCTCAGAAGTGCTCTTCAGCAGGTCAGAATTGAGAAAACTTATCTTTTTTGACAGCTTGATTTTTAAAAGCTTGAATTAACTTGTGAAGACTATAAATTTGATCATCTTTCTATACCAGAAAACCCAGGATGATTGCTGGGGTGAGGGGACTTCCTAGGAGGACATTTTCGATGGGAATAATCACGGAACAGCTTCTGGATTGCAGACCAAGCCCTCGGAGGGGTCTTTGGCAATGTTTTTTCCGTGTCTTGGGCCAGAGGAGGTAGCTCGGCTCTGCTAGGCGGCACCTCCGGGGCACCCCCGGGGCACCCCTGGGTCCGTGTTCGCGGACCGGGGCCGGGGCGCTCGGCAGCAGAGGGCAGCAGAGGCGGCGCTGGGAGCTGGTCCGCTGCCAGGCTGTTCGCAGTCCGGCTTTCTATTCCCCGCTCCTGCCTCCCTCCTCCTCCTCCTCCCCCCGTCCCGCCCGCCCCCGGCTCCCCGCCGGCCGCCGCTCCGAGCTCCGCCGGGCTGCCCGGGCAGGGACGAGCGCACGGAGATGTGAGTCGGGGCTCGGGGGACGGGGACGCGCCGGCACAGCCTTGGGGGAGGGTGGGATTAGAGCGGGGTCGTGGGGGTTAGATCTTTCCAGGAAGGGGAATAGGACAACGGGGTTAAGCTGCTGCTCTGGGCAGTGAGCTTGTTTCGGAGGAACACAGAGGGCAACAGGGGAGATGTGCAGAATGAGAGGAAAAAAGAATGTGCCAACATTTGGAGGACAGAGATGGAAACATGACTGGGTAGAGGACTGCCCAGGAGACACTAGCAGGATTGCTCCACTGCAAACTGAGCTTGAGAGTTTCAGATCCTCCCCAAGGATCCTAAACTAGCGATAACTCGAAGCAACCCGCTGGCCCAGGGTCAAGTGGGACCAAACTTCTCCTGGTTCTATAAGAATCAGCCCTACACCTTCTGGGAACGTGCAGACCTTACCCAGGGAATTCACCCATGCTTCCTGGGTTGATTAATTTCTCTGTAGAGACTACTACAATGGCTTGCTGGAACCTTGTTAGTGCTGGTGTCTTCATTTCAGCTGCCCTTCTTGTTCCTGAGTGGTCCCAGCCAGGAGTTGGTCCTGCAACTAGGCCTCCGGTGTTTGCACTTGTGTTTGCATTCCTTTAGACAGTGCATAAGTCAGTTGTGAAGTCTCTTCTGATTTTGAATGACATAATTTTGTGCAATATCATGGTTTATTTGTTGTGTTCACAGGCATATTCCTTGTCTCCCATGGGCCTTCCTCTTTATTGGAGTGATCGGTTCCAGTCCGGTCCCAAGAGGTTCTCCCCTTTTTGGGGAGATCAGATCCCCCAGTTATCCCAAGCCATATCCCAACAATAACATCAGCAGCTGGGATATCCAAGTCCCAAAAGGCTATGTGGTGAAGCTGACCTTCAAATACTTTGACCTGGAACCATCTGAGTCCTGCTTTTACGACTATGTTAAGGTAGGGGCATAGACACCTGGGCCAGGCGGTGCCTGGAGATGGCAATCCAGTGGCCACCATGTGCAATGGCTCCTCTGATGCTTCCCACAAAGGAAAGGGAAGGAGTTAAACATAGAAATGGGAGGAGCAAGCACTGACAGCTCAGGGTTGGGTAATATCGGCGCGTGGAGCAGACTCAATCTCATGAGGCTACACTGATTTCACCTTAACTTTGACAGATCAAAGCAGACAAGAAGGACTTGGGCCGGTATTGTGGCCGGCTTGGGTCAACCACAGGCAATCACCCGGGAAGAAAGGAGTTTGTATCTAAGGGGAACAAGATGCACTTAGAATTTCGCTCTGATTTCTCCAATGAAGACAACGGCACAGTGATTCCCTACAGGGGCTTCCTGGCATATTATAGAGCTGTGGGTGAGTAGGAAATACCCTCGGCACGCAGAAGGAAAAGCCTGTGTGGCTCCAGCCACTTTCCCTCCTTGCCAGGCAAATAAAGAGAAGCTTTAGGCAAGGATATGGATCTCTAAGTACTGTCAGTGTACAGCAGGGAGGTTTAACACTTTCCTCCCCTTGCCCCTTCACTTCCTGTGTCTTCAGATCTGGATGAATGTGACCCTAACAATGCTGCCGAGAGCAACGACAGGCCTCAGTGCCAGCACTTCTGTCACAACTATGTGGGTGGCTACTTCTGTTCTTGCCAGATTGGCTACCAGCTTCAGAGTGACCACCACTCCTGCAAAGGTAAGGAGAAATTTTAAAAGATCAGAGGGTTCCAGTGAAGGAGCCCTTCATGCAGTAAGGGTGGGAGAAGTGACTTGGGAAGCAGATGACGGGGCTGCCGAAGGCACAGCCCCACTATGTGACCTCTCCTTTCTTCCTCTTCACCAGTGGAGTGCAGCAGTGAGTTGTTCACAGAAGCATCTGGGTACCTGAGCAGCCCTGAGTACCCCCAGCCCTATCCCGAACACCTCCGGTGTAACTACAGCATCCGCCTGCAGAAGGGCCTGTCTATCTCCCTCAAGTTCTTGGAACCCTTTGAGATTGATGATCACCAGCAAGTCCACTGTCCTTATGACCAGCTCAAGGTACTGAGATTTGTGGAGGCCTGGGGGCCTGTTACCAAAATGCCTCAACCCTGGAGGGGACAACACAAGAGAGGAGAGATGCCCCTCTAGATAAAAGGAAAACCTTATTCCCACAGCCCTTTACAACCACACGTTAATACCTTTTGGGTTCTGATATTCTAATGGCTCTGTAAAAATTGATATCACCTGTGTTCAGCCCCTGTTTACCATTTATGTACCCTACCTAGAATGTTCTTCCTTCACTTAACCCTCATTAGCTTTGTTTTGCCACATTGTTTCACCCCTGTTCTCCCATTAGTTGTCCCTGTCCTTAGCAAGCCCCCTGCACCACTTTCCCTTGTCCCTATTGGATCTTGGCCCTCAGACCTGCCCCTTTTGCTCTGTATTTAACCCTGTGCCCTTAACCTGATCCTGGTTCTCATCCCTGAGTTCATTGGAGGCTGTTCTTGTCCCTGGATCCTTTGAATAAACAGTCTTTGGAACTCAAGCGAGGACCCATCCCTTCACCTTTATCGTCAGCAACATTTAGCAGTGCTCTCCAGGCCCTGAGAACACTGATCACTCATGGGTTTGTTGCAGCATGCACCAGACCTGGACAGGAATCATGGGGACGCTATTCAGATGAGAAATACGGAATCAGTACAAGCAGAATGCCCCAGCACAAACGACTGAGCCCCTGTCTCTCCCTCAGTGCATTTAATTACCACTGTACTGGGGTCAGAGGGTCTGGGTCATAGGCCCCTGTGAGTGAATAAAAATGCCCTATCCTTCTTTTAATTTCCCTTTGATTTGATCTCAGGGGTTGCTAGCTCTGATGCCCAGATAAGGGAGAAGCAGAGTTTGTGGAAGGCACTCTGGTAAACGTGGTCTGGGTTGAAGCAGGTATACTGAGGCAGAAAGGCATGTGTCTTTATTGAAATATTTATTGAAATTTATTGAAATACATGTTTTCCTCATCAGATCCAGGCACGAGGGAGAGAGATTGGTGAATTCTGTGGCAGAGAACCACCTGGCATCATTGAAACCAACAGCAATGAGGTGGACATACTCTTCCTCACTGATGAGTCAGGGTTCAGCCGTGGCTGGAAGATCCACTACACCTCAGAGAGTAAGAGATTTCTCCCCCAGAGGCTACTATAGACAACTGGCACTAATTTTTCTATGGATTTGGATGGATTTGCTAATCCCAGTTTAATCTGTCCCACTCTCTAACAGAAATACGGTGCCCACAGCCTGTTCCACGGGATCAGTTTACCATCATCAGAGACCTGCAGCCTGTGTATCAGTTTCAGGACTATTTTGTTGTCAGCTGCAAGACTGGGTATAACCTGATGGAGGTGAGATCCCTTCTCCACTCCCTTCAGCCACCTTCTGTTTTGTCTTCAGTTTGTGTCTTTCACCTTTCAGTTAAATTTCCTTTGGAGATTTCACTCATGGCAAAGCTCTTGCAATTTCTGTTCCTTCTTTGCTTCTCTCCAGTGGTTTCTCTTTTTCTAGCTCTCTTCCTTATGCAGTTACTCTTTCATGAAGCCCTGGTAGAAGACTAAAGATAAAGATCCCAGGGAAAGTTGGTAAACAAGAACACCTCTTTGGAAGGATACAAAATCAGGAGATGAAAGCAGAAGATTCTACCTGCCTCCCTTGCCATCCTATTGCCAGGGCTGGGTAGCACTTCTGACTCATCATGGTTTCATAGCTGCTGGCTGCTGGTATCTTGGCCTGCTGTGAAAAATGTGTAGCCTGTGGCAAATACAGGATAGAGGGAAGGCAGGAGGAGACAGCAACCAGAACAGACTGCAGAGGGGCAAATGTTGGACAGCAGGGAAAAGATGGGCACAGAGAATAATATTTTAATGTGGAGAAGGAGTTAAAGGCTCTGTACAACCAACAGATGTTCTTGTCTCCCATGTAGGGCGACCGAAAGCTGGTGTCCTTCACGGCTGTCTGCCAGGCTGACGGCACATGGCATCAACCCATGCCCCACTGTGAAAGTGAGTGATCTTAGAATGAGAATAACATCCCTTGCTGTGGCCCTCCAGGAACATGGGAAATTCAGCCTCTCTGACTCACTTTGTCCATGCCATAGCCTCATGGATGTGCTGCCTGTGTGGACCTGTGGAGGTCCACCACTGATTCACATTTTTCTACTTGCAAAAATTCAAATGTTTTTCCTCCTTTACAAAAATGCATAAAATACCACTCAAAAATTACTATGATTTTGCAAGGTTTAAAAGCAAAAGAACCTAATCTGGGATCCGATTTGGGACAACCTCTCTTTGCCCGCTGTCCTAAATGGTCCTTCACATCATGGCCCCAATGCCTAGACTTTCAATCAGTCTGCCTTTGATTTATGTCTTCTTTTTTATTTTTTCTTTCTTGCAGTTGTGAATTGTGGCAGCCCTAAAAACCTGACCAATGGTGCATTCAGCTATGTTAACAAGTCTGCAAACAATGAGTACCAGTCAGTGATCTCATACCGGTGCAATGAGCCCTATTACCACATCGTCACCGGAACGGGAGGTGGTGAGTCCTAATCCCACACAGACACCCAAACCTGTGCCTGGAAAGAGCCTCTCACGTTTCCAATTAGAATTGTCTCTTCTCCCCAGGCTTAGGGCTTGTGCTCTCCTCGTGTGAAGACTCTCCAGTCTTTTCTTGACCCTGCAGCGTATCTCTGGAGTCTTCTTGTCTCAGCCTGTTTCCACTCTGCTTCGTTCCTGGAACCCATTATATTCCTCTTCTATGCTCCTCTTAACTTCTGTGGAAGGTCTTATTCTCTCAGCTGTAGTCATGATTCATTTTTTTCTAGTGGATTTCATTCTTCTCCGGTGGATTTCATTTGAGGCATGGTGTCTGAGAATCACCAAAGTTCATAAAACTCACTGCATCAGTCCAAGTTGCTACAAAGGCAAATAAATAAACACTCCACTCTAGTGTCATGCTGTTTAGCTCTTTGGAATATTGCTCAGCTGCAGAGATATCTAAGAGCTAAATAACACACTTGCATAAAAATCTATCTTAATGCAGCAGCTCAGAAAAATTAAGTCATCGTTCAAAACCTTCTTTTTTACACCTGAGACATTATTGATTATGTAGGACCTTTGATTCCAAGAACAGCATAAGGAATTCATGATTTCCTTGTCTTGGCTGCTCATTTAGCTTCAACAAGAAAAAAAAATATTTTTAATCTGAATCAGTTTCTGGACACATTTACCATCATGGACATGTGCTTGTGCTGCATGCTGAAGAGAGGTGGCATGCTGCTAAAGAGTTCTTTAAGTTGGTACTAATGTTCAATTTGATTATTCTTGCATAATAAAATAATAATAAAAGGAGTTTAACTCCTCCATACAGAGTCAGAGCTCAGTCTCATCTGAAGAAAAATCAGGAGCAAGCAAATATCAGCTCCAGCCAAATTCTGATGAGGAGTCATAATTTAGTCAATTGTGAAGGAGAACAGCAAACACTTTCTTAGAAGCATTTGCTTCAGTGTTAAGACAAATTGTATAAAAATTATTTTTAGTCACCAGCACAAACTTTCTAAGAAAAGCAAGAGTGTTGGAGGTAGTGGAGTTTGTGTTGAGAGGTGACAGGTGAGTCTGGCTGACCTGCAACTTAGGGTCAGAAATAGATCCTGAGCATGTACAGTAACTGACTCATCTGGTTCCCATTTCTGGGACAAACCACCTTGTCCTACTCTCTACAAACTACTGACACCAGAAGCTTGAATCTAAAATAAGATCAAACAGTGCTCTGTACACCTGTGGACTCGAAGATAAGACTGCACACAGATGGCCCTTCAACCTTTTCTTCCACAGTGCCTGAGCTTTACTGCTCCCCTGGAACTGAGGAGCTTCAAGATGTACAGATGGAAACTTTCTACACCCTACCACAGGCAGCTTTTCCTGGGAAAGAGTGCTTTGGGATGGAAGAGCTGAGGAACCTCTTGAAAATTATTCTATTCTATTCTATTCTATTCTATTCTATTCTATTCTATTCTATTCTATTCTATTCTATTCTATTCTATTCTATTCTATTCTATTCTA
>NC_031768.1:87143463-87161257 GCF_001522545.3 Parus major
ATTCCATTCTGTTTTCCCACCCCATGCCTGCAGTCCTGCGTCTCATTCCCTTCCCTCTCATCCCACAGACAGATTCACCTGCTCTCCTGAGGGAATCTGGCTGGATCAAGACGGTCAGAAGAGAATTCCATCCTGCTTGCCAGGTCAGTAGAATCTCTGATTTTGTCTGGTATTTTCTGATTCATGTTTACAGTCAGTACAGAACTGGGACAACATGCAGGGAGGGGAGTGAGGATAATGGTATCCATGAGGGAAAAGGGAAAACTATCCAGAAAGCCAAAATAAAGTGAAATCAAAGAGTGATGGTGAGGAAAGAGAGAGAAAAACCAGGACAAAAGAAGATGGGTAATGGTTTTCTTGTATTTCTCCACAGTGTGTGGGAAGCCAGTCCATCCTGTTATTGAATTCCAGCGGATCTTGGGTGGCAAATCAGCAGGGAGAGGCAATTTTCCTTGGCAGGCTCTGACTGCCATCAATGGACGAGGGGGTGGTGCACTCCTGGGCGATCGCTGGATCCTGACCGCTGCCCACACCATCTTCCCCAAAGGAGGAGTACAGAATAATGTGAGCCTGGAGCAGCTGGCAGAGGAGGCTGACATTTTCCTCGGCCACACCAACGTAGACGAGCTTCACAAGATGGGTAACCACCCTGTACGTAGGATCTTTATCCATCCAGATTTCAACCCTAAAGATGAGCACAACTTCAATGGGGACATAGCCCTGCTGGAGCTGAGAAACCCAGTAACTCTGGGCCCTACACTGCTTCCCATCTGTCTCCCAGATGCTACCAACACCTCGTTCTACACCCATGGGCACATGGGCTACGTGAGCGGCTTCGGTGTGGATAAAAATCGCATCTCAAGTGATTTGAAGTATGTGAGCCTACCAGCAGTTGCTCGAGAGAAGTGTCAGAGTTGGCTAGACAATAATAAGAAAGGTATCCCCATGGTTTTCTCTGAGAACATGTTCTGTGCTGGCTTTCTCGAAGGCAAGCAGGACACATGCCAGGGGGATAGCGGGAGCGTCTTCACGGTGTTAGACAGGGAAAGTGATCGCTGGGTGGCTACCGGCATCGTTTCCTGGGGAATCGGCTGTGCCACGGGCTACGGCTTCTACACCAAGATCCTCAGCTATCTGGACTGGATCAATGGGATAGTAAAGGAGGACAGGTCCTAGGAGCTGCTGTCCTACTAACCGAAGCACTGTTAGCATATCAATTTCCAGACACGGCAAATCATAGCCAAAGCTTTTGATGGTGTCCCAAAGGCTTTTCAAACTTGCAAAGCATGTAACCTTCACCATGAGCACTTCTGAAAGCTGCCATGCTGTTTGATTGTACCATTGGCAGCTTGGGGAATGCCTTTGTGCATGTTTGGGTTCATACAAATGTTAAAACAATGAAGCCTTAATCGTATCAGGAAACCTCATGACAGCAAACATGTTATGGTTTGAAATGCTGATGATATCATGAGACTATTGCAGTCTACTTTTGTAATCTCTTTTGTGGGAAGGTTGCAGGGAAGAAGACTTCCTTGAAGGATGGGGTGGTTTCTGCTGAGTACAGTGTGTGTGTAAGCCCATTGGCATCAGTGAGATTCTATGAATATTAAAATGCTTCCTGGATAAACCAGGTGTTTTATGGTCTTTTGTCTATGCTTTTAACAACTGAATATTCCTCACCACTGAAAGCAACTCATGGACTTTATATAGGGATTGCTTTACCTACCATTAAAGTGTTTCCAGTTCTGCAATGGCCTTTGGCAGCTCTGTCCCAAAATTATCATAAGGTTACCCGGTCTGAAACCCCAGGTGGCTTCAAGGGAGGCAAAAATAACTTGATGTGTGATGCCACATTCCAAAAACAGGGAAGGCAGCAATCAATCTCATGGAGAAAGGAGCTCAGGAAATTTTATTGATCAGAAGTTGAGGATGGATTTTTTTATACTATATGTAATAAAGCTTTAATTGCAAGACAGCAGCTCTAAAATGGTGCTGACTCAGAGAAAAGGTGACCTCTTTTGTCTAGTGGGTATTCTCTGGAGCTGTCTTCTGTCTTCTGACTAGAGTTTCTACTGCAAAATAACCTACTGTGTTCTTATGAGTCACTGAGAGAAACAAGATATAAGATCCTTGGTTACTAGTCCAACAATCCAATCATGTTTTGCTTGTTACACAAAACTGAAAGTGATTGAGCTGAGTACAGGATTCCATATGAAATCTCCCAAGAGCTGTACACATCCTCCTCAACATTTCTTAAACTCCTGTAAAAACTTAGGCTGGAAGAAGATGTCTGTCCAATCTACTGCTGACAGTGGGACTAACTTCAGAGCTTCAGGAAAAGTTATCAAGATATCTAGGGACAGCCTGTTGTGGCACTTGTTCCACTGCTGACCCACATGCTAGGAAAAAGCCCAACTGGAAATTTAAGTGTGTGAATACAGCAGTTAGATTCCCCCTCTTAGCTTCCTCCTCTTCAAGCTGAACAAACTCAGTCTTTCAGTACGTGCCATCTGTGACAGTCCCCTGATCAATCTCAGTGGAAGGATGTCTGTGAGTGATATAGGACCTAAAGGAGCAGAAAATTCCTCTAACACATGTAATATTCCTTCCCTAAATCAAGAGAAAATGGTGTTTTGGGAGAAAAATAAAGGTTGCTTTCTTTCCTAACACAGTAAAATTTGAAAAAAAAATAAAGCCTGAGGACAGGTGAATGAAATTCTTTTGAAGATGTCTGTTCTCTTCAGCTTAATTCAGAAGTCTGAAGTCCTCATTGCTGGTAATGGTTGATCAGTGAAATGGAACCATCTCAGAAGAACTTTATAAATACCCTGATTCAGAGGTGAGGTACTACAAGTTCCAGCTAGATGAAAGCTGGCAGGGTCAGAATATGATTAGACACTTGATTTAGGGAGTTTCAAGGAGAACTAGGTCTAGATTGAGAAGAAGAAAAGCATTGCAGACACAATAGCACATTGCACAAAAGGCAGTTTGGACATTCTTTAATGCTGTTAGATAGTCTGAACAGGTCAGGAAATACATAAATCAGAAACCAGGCTCCCTGGGAACCAACAATTATTCTCTCTTTTCTTCATGGAAACCTCCCTGTCTGGTTTCAATGGGGCACAGCTAGGTCTTCTCCAAGTGGGAAAAGATAGGATAGGAAAAAAAAAATGAAAGGAAGCAGAAGGAGTCTCTTTATTCAGAATAATGTCTTCCTTTTATGCTACTATGAGCAGAAGAAAGGGCATTTCCCTTCCCAGACATGATGACAGAGGGAGAAACAGATCCACGCTCCTGACTCTCCCTTCAGCATAGGCACGATGAGCTATAATGTGTTATATATTGCCCACTATATACACAGTGTGAACAGGGTCACAGACAGCCCAAACATGCAGCCATCCCATTTAGAAAGGGTGACGATGCTGAAAGGAGGAACAGCTATTTCTGCCGAGCTTCCTCATCCTCGTGCTCGCTCATGGTCTCTCTGATCCAGTCCACGTAGCGCGCCACCTTGGTGTAAAGACCAAAGGTGCCGCATTTTGGCCCCCAGGAGATGAGCCCTGCCACGTGGTACCGGGTGGCGTTCAGAGGATCCTGGATGGCATAGGCTCCACCACTATCCCCCCGGCAGCTGTCCTTGCCACCACCAGCACAGATCATGTTGTCGGTGAATATGTAAACAACAGAACCATCGTAGTTGTCTGGCTTCACAGATCGGCACTTGTCCATGTTCACCACGGGAATCTGGGCCTTCCAAAGGTCAGCAGGGAGTCTTCCTTTCTCTCTCTGGCCCCATCCAGCAATGTAGCCCAGAGTCCCTTCTTGCAGCTCATATTCAGGTGATTTACCAGGAAGGCAGATGGGTGAGATGTTTGGACCCATCTTCACGGGTTCCCTCAGCTTCAGTAGTGCAATATCATTATCAAAATCGATCCTGGTTTCTGTGGGCTCCTCCTTCCAATCAGGATGGATGAATGAAGCTTCGGGGACAAGCTTTTGGGCTTCCCACTTCAGGGATTCTCTACGAACATCGATTACCCCAGCATACATGGTGGGCTTGTCATAGCCCTCCAGCACGTGAGCTGCAGTCATCACCCATCTGTCAGAGATGAGCACTCCACTTGCTCTGGGGTCACTGAAATACACCTGCCAGGGAAAGTTGCCCTTTTCTGCACGGGTGCCTCCAAAAATCCTTCCTGTGTCTCGGATGGGATTACTAGGCACCCCACAGACTAGAAAGAAAAGAAAGAAAGAAAGATGGGATAAAGACCAGGTGGGAGAATTAGCAGTTACAAACAGAGGTTCTTTAGTACTGCTAAAAAGCCCACAGTCCCCGCTTCCTGTGTCCTCTAAATAATTTTTGAATCTGAGCAACCATGTTTATATTTTATGCCATGGAGGTTGCAATTAGTATTTACAGAGAAATCAAAGAAAATCCTAGAAAGAATACTATCAACACTCAATTTAGATTTAAAACGCTCATTCTCAAATTCGGTTTTCTAGAAAGCAGTTGTCACCCTGAAAGTGTTAGGTATGTCAAAGCTCACAATTTAATTGCCTTCTAGTTGGCATTTCTCTTTTGCTGAATTATGCTCTTTAGATAAAGGGATTGTCTTTGAAAAAGTACTTGTTTGATTTCCTAGATATATGACACTGTTCTTCAATTTTTATTGGTTTTTTTTGTGAAGTCCAGATACTCTCAGGTTAAGAGTTCAGGTTTGTCACTGATGTTTTACCATTTTGCCTCTGCATCCTCTAAGTCTGTAAAATCTTAAGCAGTGGGGGAATCTTATCTGTGGGTCTTCTGGGTGCAGAGATGCCCCATGCTTTTTGAGCAAAATGTTTGGTAACATTCTGCAGAATGTTAATAATAAGGGCATAAATAAGACTGGTCACTCTGACGTAGGTAGGAAACTGATTTCTTACCACATTGCCGTGTTTGCATTGAATCCTTGGACAGAAAATCAGAGATTAAGGAACCATAGCCAGCAGATGGCTTCTAATTTGCATGAAGCAAAATTTGTTAAAGAATTTCACATAATCATAGGAAGATTTAGGCTGGAAGATACTTCTCAGTGCCTTTAATTCAACCTGTTCCTCCCTAACTGCCCTCTCCAGTGTCCTCCTAACTCCAAAGCCAGGTTAGTCAGGCGCTCTGACAGGTAACTTCTGCTCATCTCCCAGGGTAGTGATTAGCCAGCCTCTTTGGACAGCAGTTCCAGTGCTATGGCGTAGCATTTTTCCTTAGATACAATCAGAATTTCATTTGCTGCAACTCAAGCCTGTCATTGCCTTTTATTGCTGTGTCCCACTGAGAAGAATTTGGTTTCATATTCTTTGTAACCTCCTCTCGGGCAGTAAATTCCCCAAGCTTTATCTTTCAATTTGCCTTTTTCACTGTGTACTTGTACAATCCAAATCACTGTCTAAGCTGTGACTGAACTTTCAAGAGAGTTGAATCTCCTCCACCTGGATCTTGTACTTTGCCAGTGAGGATCTGGGGCTTTGGAGGAGTGAGCAGGCATCATGTACAACTAGGTCAAGTCATGCTGCCTCTTCTACGAGGTTAAAGTGAAGAGTATACAGGTTTTAAAATTCTCTTTATCAGCTGGAAGTTAAGAAAAGAAAAATACAGAGATGAAAGAAGCAGTGTTCTTCATATGCTGCATGCACATACAGTATTTGGTAATACCTGGGACACATTTTGGTAGCTTTGTTCCCATCTCTTCATTGACCCATTCTCCACTGGCTGAACACTCATATATCACTTGGAAAACATGAGAGAAAAAAGAGTTCCATAAGGGCACAATCAGGAAGAATGCAGGGTTAATAACACTACTATATATGATATATCAATCTTATTTCCAAAGCAAGCATGGTTTGGTCAACATTACTGTTATCTCCCTACCTAGGGTGCTTCTATCCCTTTCTGGGAGAAACCTCATCTAACAATGACTCTAATTCTTGAGTCCTTTACTTTTCCACGTAGAACTCTGTGCTATGTGTGACAAAAACCTGCAAGGTTCACTCACAAGGCAAATGGAGACAGGACTTGCTAATGCATTTGAGGTCAACAGCCCAGGCATTGTTAGAGTGTATTAAACACAGAGGCAACACAAAACTACTGCCTGCAACCCCACACCAGCATAAAATCCCAGTCCCATTTCTGGTGCCAGAGCCATTTCTTAGGCCTTTAACCAAAGGAATATGACTGTGCAGCAGAGGCAATGCTCACCCTGCTCTTCGTTTTCTAGGGTGTAGTAGGGTGCCTCACACTGATAGCGGACAGCAGCCGTGTACAGAGGCTCGTGGAGTTCGGACACATACGAGGCTTGAGCATTGTCAACAGGAGGGGGATCACCACAGTTCACAGCTGTAGAGGAGAAACAAAAAGGATTAAATACAATCAAAGGAGCACCCTCACTCAACAACGTGATTATTTTGTATGACCACTCAGCTTCTCTAATCCCTGTGCAGTCATGGGGGCTCACTTTCTCTGTCCCTTCAGCATGCTCACATCCCAGTACTTCAGCATCCTCCTAGTCTGGAGACACAGTGGATCTAGAGCCTAAACATTCCATTCCAGTTCCCTTCCCACAGTACAGACACAGGTCACTTACGAACACAGCTCAAATGGGAGTTGCTCCATTCACCATTTTCCTGACAGCTGGAGAGAAAACTTGTGATGCTGTCTCGTTGCTAGGAAAAAAACCCAACATGATCCATGTAAGTCTCTGGACATGAAATATATCTGACACAGGTGATCCAGTGGAAGGGCCTCAAAATACTGCAGTGGCTGGAAGAGGTTTCCTCTTACTACTGCTGTGTTGAACACTTTGGGTTCCCAAAGGTAATCAGGGCCCCTGATGGGAATGGCCTCAAGATGTCGCTGAGCGGGACAGAGGGGACATATGTTTTTTTATTTCACTTACCCTCACAATTTCGTATCCTTCCACACAGGTCACCTTCACAATGTCCTTTAAGATATACCTGTCCTTCTTTGGGTCAAGAACAGAGTTGGAGATGACACTCATGGGACAGGTTACAGCTTTGAAAAGATAGGTAAAAATCAGTGATGAATTGGTTCAAGATTTCCTTTCCTTCCAGCTCCCAGCTTCTTTCTCCCCAGTGATTTTTTTCCCTAAGTAAGCAGGCATATTCTTACTCAATACCAGCAGCTGTGAACAGGTTAACATGCTGTTGTGCCATGAATGTGACCTGGGACAAACCCTGACCCTAACTCAGCAGCAGAGCGAACACATTCCCAGGCGTTTACTCACGGTCCCCATAGTAGCGTATTTTCCAGCCTTTGTGCTGTGTGCCCTGGTCTGCCTGGAAGATTATGTCAAGAATGTTGCTCCTGGTTTTGATTTCAGGAGGACCTGGGAATTTGCTGCCACAATAGGGACCGAAACGCTGTTCTCCAGAGACAATCTGGGAAAATACCGAACAAGAATAAATGAGAGATGCCAAATGTATTGACAGAGCTATTAAAATACACACTCAATACATATTCAAATGTATTCCCGCAAACTCCAAACACCAACATAATTGAAAATAAAGTTAAGCAGTCCCAAAGTGTTCTCAACATGAGGAAATTGATGTGAGATCCAGAGCACCCTGACTCCTAAGCTCCCTAAGCTGCACACCTACTGTTAAGCTGTCGTGGCAGATCCCGTTGGCGTCGGCTGGCTCCACGTCAAAGTCCTCGCTGCGGATGGTCAGCACCACAAAGTAGCCTGGGCTCAGAGCCACTCGGTAGTCACACCGAGAGTTCTCTGGGTACAGGTTGGGGTAGTTGGGGCTGGCAATCTCCCCTGTTGGCTCAGTGAAGACATTGCCACTGCAGTTCACTAGGATTAAGGAAGGGACAGGAGTAGATTCAGAAAGGAAATGGTCCGTGTGTGCACCTGAAAAGCTCTCCCTCTTCCACCACATTCCCAGTCTGCACAGATACCTGCAATAACCATGTCACAACATTGCATCTTCCCCAGAAGCTGAAGCCAGGACCTCTCTATCCAGTTAGCCAGGGACTTTAACTCCTTTTTACCCTCCACCTGAAATTTAGGTTTCCTTTTCTCATGCTTGGGTCCTCATATTATACTCCTTTCAACAAGTACCATTTGTGATCTTGCAGCATTTTGGTTCAAGCCAAGCCATTGGCAATTTTTGTGTCCTTAATTGTCAGAGATTTAAAGAGTCACAGATAGCAGTATGCTAAGAAAGGTTTCTATCATAGTCTTTAAAGAAAGTCGCTCAGTAGTTTCTTAATTCTCAGGAATAAAAATAAAATTGTTAGGAATATGTTAATAGAAATTCCCCAAAACCACTGTCTACTGCAGTTCAGATTTGCATTGGGATGGGATTTTCCCCCAAAATATACCTGTCACAAATGGCTAAGAAGGTTGATAAAGTCTTCCAAGTGCAATATGTCACTTGGCCTAAATTAATTCTTGCTGTTGACCACAATTCATGCACCTTTCTTACCTCCACAAGTTTTGTTATCTTCATAGAGAAAATAATCTGGTGGACAGCTGCAGAAGTAACCTCCAATATAATTATTACAGTAATGACTGCAGGGTTCATCCACAAAATCCATGCACTCATCCAAGTCTGCAAGGGTGAAAAGATGAATCAGCCAAATTAGGAGAGGGCCCTGAGGGCAGGAGGAACTGAAACAAACACTAGTGGACAGCAAGGAAAAGACATGTCTAAGACGGTATTTATACTGGCCATACTGGAAACCATCTCTGTCTGCTGGGATCTCTTTATATAAGGCATTTCTGTAAGAAAAACCCTTCTTGTCATCTTTCCTCCCAGCCTGGACACTACAGAGATTCAGAGGAGGCTGTTTTAACCTTACCCACAGCAATGTAGTAGGCAGCAAAACCAGTGAAACGCTCCTCATTGGAAAAGTCTGATTGGAATGTCATAGTGAGGGTGCTGTAAGGGACATGAAATTCCTCCACAATCTGGGAGCCTGGGGCACGATGTTTCTTCTGCCCACAAAGCACGCCTTCAACATAGCCACCAGACACAATCTGCAGAGGAATTCAGAGACACCTCACCTCGCTACTGCAACATGTGGAATTACCAGTGCTTGAGTCTTTCAGCTTTTAGGTGCTCAGGTGCAGCTGAATGGAGGCCCTGGACAGCCAGTTTCATGATATTCATAAGACACTTCAAGAGTGCTCCCTCCTACTGTCTTCCCAGTGAAATACTTGTCTTAATTTCTCAGATACAAATTAATCCACACTGTTGACTGTTAACATCCTTTCTTCAGGCCCACTTGTACAAAAAAACCCACCAAAACATTGTATTTCAAAGCAGCAAAACCAACAATGAGAGTCCACAGAGCAGCCTAACAGGCTCATTGGTTTGTTGCAAAAGGACACGGGTTATTACAGAGCACACTCATCCCTCTGTCCCGCCTTGGTCTTCCTCAAAGGTGTTCTGGTGCTGCACTTGACCTTACTGCCCCTTTTCACACAGAACTATGGCAAGATAGGATAGTCTTGTTTCTGTCTCTTTGTGTGGAAGTGCTTGATCTTTTGTGCCTTTTGTGGGACAACATAGAGCAGAGCTGGTTTTAAGAAATCTGTGGTGCATAGATACAAAAAAGCCTGTTGTGCAAGGGACCACAGCACTTTTTCTGAGTGACCACTATCCCTACACAGATGGATTATTTTTAACCTCCATCTTTTCCAAATAATTCCTGTTTGAAATAAATCATCTATGGCTAGTCATCCATTAATTCCAAATAATTTCAGGCACAGATGACTATTGTATGAAGAAAATGGTCTTTTTACACCTGCACTTCAATGGCTAGGAATATGCCCTGCAATGGAGATGTGTCAGTCATGGCTAAGGCTTTTCCTAAGAACATGGAGAAACATGGGATTGGGGGGGGCATAAATTGGACACTCAGTTGGCAGACAACACTCACGTGGTTATAAAGCAAACTTGAATTGGTTTCATGACTGCTAGTGGAGATATACCCAGTCATTTGGACTTCTTGGAGCTCAGAACAGGAAGGCTGTGCATAACCCCTCTTCCAGCTCTGAGCTATGTGCACAGCTTTGCTGCTCTGTGCTCTAACCTGCTTTCTTGTCTTTTTCTCACCAGAGGACATGGACAGTACCTTCACAAAGTCATATTCGCAGTCCTGTGATGGTTCAAGATCCAGATGTGTGAAATAAAGGTGAATACCATATCCCAAAGGGACCTGGATTTGCCAAGTTTTGTTCACATCATTGGGATACCCCTGAGGATAATTGGGTGACAAGATCTCTCCATACATAGAGGCCGCATCAGCCCAGACAGGGAGACAGAAGAAGATCAGGGACCTGAGGAAAGAGAAGGGAAGGTGACATTGCAGTAGTGTTCTCCATTTCCATATGTGCACAGCCCCAGTGAACAAGCTAGGCTTTGGCTGCACACAGCATGCAGCAGAGCTCCTGGCTCCAGAGTTTGAAGGACCAGTGCTGTGGCTGTGTGAGGCTTGTCTTCCTCCTGTAGCTTTTCACACGGGAATACAACCTCAGTTGTGCTCTCTGCTTGTCTCACTCTCTGTAAGAGTTGGTAAAGCTGAAGGAGCTGAACATAGGGATCATAAGTGCTCTTCCTTACTCATTGCACTGTTCTGGAGGGTATTTGGGCTATAGATACATTCAGATTTGAAAATCAATAGAGTCTTACAGGGAAAACAGATGATTTATAGAATGCAATTACTAATAAACCTTGAGATTTAGTAACTCACCACATCTGGAAAAAGCAGTTCTTCCTTTCTGAAAACCTCCAGGAATTGGACTTTGGAGCTACACTCTGGGACAAAAAACTGTGATTGGTTAATGTTGCCTGTGTGTCTGCGTGCCTGCTAAACAGGTTGAAGACCCTAAAACCCCACCCTGGGGAGACTAGGTCAAGGTTTTGCCTCAAAAGCAAGTTTATATCTCTTCCTGCACAGAGCAAACCCAAGCATCAAGAAGGGAGGCTAAGATCCATAAGGACAAAATCTCTGTCTTGGTACTCACCAGTGCTCACACTCTCCCAGTTATGACCATCAGTGAATCCAGACACCGTGCTGGTGCACAGCAAATTCAGACAGAGAACACGTTGCTCAAAAGTACCCAATCCATTCTTCCCAGCACCTCAAAAATCGTGCTAAGACCCCGGGGGTGGGAAGCGCCTTGTCCTGACTCTTCTAGCTGTCAGACAACGACGCTGGGGAATATCCTCCTTTCTCTTTTCTAATACCCGCAATATTTACCTTCTCTCCATAGTTCACGCCTGGTTTTCTTGCCTCTTCCTTTCTCTTTTCTTTCTCTCTTTTTTCTTCCTGTGCGCGCCCTCCTCCGAACTAACCCAAAGCTGAGTTCTGGGGGAGGGAGCTCTAATCCGCAATATCGCAGCACCCTCTATCTGTGGGATGCGGCTTCCCAGCCTTCCCTCTAGCGTGAGATGTTGGCTTGGAAAGCTCCCGGCAGGAAGGGGAATTCCCAGAAAGTGTTGCACAATCCTGTTGGCTGGAGCTGCCGTGGGGAGCGCACCGGTCTGGTTGTATTTTCGGGAAATCAGATGACTTTGGGGAAAAGGGAGGGGAATAGAGTTTTCGGCTGCCTTCCCGCTCCTCTTCGTTCCCTTCCCTTTTTAAAGTTGGGAACAACATCCAAAGGGTGTAGAAAAGGGAGAGTCCAATGCTTCTGCATAGAAAACCCTGATTGATCAGCATGTCCAGAGATCCCCTTGGTGAAGTTCAGCCACTTCTTACTGCAACCACAGGGCTGCTGCTACTGCTCCTCATTGGGTGCTTCAGAGACCCTTTTTTAGGGGGGAATAAAAAGAAAAAATAGTGGTCTATTCAATGTTCTGCCTCTCTGAGGCGATCAGCAGGAGTAGGAGTACATGGTTTTTCTGGGTTCTGTATGGGGACACATTTAGGACTAGGAACACACAATTACATCTTTATTTACCAAGGGAGCCTCATGTAAGAAAGAGCATGTTCATCACAGTTATGTTCATCAGACTTAGCCCTGCAGCAAGTTAGGTCTAGGAGCCTTGCAGAAAGGAGTTCAAAGACTTAGACCAGACAGGACCCTTAGCCCAGCCAGTGCCCACAAGCCAAGACCAAAACACAAGCTAAAATATCTGTCACTAATACTCTAGGAACCCCCTCCTCCTCACAAATCAGCTGCACTGGGACTGGACTATAAATGAAAATCTAAAATTCCATTACAGCCTCTACCCTTTACAGCCAGCACAGCACACTCCAGAGCTTGTTGTAGACAGGAAAGAAAGTGCTTCAAGTTTCAACAGGCCATAGGCAAAGTGCATTAGCACAGCCCATCTGAAAGATTCCTTTATATTGTCAAGGGAGAGAAACACCTCCAGATGAATCATAAGTGACTTCATTGTAGTCAGGATAAAGGCTTTGCTTGAAGCACATGCCTAGTCTGTTTTCTTTGTCAAAATGAGAATGGAAAGAGAAAGAAAACAGTGTCATCTCACTTTTGATGCCTCTTGGGAGCACAGCTTGATGTTTTGAACTGGAATTTTGAGAATAGGAAAACAGTGATGAAAGATACACAATAAATCACAGGGAGATATTTTCTCCTCTGAGCTGTGCAATGTAAAAACCCTGTCAGTGACTCTTGAAGCCACAATCATATTTGAAAATGAGCATGGTGGAAATAAAATGAATGTGAATTGATATATTATGCATGTCATTTCATTACAAGGGAATTCTGTATTTTCATATAAATCTGACTCATCTGTACCAGTGGTAGATGAATATGTGTATGAATATTAATAATTCTTTATAAATTAATTAAGAAATATGTATTATTAATCAATTCATTTCTGTTAATTAAGAAATAGATTGCTGAAGATAGTTAAAGAAGTAGCTGCATTTTTTCTGGTCACATAACTGCATGATGCTAACTATTTATGCAGCAGACCAGTAATATTGATATATACTTACGCTGAATATATATACAACATTTGATTGCATTTTCATAAATCTGTATTGTTTTTTCAACTCTTTAGATGAAACAGTTAGGTAATACATTTCACAATTCACTACATCTTTGTCAGATAACAATTTAAAAGAGGCAAAATCATGCCATTAAGGTTAATAAGTGATAACATTAAATTCACCATTGCAATATAATTCTGCTCAGAGGTATGCACATTCTCTTAAATTCCTAAATTACATGACCACATACTACTTTTCCCAAATTGCATAAGACAATCCTTTTCTTAAAATGACTCAGAGTTGTGTAGCTGTAACCTTTCTGCCAGATGTTATGAAGCGCAGTAGTGTTCCAGGTTTCATAAAATTACCATTTAAAACAGGCTTGACTGGCTTGTCTTCCCCCAGGAAGTTGGGAAAAAAAGTTCTTCCCAAGTTCTTAAGAAAAGTCACACACATCTCCATCTGGAAACACTGAGTCAGTGCATTAAAAAAAAAAGGGCATAAACATCAAAAGAGAAAACAACATCAATTAAGTGAACTGAGGGAATACAAGTAACAGGGAATCAAGGATATAGAAGTAAGAACTAAAATATCCTCAATTTACCATGACCTTGGCAGTAATTTGCCTGTTTCCCATTCTGCCAATAAGAAGGTTTTGTGGGTTTCTTGCACACTGCACTTCCCACCTCCCTCTTGTGACCAAGGCCAGTTTTGGTGCCAGTCATTAAACTGGGAGCCTTTGATAAAGCCCAGGAAAACCTGGCAGTGCAGGTGGGTTCTGGCTCAGAACCATTCAATACAATTTGCTGATTTTTACAATTCTCTGCAAACAGTGCCAGGGGGATTTTCACCAGATTTTCTTCACCTCTTTTATTGCCTCCATCTCATTGCAAAGCCTCCACCATCTCCCAGTAAAACCTGGGACCTGGGAACACTCTACCTCAGTGCTCTGTACCACACTGAGATGCCTGCTGCCTTCTGACTTCCTTCCCCTACACCCCTGGGTGTTTCATCCATTACAGTAAAATATTCCTAAATACTTGGGCTTACTTTCACTGAATTATGGAATGGTTTGGGTTGGAGGGGACCTTAAAGGTCATCTAGTTCCAGCTCTCCTGCTATTGTCAGGGACTTCTTCCACTGGAGCAAGAAGGGGCTCAGACCCCGTCCCACCTGTCCTTGAACACTGCCAGGGATGGGGCATCCACAGCTTCTCTGGGCAACCTGTGCCAGTGCTTCACCACCGTCATAGCAAAGAATTTTCTCCTAATATCCATTCTAAACTTACTTTTCTTCATGTTAAGGCCATTCCACATTGTCCTATCATTACTTGCCTTCTAAGAAGTCCCTTTCCAGCTCTCTTGAAGCCCCTTTAGTCACTGGGAGGTGCTACGGTGAGGAAGGACCCTTCTCTTCTTCAAGCTGGGCAAGCCCAGTTCTCTCAGCCTCGAAACCCCTTGACTGTAAACTGCAGTGGCGACATTCCCGCGGCAGGAGAACCCGCCGGTTCTCCCGGACTCAAGTCCCGTCCGGCCGGTCCCGGCGGCACCGAGAGGCGGCAGCAGAGACCGGCGGGTCCCGTGGAGTCCCGGCCCCGGGAGTGCCCCGCCCGGCCCCAGAATGGATGTCGGGGGTGATGACTCCCCGGACCCGCCCTGGGTGACACCTCCCGGTCCCGGCACGGAGTGTCCGAGCCCACCCGCCGGTACCGGGGGCCACCAACTGCGGCTGCCCCGCTTCGCGGAGCGGGGCTGGGGGAACGGAGCCGGCGGTGCCTGAGAAACGGGGTCTGACTTCGCACAGGACAAGAGAGGATGGCCTAAATCTCCCAAGGTTTAGGCTGGATATTAGGAGAAATTTCTTCTCTGAAAGAGTGATCGAGCATTGAAGCAGGCTGCCCAGGGAAATGGTGGGAGCACCATCCCTGGGAGTGTTCAGAAAATGCATAGATGTTGTGCTTAGGGACATGGCTTAGCAGTGAACCTGGCACTGCTGGGTTAATAGTTGGACTCAATGTTCTTAGAGGCTTTTTCCAGCCCTAATAATTCTATGATTCATTTGTTCAATAATCTTCACACTGAAAAGGTGACATGATTTCAAGCATATTACTCCTTTCCAGCCTCCAACATCCACCAAATTCCAATTTCTCCATCTCTCTGGTTTGTCATTTATCCATTCCTGGCTTTTTTCCCCCCACTGGCTCCACAACCACCAATTCATCCTTCTAATGGAAACTTATCTTCATGTTTTACCTGCCTGTTATTCCAAGCAGTCTCTCTTCTTCCTCTATACTCCATCTCTTGCTAATGGTTATTTCTCTCCCCACCCTCTCTGTGCTTTTCCCTTGACATGGTTATTGACAGCAGCAGACTTCTGTCATACTTAATTTTATTCTGGCTCTGGCTTTTCCAGTATCTTCCTCTTCCCCTTCAGTGGTCAGCTCTAAGCCCACTGCCCAGATAGACACCTTGCCCCAAGTAGCCAGCTCCTCTCCCATGGCCATTCCAATCAGGATAGGCTCCTGTGCCTCCCTGGGAGAAGAGCCACTGCCAAGGCAGGGCACAACACTCCTGTTGCAGTTCCTCAGCATACAATAAATGGTCCTGGAAGGAAAGTCTTGCAGGAGATCTTGAAGAAGCATCTGGGGCCTCGTGGCTCTGGTGTGTGGGAAAGCTGTATGAGCCACTGGAACACAGTCAGTGGAACTGGATTTGCAGAAGCTTCAGCAGCTGCATTCCCATTGTGCTACATCGAGTTCCTGTGAACCTCAAGTTTCACATTAATACCTATGTGATGTTATGAAATCATGGTATATCTAAAGGACAGTAAATCAAGTTTTGCTACAGCCCCTCATCTCAAGAATAACACTGCCCTGATTATTAAAATAATAATACTACTCAGAAGTAGTGGTACACTCATCATGGTCTGATTCTCAAAACCTACTCTCAGAGCTACTGTGTTCTAAGTGACTATCAAGCATTTAATCTAAACAGGTCCAATATAGCAACATTTCAAGCAACTGGAAACAATCTTGCAATGGAAATTGTTAGGCAATCTCAGGAACAGATGCTGCTTCTGAAACTCTCCTCTGACAACAGTAAATTACAGAATTAAATGGATCATTTCTTGCCAAACATCACTTGAGGAGGCACAGACAGTCGTCATGCTCAGAGAACTGATCTACTTAGGAAAGTGGCCTAAACACCATAAGCACACAACTGAATGTGGAAATGTGAGATAGATACACCTTGAAAAGCCAGTCTTCGGACTTTGCAAAAAAATGGGCAATTTTGTCCACTAGTTAGGATGGACAAATACAGAAACCTGTTTGTAAAGTCTAACCTGATGGAGCCTTACACTGCCTTCAGGGGACTTCTGGAGGAGAAGGCCAGGCTCTCCCCTTCTTCACACACTTCCTCACTCCCCAGTGCAAGAGGTGTGAACCAAATGGGAAGAGTCCAGTGAATAGGTGACTACACTTTGCTATTGAGAAATCTGGATTTATTTAGCCCAAAAAAAGAAAAGGGCAAGGAGAGGCAAAGTCTGGCCTCCTAAGTAAATGAGGTCTATGTGGCCACGCTGCCAGTCAGTCCCTTTCCCAGTCAGATTTGACAAGAAAGGGGATCTAACAGGGGCTGGTGCTGGTGCTGCTACCTAAAGGGTGGTGATAAGGAGGATGCTCCAGGATAAAGAGGATGATTCAGCATTGGTTCAGGAGCCCAGAAAGGCTGGGAGGTTTCCAACCATGAAAATGTACAGCAATTACCCAGGCAATGCCCTGAGCAAATGGCTCCAGCTTTGAGTGCTGCTTGTGAGCTGCAGTTTGAATCTGAGATCTCCAGAGATCCCTTTTTAAGTGAACCTTTGTGTGAGCCTGTGTTTGCCCCTTCTGCTGAGTCTGTCCAACCAAGTGATCCAGCAGGAAAATGGCAACACAGGCAAGGGAAGAGGATCACATCCATTGCACTGCTGAGAAGAACCTGAGGTGCTCACAAGGACAGCTGCATGAAGGGACACACCTAAGAGAAGGCCATCCAGCAGAGGAGTTGTGAAGAGTCTGTGTGGGCCCAGCTGCTGAGTGACTACAGAGTCACAGAATCCCAGAACTGTTAGGGCTGGAAGGAGCCTCTGGTCACCCAGTCCAACCTCCCTGCCCAGACAGGCTCACTTAGAGCAGGTGACACAGGAACTTCTACGCTGGCTTTGAATGTCTCCAGAGAGGGAGACTCCACAACCTCCCTGGCCAACATGTTCAGTGCTCCGCCACCCTCAATGTAAAGAAGTTCTTCCTCTGGAAGTGGAGGGGGAACTTCTTGTGGTCTAGTTTATGGCCACTGCTCCTCGCCCTGTTGCTGGGCAGCACTGACACTGTGCCTGCTGCCGTGGCACACTGAGTCGGGTGCCACAAGCGCAGGGAAAAGCGCAGGTGCTGCCATAATGCCCGTAGGGGAAGCAGATCCCTTTGGGCCACACGAGCCAAGCACCGGGGTTCTGTCCTCTGGGAGGCACTGGGGCAGCGGGACCTGGCAGTGCTGGGGAAGCTCAAGCAGTGCCCTGAGCTGAAGCTGAGACTGAGGCCAAGACCAGGGACGGGGCTGTGGCCACGGCCACGGCTGAGGTCAAGGGCAAAGCCACAGCCAGTGTCCGGGACCCAGCAACAGAGCCGGGAAGCAGAGCTAGACCCAGAGCTAAACCCAGAGCTAGACCCAGAGCTAGACCCAGAGCCAGAAGCAGATTCACACCCAGACCCAGACCTTGGCCGAGGCCCCAGAGCGCGGCCCAGGCGCCGCCCGCGCTCCCGCCCTCCCCGCGCGCGCCCCG